>NC_083366.1:6094285-6415000 GCF_030254825.1 Meriones unguiculatus
AAAATGACATAGAAGATGTTATAGAAGCTCAAAGTTGCTTTTCATGTATTAATATTTTTTAAAAAAAATCCTGGGGTTGATTTCCAAACCCCTTATTTTAGTGCATCCATTTTTTCTGTAATTTTTTTTTGTAAAATCTTGTGAAGAACCATTTAAATAACTAATGATAAAGGAGAGGCTTCTGTGTTTTGAAATGTATTTTGTTTTATGTTTTTGCATAACAGTATTAAATCAATACTAACCATTCAAACTTCTGTTCTGGTTTTCCAAAGCCATATCAGACAAGCAGCCTTACCTTATGCCTCATTCTTTCAGCTCCTTGTCACATTAGTACACTATTGTATTTTTAAGACAGTGTCTTGCATGTAGCCCAGGTGGGCTTTGAACTTCTAATGCTCTTGCCTCAACTTCTGGAGTGAGCACTAAGAACTAAGAATACAGCTGTGTGCCACCATGTCTGGATCCACTTGGGCTTCATTTAAAATTTTCATTTGTGCCTTGAAAATCTGGTTCTATTTCTCTTGCCTGTTCTTTGCATGTTTGGTGTCTTATCATTTGGACATAGTTGGCAGGAAATCTCAATGGTCATTTTTAAGACCTCTCCATTCAACTTGATAACTGAACATCAGTCAGAATAATTTAAATCTCGAGTGTGGAAGTGAAAAAAAAATATTATCAGCCACATTTCATGTCCTCAAGTTCTTCCTGGATTGTGTGACTTCAGGTGCTTTAAGTATCTCAACCTTCCTCTGTTAACCTCACCGAGCTCTAGCCACCTCCCGGGACACATTGTGAGCATGCTCTAAGGTTATCTCAGTGATCCTGTTCCTTAACTGCTTTGCACATGCAAAGGCTCCAAGGTCCATGAGGATGAAGAGCTTGTTATTTTCTGTTTAATACACAATCTTGGGTGCAAGTAATGTTCGCATAGCAGGTGTTCAGCAACAACTCATTAAGTAAATGGCTGCATGGACTTAAATAAACAAGCAACAAATACAAGGCAACCAGAAAGGAGGATGCATTACGATGAAGGGAAAAACGAAAATTCACTGCTATTCTGGGAAGCTATTTTCTTAAAAAGCTGGTCTTAAAAGCAATGTTTCCCATTAGAGTTTACTATTTGCTTCCACCATGGAGAGGCAGAAATAATTTTGTCTTTCCTGGTAGATCTGAAACATGGCCCAACAAAGTCTAAGTCACCCCCAGGGGGCCTCTTGGGGTGCCACAGGTTTGCTTCTAGAATCAGAAGCACAGGGTCTCCAGGAAGGACAGATTGCTTGATGACAAGACAAAAGCCAGCCAACTCAAAGAGGTAGATATCTTAACAGTTCTCTCTTTTAAGCAATGTGTTTAGGCAGACAGCAAGATCCCGTGGCAAGAGCTCTCACTGGTGAGTTTACTGTGAGGATATGTGTGATCTTTGACCTAGAGCTGAGTGGGACGACTCCAGAATGCTGGGCCTATTCAAGCTCACCCTTACAATCTTTCCCATTGAATCAACTGTTTTATATATATGGATTCCCTTCCAAGTCTTATGTTCAGTGTGACATTTGGTTTATCATACATTGTTCTCAGAAATAAGGGGAAAGAATCTCACTGTCCCTGGAGGTCTGAACAACACATCTGTTTATATATAAATCTGCAACAGAACTCCAACGCACAAACCAGGTGACAACCTGGAAACTCAAAGCAAGAAAAATATTTGAAAACATTAATTTAAGGCAAGCACAGGGAACTTATAATGCCTATGCTGAAGATGTCCAACCCAAAGTCCAATGCATGATCATTTTACCTTCTTTGTGATTTTACTTTCATGAACAGTAAGGCACTTAATCATACATGACGGCTCCATGGCATGATATCATCCTTCCTTTATAGTCTAATAACATTTGATTTAGATTTTTTTGAAATTAGATCTCCAATTTACTGAGAGTTTCGCATAGCATTCTAAGATTATTTAATGTTACATTCTAAAGAAAAATGTATCAATAGTATTATAAAAAGAAAGCCTTAACCATTAAACACAACCCCCCTACCCCAAACCTTATTGCTTGATAGAGGAATTGTCAAGCAAGCAGAAAGTACTATTTTGAGACTCTAAAGACATTGCAGTAAAAATATCTAGGCAATTAAAATTCATTAAGATAGATTGTTGTCTTATAACATCCTCTGAAAACACAGGATGAGATACAGGCATCAAGGGAAAGACAGGAAGAATTGAGGTAGGGAGACAGGAAGCAGCTGATGATCAGGGATGCATTTTGAAATATAGGATTCTCTGCAGCCTTCGTCCTCTTCATGTGGAATGAGGATTAACACATCATAAAGATGAGAAATGAGACTCTCTTGACGTCCCTTCCCATGCTTCCTTCCACATGCAGGGAATCGGATGGTTAGATTGTGCTGTGAGGAACTGGAAACACCCCATGCTGGTTAGTTTGTCAGCTTTTCACAGACTCAGACACACAGTATGGAAGAGCAATTTCAGCTGAGGAATTTTCTCTATTGCATTGCCCTGTGGTCATGCCTGTGGGCCATTTTCTTGATTAATGACTGATGTGGAACAGCCTAGCACACTGTAGGCAATGTCACCCCTGGAAACCCCACAAAGGCTCAGATATTAAAGACTCAGTTGCTCACCTATAATGCTATTAGGGGGTAGTGGGACTTTGGGTAAACGAGACGTAAATGAATAAATTGATGACATGGAGATGTGTCTTTGAAGAGGATCCAGATCTCTCTCTCTCTCTCTCTCTCTCTCTCTCTCTCTCTCTCTCTCTGCTTCAGTGATGTGCAAAGGCCTCTTCTCCCATGTTCTCTCATCATGATGTTATGTGCCAGCACAGGCCCAAGAATCAGTACCAAACAACTAGGAACCTTCTAACCCATGAGGCAAAATAACCCTTTTCTCTGTATAAGTTGACTTATTTCAACTATTTTTGCACAATAAAAGAAAATCTGAGACAGGCACTTTGCTCTTTTCAGCCCATCTGCTCCCAGCTCCTCCTGGGGAGAAGTCACTCAAATAGAATAGAGGAAGGAAAGAGACGGTGGGGCTTTGCTGATCTGCCCCTTCTCTTTCCTAAGAACCAACATTGCTGAGGTGTTTGACCCCCTCTTCTCCAGAAGCAGCTCCTCTGGAGAATGGAGTTGAACCCCAGGGATGGGGTGTGGGTATGCAGATTATAAAATTCATGATGGGAAAGTATCTTGGTTGACAGTCATACAACATATTCTCCTTTATCCATAGTCTGGCTGTTTCTTTAACTATTCCTTTGACTATTATGCCTCAATTCTCAACTGATTAGGCTCTTCACAAAAGAGGTATTGTTCTGTTGAGTCCCCTCTAGTTCTCAAACATCAAGTTCAGAGAGAGTAACCTGCCCATAGTAATACAGCTGAAAGAGTTGGGAATGAATTCACTTTTCATTCTGACCTATCTGGAATTAGCACAGACCTTACAGATTAATGGCTCAAATCACAGTGCTGCCTCCACTTCAGTTACAAACACTGGTTCCCAAGATTTCCTACGATTATGTCTGATTTGGTTAGAACTTGCTGATTCCCACAACTTCCTCCTTAGGTTTAGCAAGTACTGCATCTCAATGAACTCAGGGCAGTGATCACCTTGCTGTCATTGCTTTATATAATATAAACAGCTAAAAAGAGAACACAGATGAAGAATACAAGGACCTGAATTCAGACTCTCAGAACCCCTGTAAAAGTTGGGTGTGGTACTATGTACCGATCATCTCAGCATTAGGAAATGGAGAGGTGACTTCTATGGGATTCACTGGCCAGTCACTCTAGCTAAAATTGTGAACTCCAGGTTCAGTGAAAGATCCTATTTAAAAAAATAAGGCAAAAAAGAGAAAGATCGAGGAAGACATAATGATGTCAAATTTTGGCCTCATCACACATCCACATAGGCAAACACACCTCCACAAATACACACATGCATGTACATACAAATAAAACACGTTTAAAAAGAATAAGAAAAACAGAACAATTGGAATGCAGGTGGCGGTACAAAACTGTCGTCTTTCTCAGGATGCTGCCTCCCAACAATCTGGAGTGTCCCTTCTTTAAGGATGTTGTGGAGGCCCTGTACCTTGGTGTGGTTGATGGAATCATTGGCGATTGGCCACTGAAGTCAATTTCTAACTCCTCTTCTCTCCTTAGCATTGACTGTTGTCAAAGTTCCAACAGTCTAGTTATCAGGTTGACACTTTGGCAACTTCAACCTTCATACTAAAGTTATTGAAGAAGCCACCAGTCATATTTTTTATTTTTTTAATGTAAAAGTCACCCATAGGTGAGGGAACTGGAAGGGTTTTAAAAGCTCTCGTGCCAGGAAGCAGAAGATAAGAATAAGTATTGCTGAGGTCTGGTCCTTTTAGCATGAGTATAGCCATTTTTGTTGCAGGCCCAGCAACCACTTCATCTTAACTAGTTGCTGACATAAAAGAATCTCTGTGCAAGGTCAAGTTGACCAAAAACTATGTTTATGTTCAGCAAGCTCCATGGCCTTGTTGTTCCTAGAAATCCTCCAACCATAAGCACAGCTTGCTCTAACCATAAACTTTACTTGGGACCAATCAAATTAAAGGTCAGCTAGAACTGCTTGTCTAATTAGCAAAAATAACTTGAGTCAGAACTGACCACCCTGTGCCATCACCTGCCCCCTTTATGAGCTAACTGTGGTTTGTACCTTTATAAACTGACTCTGGAAAACAGGTAGATGTCACAGTTAGGCTCCTAAGTCCTTTTGTGGACCTGACTGCAATCAGCTTGAAAAAGGTGTCAAATAAGCCATCCATATCTAACTGAGACTGGAGTCTGAATGGTTTGTGCTGCTATTCTTGCACTACAACAGATGTGTTTCTTAAAAAAAATAAAGATTTATTTATGTGTATGTGTATGAGAGAGTACGTGCTAATGCTCATGGAGGGTAGAGGAGGGTGTCAGAGCCCTGCAGCTAGACTTTCAGGCAATTGTGATTCACCTGCCTTGCGTTCTGGGAACAGAACTCCAGTACTGCAAAAGACCTGAAAGCATTCTTGCCCACTTAGCCATCTCTCCAGTTCTCCAAATATATATTTCTCATTATGTCACAGACGCACAAACTCAGAACCAAGTAAATAGGTAATTCTACTAATTAGAAGCAATGTTATGAGCCAAGCTTGGGTGTCTTGTGTTCTGCAGAGGACATGGGAACTTCACTGGAGGTAGCATTAGGAACTATCTGGTGTCCCTGAAGACTCTTCTAGAAAAAAAAAAAAAAAAAAAAGAATAAAGCAGTCATTGACCACACAGGGAACAGCCTGTTAAGCTCACATCTCTGGGTATTGTACTGAATAGTTGAATGGGGCTGTCTGGATTTTTGGAGATTGTGCCTTGATTTCTCTTGCAAAGTTTAAGTAGTATCCTTGCACTATCCAAGAAGCTTCTATATGAGAACAGAAAGACAACACCTTTGCGATGCTGGGAGAAGGAAGCAACATCTGTGTGCCCAAGCTTTAAACTAAAGCCATCAGCAGATGGACCCAGGAAAACAACAAGGTGCCTCACTGACAGAATCTGCTCACTACATCAGAAAGCTGGCCACCAGTACACATACTGTCGGATTTACGTTTCCATATCAGAGAAGGGACCTTCTGTTTCAATGCTGAGAAAAACCATTTAATTCCTCTTGCGTATAGGCACCCAAATACATACAACACAGGTCTAAATAGTTGTTTAAATAGTTGTATATAAGGAACATGATGTTTGACTTTAAGATGGGAGCAAGTTTACCAAACTTGAAACCTAGTTCACATTAAGAACAGCATTCTCTTGGCATGTGTAGTTGTTATCGCTTAGAAGCCTGTTCTTTTCTAATGAGACACAGAAAGGGAGTGGATTCAGAGGATAGGAGAGGTGGGAAGGAACTGAAAGGAATAGAGGAAGGGGCAACAATAAGAACATATTTTATGAGAAAAAATATATATTCTTGAGTTATCATATGCGAAAAGAATCTACTTTCAATAAAATGAAAAAAACCCTAATGAACCATTAAAATATAATAATAATTTTTTTAAAAAAGAGTGTTCTCTGTCATTTTACTATTATTAGACTGACCCAGGCTTGCAGGATGAGTGCATATCCCAAATTTGTGAACTGGAAATATAAAACTAAAGTTCTGTGTTAGTGCTATTTGAGACTGGAACTTTAAGGGGGAAATTAGAGCCCTGAGGAGTTGTGAGGGTGGAACCCAATGCCAGCATTAGTGGCTTTCTAAGAAGAGAATGAGAGGCTTCTTGATGCAGACTCGGGGTCCCTGTAGCCCTTTCATTTATTGTCTCTAGACTGACCCTTCATCCTACTGCAGCTTGTCAGCAGGAACCTCACCTCCCACCATACTTTTCTTCCTTGGGGTCTTTACCCCTTGGTGTGGACCCAGGTGAGCTCTTTTCCATTGACCCTCTCTGCTTTCCTTTCTGGCCCATCTCCATTTCTTTGTGTCAGCATTGATCCACAAAACACTTTTCACCAGAGATCCCCAGTGGCCTCCGTGTGCTGGGGAGGAGATGGGTAATTTTCACTGTACTTCTGGTCTCCTGCTTTGATTTGTCCAGACTTACTCTTAGTCTTGTAGCAGTATCCTGCAGGACCTCCTCTTTCCATCCCAGCACCTCCTGGGGACTCTGCCTCTTGATGCAGACCCAGTTCCCTAGATCTTTCCCACACTCCTTCAGCCTCTCCTCGTAGGTCATCTTCATTCCTTCATGTTACTGCTCTGCAGAAGCACTCACTACCAGGGAGCCCACAGCCATCACATATGTATAATATCCAGAGTGGGCAAACAAGGAGCAGGACACCCACTCTGCAAAGACAAGACCAGCTATGTACACCAAGAAACACCTCAAAGAGCATCGGTCCAGGTGCCTAGATCACAGCACAAAACCACCAACATGAACAACCGGAATAGCGCTCCTCCTCGAGAAGTCAGTAACGCTGTCATAACAGAACCTGGGAAACACACTTTAGCTGAATCACAAGACAAGGACTACAAAATAGCATTTATGAACATATTCAAGAACCTTAGAGAGTATATTAAATAAATGCCATAATGAAGAGAGTAAAAGTACAAACAAAAGGGTGGGATAAAGGAAAATCGACAGGAGAACAAAATGGCGGTGCCAGGAGAATACTGCGTTTGGGGAGCAGGACAATATTTTCTGCACAGCGACCAAGAGACTGAACTCTGGGCCCTAAAACAACAGCGATCATGTTTCCCAGGTGAGAGGAAACCCCCACAGCATAGGAATCAGTCGGGTCCACACTCAGGCCAACCAGCCAGAACCTGGAAGAGATCCTGGGTCACGCAGGCACTATGTCACCAGACCAGAGTCACACACCTGCGAGTCATGATCACCTTCCCAGGCTGAATGGTGGGCATAAAAACACCAGAGACCGGGAATCTCAGTCACACGAAAACCCACAAGGAAGGAAAAAAACGGGACTGGCCACGGATCACCCAGTCTTTCCCTGGAAAAGTTCTCGCAGAATGGTGTGTGCGCGTAGCCATCACTGAACTGGACTCCAGCTGCGAGCACGCCCAGCTCTCTGGCACAGACAGAGCTGTGTGCCCCAGGGCAACAGAGACTGCGAGTCCCTGTCAGGAGTAAACCCCACAAGGAAGGAAGAAAATGGAGACCCAATTATTTCATCCAGTATATCCCTGGAAAGGGTCCTGCAGACCGGCTGATGCACATGGCAGCCAAGAGACCTGCTCTGCACCAACGATTCCTCACAGACAGAACTGTGCGCCCCAGGGCACCAGAGACCTGGAGTCCCTGTCGGGAGAAATCCCCACAGGGAACTAAGAGAATGGGATGGACTTAGGCCACCCAGTATATCCATGGAAAAAGTCCCGCAGACCCGCCCAACCTAGGGACCTGCTGTGCACCAGATAGCCTGCTGATACTAGGAGAGCAGTACTAACCTGCCACAGATTACTCCTTGGGTACTGGGGCATAGAGCCCCAACCTCAGGCCTACGGAACCCTGGGGTCCCTGAGATCAACCCCCAGATACTGCTCCAAGTGGCAACCAGTTATCCCTAACAAAACTGACCAAACCATGGGACAACCAGGTTATAGCAGCAGCTCACTAATTTTATAGCAAGAAACTCAGAAGCAGGGCAGCTTCTGGTTCCCAGAACCAGGACTTCACAAGGACCACAGTTACCACTCAGGTCTCTACACCTGAGGTGAGCTGTGGCAACTCCTGAAAAATACCGGCCATACAGTGACCATACCCAAAAAACTAAGGAAGCTTCCTACAGGAAAAACCATCTTCCTGCAAAGGGGATTCTCTCCACCACAGGATTCCAGGAACCACCAGAAACTAACACCCAACACCTAAAATAGCTCAATGGGTAGAGGCCAGCATAAAAGCTCAAAAAGACAGAGCAATATGGCATCTCCAGAACCCAGTTATCCAGGGGCAAGTAGCCCTGGACACCCCAGCATAATTGAAATTCAAGAAGATGACCTAACATCTATGCTCATGAAGAAGATAACAGAGGAAACAAATAAAATGGGTAAAGAACTAGAGAAACATAAACTCAAACAGATTATGGTCATCTATAAAGAAATACAGGAAGTTGCAGCCAAACAGTCTGTGACCTTTAGAGAGGAAATACTTAAATCACTGAAAGAAATAAAAGAAACAGAGGATGGTTCAAACAAACAGCTGAGGGAATTAAAGGAAAAGCAGGAACATACAGTTAGATAAGTGAAGGAAATCAACAAAATGCCTCAAGACCTGAATATAGAATTGGAAAAATTAAAGAAAACACAAATGGAGAGAAAGAACTTAGGGAAGAAAACAGGAACTACAAAGGTAAGCATAACCCATAGACTACAAGAGATGGAAGAAAGAATCTCAGGTGTAGAAGATACAATGGAAGAAATAGATGTATCTGTCAAAGAAAATGTTAAATCTAAAAAATTCCTGACACAGACCATCCAATAAATTCAAGACAACATAAAAAGATAAAACCTAAGAATAGGAATAGAGGAAAAAGAAGATTCCCTGCTCCAAGGCCCAGAAAATATTTTCAACAAAATCATTGAAGAAAATTTCCCCAACTTAAAGGAGAGGCCAATAAGAATACAAGAGGCCTACAGAACACCCAATAAATTAGACCAGAAAAGAAAATCCTCCCGCCACATAATAATCAAAACAGTAAGTATACAGAACAAAGAAAAAAAACTAAAAGCTGCAAGGGAAAAAGGCCAAGTAACATATAATGGCAAACCCATTAGAATCACATCTGACTTCTCAACAGAGACTATGAAAGCCAGAAGGGCCTGGATGGATATCATGATATCCCTAAGAGATCACAGATGTCAGCCCAGGCTACTATACCCAGCAAAACTCTCAGTCTTCATAGACAGAGAAAACAAGATATTCAATGACAAAAACAAATTTCAACAATACCTACACACAAATCCAGCATTACAGAAGACACTACAAGGGAAAATACGATGCAAGGAAACTAGCTACTTTCAAGAAAACACAGGAAATAATTAACCTTACTACAGTAAAACAAAAAGCAACCAAGCACACAACCTTATGACCACAGCCAACATCAAAATCAAAGGATCTAACAACCACTGGTCATTAATCTCTCTCAACATCAATGGATTCAACTCTCCAATAAAAAGACACAGACTAACAGAATGGATATGTAAACAAGACCCAGCAATCTGTTGCATACAAGAAACATACCTAAGCACAAAGATAGACATTACCTGAGGGTAAAGGCTTGGAAGACTGCTTTTCAAGCAAATGGACCCAAGAAGCAAGCAGGAGTAGCCATTCTAATATCTGATAAAATAGACTTTCAACCAAAATTAATCAAAAGAGATGGGGAAGGACACCTCATACTCATCAAGGGAACTACCAAGGAAGACATCACAATCCTGAACATCTATGCCACAAATAAAAAGGCACCCACATTTGTAAAAGAAACATTGATAAAACTTAAACCACATATAGATCCCCACACATTAATAGTGGGAGACTTCAACACCCCACTCTCAACAAAGGACAGGTCAACAAAACAGAAATTAAACAAAAAAACAATGTCTCTAACAGAGGTCATGAATCAAATGGAACTAACAGCCATTTACAGAACCTTACACCCAAACACAAAAGAATTTACCTTCTTCTCAGCACCTCATGGAACCTTTTCCAAAATAGACCACATAGTTGGTCACAAAGCAAGCCTCAACACATACAAGAAGATTGAAATAATCCCTTGTATCCTATCTGATCACCATGGAATAAAGCTGAACCTTAACAACAGCAGAAATAGCAAAAAGCCTACACAGACATGGAAACTGAACAACTTGCTACTAAATGACAGGTAGGAATAAAGACATGACAGGGAAGAAATAAAGAAAAAAATTAAAGTCTTCCTAGAACTCAATGAAAATGAAGACACAATATACCCAAACTTGTGGGACACAATGAAAGCAGTGCTAAGAGGAAAGTTCATAGCACTAAGTGCCTTCAAGAAGAAATTAGAGACAGATCATTCAAGCAACTTAAGGGCTCACCTGAAAACCCTAGAAGAGAAAAAGCAGACACACCAAAAAGGAGTAGATGGCTGGAAATAATCAAACACAGGGCTGAAATCAATCAATTAGAAACAAATAAAACAATTCAAAGAATCAATGAAACCAAGAGCCAGTTCTTTGAAAAAATCGACAAGATAGACAAACCCTTAGCCAAGCTAACTAAAAGGCATAGAGACACCATCCAAATCAACAAAATCAGAAATGAAAAGGGGGACATAACTACAGACACTGAGGAAATCCAAACAATCATTAGGACTTACTTCAAAAGTTTATATGCTACAAAATTTGAAAATTTAAATGAAATGGACAATTTTCTTGACCAATTCCACTTACCAAAGCTGAATCAGGACCAGGTAAACCAATTAAATAGTCCCGTATCCCCCAAGGAAATAGAAGCGGTCATTGAAAGTCTCCCATTCAAAAAAAGCCCAGGGCCAGATGGTTTCAGCACAGAATTCTACCGGACCTTCAAAGAAGAGCTAACTCCAGTTCTCATCAAACTATTCTACAAAATAGAAACAGAAGGAACATTACCAAACTCATTCTATGAAGCCACAGTCACCTTGATACCTAAACCTCACAAAGACCCAACAAAGAAAGAGAATTTCAGGCCAATCTCCCTTATGAACATTGATGCAAAAATACTCAACAAAATACTCGCAAACCGAATCCAAGAACACATCAAAGATATCATCCACCATGACCAAGTAGGCTTCATCCCAGGTATGCAGGGGTGGTTCAATACACGGAAATCCATCAATGTGATCCACCATATTAACAAACTGAAAGAAAAAAAACCACATGATAATCTCCCTAGATGCTGAAAAAGCATTTGACAAAATCCAACATCCATTCATGTTTAAAGTATTGGAGAGATCAGGGATACAAGGCATATAACTAAACATAGTAAAGGCGATATACAGCAAGCCTATAGCCAACATCAAACTGAATGGAGAGAAACTTAAAGCAATCCCACTGAAATCAGGGACAAGACAAGGCTGCCCACTCTCTCCATATCTCTTCAACATAGTACTGGAAGTCCTTGCTAGATCAATAAGACAGTTGAAGGAGATCAAGGGGATACAAATTGGAAAGGAAGAAGTCAAATTATCACTATTTGCAGATGATATGATAATATACCTGAGTGACCCCAAAAACTCTACCAGGGAACTCCTACCACTGATAAACACCTTCAGCAAAGTGGCCAATTACAAAATTAAATCAAAAAAATCAGTAGCCCTCCTGTATACAAAAGACAAAAGGGCTGAGAAAGTAATTGAAAGTAATTAGGGAAACAACACCCTTCACAAAGGACATAAAGTACCTTGGAGTAACCCTAACCAAGCAAGTCAAAAACTTGTATGAAAAAAATTTCAATTCTCTGAGGAAAGAATTAGAAGAAGATATCAGAAGATGAAAAGATCTTCCATGCTCATGGCTTGGCAGGATTAACATAGTAAAAATAGCCATCTTACCAACAGCAATCTACAGCTTCAATGCAATCCTCATCAAATTACCAACACAATTCTTTACAGACCTTGAAAGAAAAATTCTCACCTTCATATGGAACAACATGAAACCCAGAATTGCTAAAACAATTCTCTACAGTAAAAGATCTTCAGAAGGTATCTCCATCCCTGATCTCAAGCTGTACTATAAAGCAACAATAATACAAACTGCATAGTATTGGCATAGACACAGACAGGTGGATCAATGGAATTGAATAGAAGAGCCTGACATAAATCCACACACTTATGGACACGTGATTTTTTTTTCAATGCAGTTTATTCAGGAACCTTGTACAATCATCTGACCCTGGGGAAAGCCAGCCCACAGCTTAAATAGCCTCTGGGTAGCCAACCCCAGCGTGCCATGTGGGCAATGCAGATAGGTCCACATACATGGAAGCAAGCCAGATCTTCGGCCTTAGCCAAATGTGGAATTGTTCATGACAGAGAGCACTCACCATTGGGAAGGTGGAAGGCAGAAACCAGCTCCATCTTTAAGGCGCAGCATTCCACAGCTCTCTACAGTTCCCCCTTTTTGTTTTAGACGCATCAGGCAAGAGTAGAGGTCTGATCTCTGATATTAGAAATAAATTGGGACTTTGTACTGATGTTCATTTAGGTGTCATCCACCCAAAGAGCATCAGACCCATGGACACCTGATTTTTGACAAAGATGCCAAAACCATTCAATGGAAAAAAGATAGCATCTTCAACAAATGGTGCTGGTCTAACTAGATGTCTACATGTAGAAAATGCAAATAGATCCATACTTATCACCCTGCACAAAACTAAAGTCCAAGTGGATCAAAGACCTTAACATAAAACCAGACACACTAAACCACTTAGAAGAAAAAGTGGGGAAGAGCCTTGAACTCATTGGCACAAGAGACAACTTTCTAAACAGAACACCAACAGCACAGGCTCTAAGAGCAACAATCAATAAATGGGACCTCATAAAACTGAAAAGCTTCTGTAAAGCAAAGGACACCATCAGCAAAACAAAATGACTGCTTACAGATTGGGAAATGATCTTCACCAACCCTACATCTGACAGAGGGCTAATATCCAGTATATATAAAGAACTAAAGAAGCTGAAAAGCAGCAAACCAAGTAATGCAATTGAAAAATGGGGAACAGAGCTAAACAGAGAACTTTCTATAGAGGAATATCAAATGGCACAGAAACACTTAAAGAAATGCTCTATGTCATTAGCCATTAGGAAAATGCACATCAAAACGACCTTGAGATTTCACCTTACACCCATCAAAATGGCCAAGATGAAAAACTCAGTGACAACACATGCTGGAGAGGTTGTGGAGAAAGGAGAATCCTCCTCCATTGCTGGTGAGAATGTAAACTTGTACAACCACTCTGGAAATCAATCTGGCGCTTTCTCAGACAACTAGGAATAGCGCTTCCTCAAGATCCAGTCATACCACTCCTAGGCATATATCCAAAAAAGGCTCAAGTACACAACAAGGACATTTACTTAACTGTGTTTGTAGCAGCTTTATTTGTAATAGCCAGAAGGTGGAACAGCCCAGATGCCCCTCAACTGGGGCATGGATGCAGAAGAAGAATGGATGCAGAAATTGTGGTAATCTACACAATGGAGTATTACTCAGCAATGAAAAATAAGGAAACCATGAAATTTGCAGGTAAATGGTGGGATGTGGAAAGGATCATCCTGAGTGAGCTGTCCCAGAAGAAGAAAGATACACACGGTATATACTCACTCATGTAGACATATAACATAGGATAAACCTACTAAAATCTGTACATCTAAAGAAACTAATCAAGAGAGAGGACCCTGACTAAAACACTCAATCCCCATCCCAAAAGGCAAAGAGGATGGACATCAGAAGAAGAAGAAAACAGGAAACAACCTAGGAACCTGCCACAGAGGGCCTCTGAAAGGCTCTGCCCTGCAGACTATCAAAGCAGATGCTGAGACTTATGGCCGACTGTTGGGCAGAGTGCATGGAATCTTATGTAAGAAGGGGGAAATAGTAAGATCTGGAGAGGACAGGAACTCCACATGGAGAGCAACAGAACTAGAAAATTTGAACACAGGGGTCTTCCCAGAGACTCCTACTCTAACCACGTACCAGGCATGGAGATAACCTAGAACCCCTCCACAGATGTAGCCCATGGCAGTTTAGTGTCCAAGTGGGTTACATAGTAATGGGAAGAGGGACTGCCTCTGATATAATCTGATTGGCCTGCTCTTTGATCACCTCCCCCTGATGGGGGAGCAGCCTTACCAGGCCACAGAAGATGACAATACAGCCACTCCTGATGTGATGTAGACTAAGATCAGAAGAAAAAAGCAGAGGACCTCCCTATCAGTGGACTTGGGGAGGGGCATGTGTGAAGAAGGTGGGACTGGGAGGGGAGGAGGGAGGGGCTTATGGGGGGATACAAAGTGAGTAAAGTGTAATTAATAAAATAAAATACAATTAAAAAAAATGGAGGTTTCTATCAAGGTACAAGAAGCATACAGATCACCAAATAGACAAGGTTATATAAGAAATTCTACATGACCATGATAGTCAAAGCACTAAATGTACAGAACAAAGAGAGAACATTGCTGTGATGAAACACCATGTCCAAAAGCAACTCGGGGAGGAAAGGGTTTATTTGGCTTACACTTCCATCACTGTTTTTCTCTGAAGGAATTCAGGACAGGAACTCAAACAGGACAGGAACCTGGAGGCAGGAACTGATGCAGAGGCCATGGAGGGGTCCTGCTTACCTGCTTGCTCCCCGTGGCTTGCTCATACTGCTTTCTTATAGAACCCAGGACTCCCAGCCTAGGGACGGTCCTGCCCACAATAGGCTGGGCACTCCCCATCAATAAGTAATTAAGAAAATGCCTGATAGCCAGATCTTATGGAAACATTTTCTCAATTAAGGCTCTTTTCTTTTAGATAACTCTAGCTAGCACATACACTGGTAATGGATGACTATATTCCTCACTCTTGCCAATAGACAGGCCATTCAGACAAAAACAGGAGAAATGCTGGGGTTAAATCACATTATAGCAGACATCAACAGAACACTCCATTCTAAACACTAAAAAAAATTTCTTCTCAGATGTTCAAAAAACGTTCTCTAAAATTGACCATATACTTGATGCAAAACAAATCTCAACAAATATAAGAAAGCTGAAATAACATCCTATGTCCTATAGGGCCACTGTGAATTAAAGCTGGATATTAACAATAGTGGAATGTATACAAATTCATGGGATTTGAACAAGTCATTGCTGGATGGGAAATCAAGAGAAATCAAGAAGGAAATTGAAAACATTTAGAATTTAATGAAAATGTAAACACAACATACCCACACCTGCGAGAAACAGTTTTGAGATGCAAGTTTACAGCACTAAGTGCCTATGTAAGAAAACAGCAGAGATCTCTGATTAGTAACTTAATAACATACATGAAAGCTCTAGAATAAAAAGAAATAATACCTGAAAATAGTAGATAGCAACACATAATCAAACTGAGGGCTGCAATCAATGAAATGGAAACAACAAAATAATATAATCAATAAAATGAAGAGTATGTTCTTTGAGAAAATCAACAAGATTGGCAAACCCTTATGCAAATTAACTAAAAGATGGAGAGAAGATTCACATTACTATAAACAGATATTAAAGGGTGACTATTAGAGCAAGCACCAATGAAATTCACAGACTTGTAAAGACATACTTTAAAAAAACATGTACTTCACCAAACTGGAAAACCTGAAAGAAGTGGATAAATGTCTTGATATATACAAATTACCAAAGTTAAATCAAGATCAGATAAGCAATTTAAGCAGACCCATAATCCCTAGTGAAATAGAAGCAGTTAATTAAAAGTCTCCCAACCAAAATAAGCCCAGGGCCAGATTGATTCAGTACAGTTTTCTACTAGACTTCAAAGAAGAATTAACTTTAATACTTCTCAAATTATTTCACAAAATAGAAACCAAAGAAGCATTTCCTAATTCTTTTTATAAAGCCACAGTTACCTTGATTCCTAAACCATTAAAAGTTAAACAAAAAATGAAAATTACAGACTGATATTTTTTATGAACATAGATGTATAAATTCTCAATAAAATACTTGCAAAGTGAATCCAAGAACACATCAAAAAGATCATCCACCACGATTAAGTTGGCTTCATCCCAGGGATGTGGGGATAGTTCTGGATATATAAATCAATAAATGTAATCCATCACATGAACAGAGTGAAATGCTAAAACCACATACTCATCTTTTAGATGCAGAAAGGCCTTTGGCAAAATCTAACACAACTTCACGATTAAAGTTCTGGAGAGATGATGGATACAAGGGACAAACTTCAACACAATAGACTCAATTTACAGCAAGCCAATAGCCAGCATCAACCTAAGTGGAGAGAAACTCCAACATTTCCAGTAAAATCATGGAACAAGATGAGGTTTTCCACTCTCTACATATCTATATTACTTAAAGGTCCTAGCTACAGCAATAAGACAATTGAAGGAGACCATAGAAATACAAATGGAAAAAGAAGAGATCAAAATATTGTTATTTGAAAATGGTATGATTTCATACATAAAATATTCTAAAAACTCCATCAGAAAACTCTTAAAGTTGATAAACTATTTCCAAAAAGTAGGAGGATACAGAATTAACTCACAAACATTACTAGCTTTCCTATATACAAATGACAAATGGACAAAATCAGGGACACAAAACCTTTCACAATAGCCTCCAAAACATAACTTGAGATAATTCTAACCAAGCAAATAAAAGACGTTAAATAAACTGGAGGAAGACATCAATAGATAGAAAATCTCCTGTGTGCATATATTGGTAGTATTATTGTTGTAAAAATGATTTTCCTACCAAAAGCAATCTACAGATTCAATGCAATAGCCATCAAAATAAAAAGTAATTCTTGATATAAGTTGAAAAAATTTAATTTCCTCTGGAAGAACACATATCATAAAACAAAACAAAACAAAACAAAACAAAACCCAACCAAACAAAAAACAAACAAACAAAGAGCCTAGAATAGCTAAAAAAAAATCCTGAATAATAAAAGAACTGCTGGAGGTATCACTATCTCTGACCTTGACAGAGCTACAGTAATAAAAACAGAATGTTATTGGCACAAAACCAAAATGATCAATGGAATGAAATTTAAGATTCAGACATAAATCCACAAACTTAGGAGCAGTTGACTTTTAATAAAGAAGCCAGAAATACACACTGGAGGAAAGACAGTATCTTCAATACCCATTGCTGGTCAAATTGTATGTCTTCATGTAGAAGAATGAAAACAGTTCTATATCTATCACCCTGTACAAAACTCAACTCTAAATGTATGAAGAGCCTCAACATAAGACCAGATATCCTGAATCTTGATGAAAAGACAGTGAGGAAGAGCCTTGAACTCACTAGCACTGGGAAAGGCTTTTTAAACAAGAGGAAACACATGGCAACATATTTGGGCAACATTGCAGCCTAAAGAATGATACTTTTTTTTTTTTTTTACTAATAGAGGGTTAGTATCTAAAATATATAAAGAACTGAAAAACTCTAGACATTAAAAATAGTTAATTAAAACAGGGAGTAAAAAACAAAGGAGAGAATTCTCAAAGGATGAGACATGTAAAGAAATGTTCAACATCATTAGTCATCGGGGATATGCACATCAACAATACTTTAAATTTTAACTTATACTAGTAACAATGGCCAAATGACAGCAAATACTGGTGAGGATGCAGAAAAAGGCGAACATTTATTTGTTGCTGTGTGGCTGTCCTTCAGATGAAAGGTGACTCAAGAGAGAAAACGTCTTCCACACTGAACAGGACTGATGTACATATGAACTCACAGACTATGGCAGCAAGCACAAGGTCTACACGAGTTTATGAAAGATGTGGTTTCAGCTCTGAGGAGGGTCAAGTGGACATAGGGTCCTACCCCTAACCTAATAAGCTATATGCAATTGGCACCTACTGGCAAAGGAAGAATCAGTTTTCATCAATGGAGTCTTCACTGGGCATAGTAAGCATGCTTCATCGCAGGCTCACTCCCAGGAGTAGTTAGCCAACAGACAATGAACTTGATATTTATGTGGGCTTTTGTTTTATTTTGTTCTGTTTTGACATTTTTCTATATTATTGGTGTTTTGCTTGTTTCTTTCTTCTCTTTCTTTTGTTCATTTTGTGTGTGTTTCTTGATTTTTTCGTTTTCATTTCTTGTTTTGAGAGAGATTCTTCTATATTGCAGAAGAAAAAAGTCATATGGGATAAAATCTAGAAAGAAAGCGGCTTTAAGAAAGACTGATTCAGGAATCGGTACTCCAGAGAGTGAAAACAGCAGATCGTAAGAGGCTTTGCCATCTTGCTACAACAGTCAGTCACCCCACTCTGTACCTAAGAACTCTAGGTAGAATGCTCTTGATTTTGACCCCAGCCTTTTCCAGTGTTTCTGTGAGCACAGAGATTCTCAACTCATTCCCATCCACACACCATAGGTGGAGCTCGGGCCTCTGCTCCAGGGTTTTGTTTTGGACCAGCCTTGGGAATAGGCATGCATAAATAGGCATTTGATACTTTATTTTCATCTCTCTTTTGTGAAAAATCTCTGACTGGCTGAACTGGTTACCATAAAATTAGTTTCTGAAGTAATAAAATTTCATTTCAAATGCAACCTGGCCTTGTGGGGTGATCACAGAAGCTACAAGTCTTCACCAGAGGTCTTTCAGGTTGACTCATTAAGATGAGATATCCGCCCACTACAAATATGTCCATGAAAAAGATCGAATATTAACTTCGAAGAGCCTTTGAAGTCAATCCACTTTTTCATCTGTTTTTTTTTTGTTGTTGTTTGTTTTTGTTTTTTTTTTTTTGTCTCTTATACTCTCTCTGCCACATGGAAAGGTTGCCTGCCCTCCTTTAGAGCACTCGGTGACACAGACTTCCCTCATTCAAGATGGCATAGTCTGTTAGGCAACTTGTGATGAATAAAAGTTGATTCATCTCTCAGTTCTGTGTAGTGGAAGTTTTAGTTTCTTTTAAAACTCAGTTATGTTATGTAAATATGTTTTTGTCTTAACCCCAAGTGTGGGATATGGGGCTGCTTTAATTTGTCCACAGCTGTAAACTATGATTGTGTCATGCTCTAAGAAGGACATGATCTTTGCCAGCTGTAGATAGTTTAATTCTAAGGACTCTGAGAGGGTATGAATGAAAGAACCCAGAGAGGGATGGGGATGTTTGAAGGAAGAAGGAGGCTGCTGCTCTTCCTGCTGCTGCTCATCACTGCTGCTGGTGGTTTGTCCTGCTGCTGTGTTTGCTGTTTGGTTTGCTGGTTTGCTGTTTGCTGGATAGGTGGACTGCTAGATATAGTGACTACAAAGATTGAACTTGCCCAAAGGAATTAAGTCTAAAGAGGTCTACATCCCTTTTCCCTTCTAACCTTCTTTTTCTCCTAACTAGTGTTGTGGGGGTGGGGGTTTGGAAGGGAGAAAGAGATATAAGAACCCAAATAAAGTACACCAATAGTTCTGAAAGTCAGGGGCTGCACTTGGTAAAGGATATCTTCCTAGTCATTGTGATCTGTAGCATCTTCCAGCATGCAACATTACATGGTAAGAGAGTGAGCATGCTAGCTAAGGTCTCTCATTCTTTCTTATTGAAACAAATTTTTTATACAATGTATTTTGGTTGTATTTTTCACCTTTCCCAATTGCTCTCAGATCGCCCCACCTCCCTATCTATTCAACTTCTCTCACTATTCACTCTCTCTCACTGTGTACATGGTACCACGTGTGTGTACCATGTGTGTGCAGATGCCACAGAGTCCAGAAAAACAACTTTGAATCCCCTGGAACTGGAGTTACAGATAGTGGTAAGCCCTGATATGGGCTACTGGAAACTGATCCCAGGTCTTCTGCAAGATCATTAAGTGTTCGTAATCACTGAACCATCATAGGTAATCTCCAGCCCCCAAGAAACTCCTTTACACTGAGGTTAATTGTCCTTAATTAATACCCACAGGACAGAATTTAAACTCAAGCCTTGGAGTAATTAACACTGACTGCTGTTTGCTCCCAGAGGTGAAGAATGCCTGAGTAATGCTTTTTAAATGAATGACTGAATCAAGTAATCTATATAATTTATGAAGACTTGAGTAGGGTATGACTATTAGTGATCTTGGGAAATGGCTGTGGCAATTTTTCATAGCCTTTTCAAACAAATGGTATTGACAGTTACCTTTCTTGTTAGGGACTCCCAAATTCCTGTTCAATGAGATAACCGTTATCCAGACAGATTCCAACCTATAACAATAAGCATTGATGATGGGCAGGAAGGGGCCGTTTGCATTCTTTCAACTCCGAACTGACAGTGGCAGGTGCAGCTATGACTTGTGTTGTCATCTGGATCCTGATGTAATACGTGTTGCCTTTTCTTACTCCTCAGTTACCTGGCTCCAACATGTTTGCTCAAGACCTGTGTGGGTAGCTTCTAATCAGCCTTCAGGACACACAGCTCTGGTTAAGTGGCAGCTCTACACATGTGACAACATATTCTGTCTCATGAGTTCAGTAAACTTGCTTTCTGGGGAAGAGGGACATTCCATTAACCATATGGAGTATAAGTTTTGCTTTGGTTCATATATAAAACTTCTGTGTTCTAGCCATGACTGAGTGCAGAATGAATTGACTGAGTTTGTTCTAACAGCATTGTCAGCTTGAGATAGGCAACAAGTCCTCAACACAGCATGACCCTATATAGTAGCCTTCCTGTTGAAGCAACCATGGGAATGGTGACATTTCCTGTAGACCTCAACCACTACCTCAGTGGTACAGAGCTCACTCATAGGTCATCATGACTAGAAACAGGTTTTTGAAAGAACAGATCATAGGTCAGCCATGTAACATTAATTACACAAGACCCATTGGGACTAGATATTTTCCTAATATTTTTTATGTCTGTAAGATAAGCTAATTTTTCACTAGCTTCATCTTTTCTCCATCTCTAAAACATATTGGATGAAATATGTGATGACATGCTGAAGCACATGAAGGGCCCAGTCCCACACATCCAAAACTACAGGATCTCCATGACACAGTGCAACAACAGGATATCTGAGAGGATCCCAGTGAGTTTCCAGTATTGATGGTGTAGCAGAAGCCAGAGGCCTCATACTACACCAAGTCATTGCAAGAAACATTTGCAAGCGAAGAAGTGTAGACAAAAGGGTATACTGTGGGACACACTGTGACACACTACAGCTTCCACATGAGATTTTCTTTGTTGGAGGGAGGTTGTGAGGGTGAAGGGTGGGTATGTGGGGAGGGAAAGATGAGTGAGATTGGAGTGAATGATGTGAAATTCACAAAGAACCAATAAAATGGTTAAAAATGTTCTGCCTCTCACAAATATAAGTCCTATTTAAATGCATTTAGGACACAAATGACTGAGTTCACTATTTAAATATCTGTAGGTCTATGTACATATTACCAATCTGAAAACAAAGATCTAGAGTGACGAAACAGCTCTAAAGCCAGGGAGAATCTTGAGCCCTCAGATGTAGGGCTTGGCTGGGTTTCTCTTCTTCCCTTGTGGAAGGGTCAGGACTTGGGACACACTCATCAGCCACAGCTGTCTAACAGCTGGGAGAGCCCTGCACATTCTCCTTGGAGCTCTCTGGATGGATCTCTTGTACTGGCCTTTCCACTCTGGGAAGTGTCGTCTCCACATGCAAACTCACAGAGTTCTGTGCTCCACACCCTATACAGCCAACCCTTTCCCTGTAATTCCCAAACATAGCTGCTCATTTACACACTGCACAATAGTCTATTCCTCCTGTTCAACTTTTACTGCCCATTTTCCCCAGATAATAGGCTGGCTGCCACCTGGCCACAGAATAAACAAGCTGAAGGTTCCTCCATGAGAAGTAGGAATGAAGGCATTTGCTTTGGTGCTCCACTGCCCTGGCATGTCACTCAGCAGAAGTGAGGACAGTCACTTAGTCAGTGTGTTTAGACACTGTAATTTAGCCAGGATTCCTTTCAGTACATGAAATTTACATCTGTATGGAATGCTGTCTTTTTCTGAGGGTTTTTTTTCTGCTCTCTATTTTCTGTTTAGTTTGGGCATGATAGCCAGTATGGAATCATGAACACAATCAAATAAATAGCTAAAAAGTAAAAATTTGGGGTCCAACATGTAAATATTTTGTAAGCAGAGAAAAAGAAGGGATACAGATGGGCCAAGTATCTCCAAATCCAGTTCTCTTGGGTGCCAGATATAGTTCAAGTAAGTGATTCTAATAATCACTTAAAAACTGTTATGTAAGATACTTTGATATTAATAAGTCAAAATAAAGATATAAATGAAATACAGATAGGAAAGAGAGAAATCAGATAACTCTCATTTGCAGATGATATGATTTTATACTTAAGAGACCCTAAAGCTATCATTAAACAATTGGAATTCATACACACTTTGAGCACAGTAGCAGGGTATGAGATCCACATACAAAAATCAGTAGCTTATTTTCTATACCAACAACAAACATGCTGAGAGAGGAAACAGGAAGACAAGCCCATTCAAAACGGCCTCAGAACTACCCAGGCATATAGAAGATGTATTTACATTTGAAAATTATTATGTATTTATTCTACTCTAACACCAATGCACTAAATAAACAAGGACTAGACTGTGGTGCGTGAGATAAAAATTGTGGTAGAGGATAGGCACAGTGCGTTAGCTTGCAATAGAGGAAAGGATCTTGTGGATGGCAGAGAAGGGACCAACTGAGTGTGGCTTGGGAAGACTGGATAGCTGCTTAGATGGAAAAGAAAAGCAAATCAATAATGAAGGATGCACTCTGTTCCCCACTGTTGATTGGATAGACAGCTGCCCCACGCTCCTCAAACCCTAGCTGTGGGTCTTATTCTCTCCCCATCATGATGAACCACACCCTCTCACAAATCTTTTCAACTCCCTTTAGATACTTCTCAAAGATTTTATGGCAGGGATGAGAACATATTTTTAAATTGTCTCACAGAATAGCACTCCCTGTGACAAACCTGACCACATGGTTCTTAGGCCATTAAGACTTGTTTGGGGGAGGAATGTGAAAGAGTTTGGGCACATGGGCTAAAGAGACCCCAGACTGCTATGACAAAGCTCAACAGGCTGCTGTGGTAGGAGTGTAGAAGATCAAAACCCTAGTAAAAGTGCTGACAGTACTATGAGGTCTCAGAAGGAAACCAGGAATTGGACTAGAAACATTCATGTCATATTCTATTCATGTCATGAAATTTTTGAGTGTGGCTGAATTTAAGTTTTAGACTGATTTTATTGGAGAAAATTTAAAGACAGCATAGCATCCGGGGTGTAATGGAAGTTTTGATTTTTTTAAAAACTCAGTTATGTTATATAAATATGTTTTTACTTTAATCCTAAGTGTGGGATTTTAGTTTGGGCTACAGTTTGTCCACAGCTGATAACTGCCTCCTGTAGGGTGTGGCCTTTGCCAGCTGGGAATGGCCTGCCTCGTGCAGCATGGAGAGGGGCGTGGTCTAGCACTCTGAGGGATATAAATATGAGAGCCCAGAGAGAAAAGGGGTGTCAGTTTGGAGAGAACAGAGACGGATGGTATGGCAGCTTGGAGGAGACAGAGAGAAATGATTCAATGCAGCAGCTTGGTGGAGACTGTTGTGTTTGCTCTTGACAGAGATTAGAATAGCCCTGAAAGGACCCATTGACCCGAAACCTTCTCTCTCATACCCAGGGTTAAAGGTTTGGTGGGAGGGAGGTAGAGGTGTAAATACACTAAATAAAATGGAATTTAAAACAAGCGCAACATGGGGCTGTGGTGTGGATGGTTACTGCTCACTGTTGTCTGGCAGGTTTATAATAAAAGAGAACAAAAAGATGTGAAAATGCAGTTTTGTGAGTTTGGTGGTAAGCATGAGAACTGTTCCCCCCTGGTCTCTGTTTTTGAACATTTGGTCTCCAGTTGTGGTGCTATGGGGGAGGTTTAGAAGCAGCTCTGCTGGAGGAAGTATGCCCCCGGAGTCAGGCATTGCAAGCTTAAAGTCTTGCACTACTGCCAGTTTATTCTCTGCTTTGTGCTTTAGTTGAGGAAGTGAGCACTCAGTTTCCTGCTCCAGGGTACCAGATGCTTGCTGCCATGCCTCCCCCCATGAAAGACTCTTGCAAGCTAAAAATAAACTCTTTCTACTCTAAGTTGTCTTTGTTCCTGGTGTTTTATCACAGCAACAGAAAGGTTATTACCAAGAGGAGGGAAGGGAGTATGGACAATGTTAAGGATGTACGCAGGGAAGATAGGGTGGGCAGGGCCAGAACAGCTGTAAGAAATGATCACAAATAAGGCAAACCTATGTATTTTGCACTAGGATGGTAAAAATGACAAACTGAGGGCAACATTTCACCAACTGAAGGAGCTAGGGCTCTGGAAAACTACTAGAAAAAAGTTCATTTGAAAGAAGAGTACCCAAGAAAAGAGGGGCTGAACAAAACATGCCTTTGCAGGGAGTCCTTACTTACAAAAAGTCAAGCAACAACAAAAAACCCTACCGTGTGGCATAAGGAATTGTCTTCCCAAGTTTGTCCATGTAGGAATTTGGATTTTACAGCCATGGTCCAAGGAGGCCAGGCTACATCTTAAGCTGGCAGCACAGGTTGGCGTTGGCATCCACAAAGTACTGATTTTGTGAGTATACATAAACCCCACATAGTCATGGATGCTTACACCAACGTTCCAGAAAGCCACAGAGGCCAGGCAGGGTGTAGCATGGTCAGGATGCCTGTCTGGTACTCCTCAAAACTGTGGCTTCAATAGAGTATGAGAGTTTGATAGATGCATTATCTGTCAATTATCTGAGACCTGACAGGTAAAAGTTTACTCACAGGGAACATCCAATCCATCAGGCTACTTTTATCAACTTCTGAATGGAAGTTGTTCTGAGGCCGTTTTGAATGGAGCCAGTAAACTAACATTAGTCTAGATGGTGGCATTTGCAAGCAGAGTCTGAGTATTTTAAAGTGACAAGTAGAATATTGACAACCAGTTCACAAGAAAGTGCCTGAGATTCATCTATGGTGTTGATGTACTCATTACTGCCCTCCTGTTGTGTAACACACTCTTAAAAGATTTCTACCTTTTAAATCTGCCTCTTCTTGTCTTCCCCAAGTTGGCCAATGACTGCAGCTCCTATCTCTGACAGAGAAAGCAGATGACGTGGCGAAATGATGTTGAATGCACAAGGCACTCTTGCTACTCAACTCTTTCTGCAAGGGTAGATCAGTAGCCTAGCTTCCATGAATCTTCTTATTTTCCTTTAAGAATTTCATTTTTACTCTATTATATATCAAGACAGAGCTCTAACATAGTAGGGGTTTCTGGGGACCGAGGAGATGGAAGGAAATAACAGACGCAATGTAGTCTCATGAACATTGGTATGTGCATGTGTAACTGCCATGTTCCTCCATGTCACCCCCTTCCTCTGCCTTTCACCATACCCAGGCATTTACAACTGCAACACTAAGTTTTAAAATATCTAATCAAATAAGGTATTGCCAAATGTTGAAGACAAAGAAGTGAAATGACATAAATGACCTGTTCCATTATACTCAGGACTTTAGCCTTTGGATAATAAATCTCAAAGCCTGAGAGACTGCACAGCAAACTGCCTCCTGGAAGAAAAAGCCAAGGTGGCCCCTTTCTTTGTTCAGAAAGCCTGAAATGCTAGCAATATAAGCTGTGTGACTTCTCAACAGACAAAAACAGACCAGCAGCCTGAAATTATGAAACTAGGAGCAGGTTCACTTACAGATACAAGTGTCACGATATATGTTGGAACTTGTTTTAAAAGTCAATAGTGCAAGAATGTTTACATTTTTAAAATTTTATTTTGTACATAGATATTTTGCCTGCATATATGTCTGTGCACCACAAATATACAAGTGCTCACAGAGGCCAGAGAGGGCATGGGCTGTACATCACAGGGAGGGTGGTCAGAATAGAAGGTGGGTCCTCTGGAATTGCAGCTAGTGCTCTTAACTGCTGAGCCTCTCACCAGCCCGGGAACAGACATTTTAAAACTGACTACTGATCTGCAAAGTGGTAAAGTCAGATTCTTTAGCACTGATAGAAGAATCTTCTAGATGGTTTGAAATCAAATCTGAGGAGCAAATTTTTTCTTTTCTTTTTTGAAAATCGATTCTTCTCTCATAAAGTACATTCTGATGACAGCTCCCCCTCCCTTCAGTCCTCTTAGCTTCCCTACCCTTCCATATCCACTTCCTATCTGTTTCCTCTTCAGAAAACAGCAGGCCTTCAAGAGAAGACAGTCAACAAGACAAAACAAAATACAATAAGACAAGGCAAAGGTTCTCATACTGATGTTGGGCAAGGCAACCCAGTAGGAGGAAAAGAACCTAAGAGCAGGCAAAAGAGTCAGCGACACACTGTTAGGAGTGCCACAAAGTACCAAGCTCACTGCCGTAACATAAGCTGAGAACCTGGTGCAGACCCACAAAGGCAGCTGCTTGCTGCTTCAGTCTCTGAGCCCTGCTTAGTTGACTCAGTGGGCCCTTTTCTCCTGCTGTCCTCCGTCCCCTCTGACTCCTGTAGTTTTTCCTCCTCCTCTTCTGGGGGGTTCCCCAATCTCCAAGGGGAGGGATCTGATGGAGATTTCCAAATTAGACTCCCTCTCTTCATAATGTCTGGCTGTGTGTCTCTGCAAAAACTCCCATATGCTAGAAAGAAAGCTTCAAAGAGGAAAATTTTGAAACAAAATTAACAAGTTCATTCACCATTGTGGGATACAGGATTCATTTTTAAGAGAAAAGCACAAATCTAAAAGGAAAATGTTGATACAATTTCTATATTAATGTATTTTATATAAAAGTTGCTGTAAACACAATGAAATGCCAAATAAATTGGAAGTTTGTTTTTACCTTGAAATAACTTCCAAAAGAATGCTTATAAATTAGTAAGAAAAAAATAGCAGCAGCAGCAACAACAACAAAAATGAGTCAAAGAACACATACTTTTCTGGTAGAAGCATATAACATCACTTTGGAAGTAATTTCAGCAAAGCCTAGGAAAAATGAAGTGTGTACCTCACGACCTGAATATTTCCCTTCCAGAAAAGGACCTATGTATGAAGTCAAGTCCCAAATGAATGTGTATTGTTTGACATAGGCATAGCCATGTCAATGACCAGTGCCTCAGCCACATGGGGATGGCAAAGCCTTCCTCCAGTGCAAATATGTTGCTATTGTATGAAGAAAAATTTCACCATTGCTTTCTCCCTTAGGATGTTTAAGGCATGAAGACTGTTTTCCTACAGAGACTGCTCCTATCAGGGATCAACTAAACTTTGTTCAACTGTATGTATGTAATATCACTTCTGCCTTGTTTATCTGGATATAATATCACTGTCGTGTCAAACTGTACATAAAAGCAAGCTTAGCTTCCAGCGTGTTGCAGCTTCATCCAAAAGCCCACATCACTAAACCCAACTTTCCTATGTCCGTGTGTCTTTTTCTTTCTTTCTTTCTTTCTTCCTTCCTTCCTTCCTTCTTTTTCCTTCCTTCCTTCCTTCCTTCTTTTTCCTTCCTTCCTTCCTTCCTTCCTTCCTTCCTTCCTTCCTTCTTTTTTTCTTCCTTCCTTCCTTTCTTTTTTTTTATTCTCTTGCTACCCCAGTCAGGTAAGTCTTTGGGACCATGTAAGCATGTGGTAGACCTAGAAAAACTTGCACAAATGTTGGTATAATGTTCTTTTAAAATGTATATGCCTTACCCTTGTTAATTCAAATGCTGATTTCCCCACCCCCAACTCTCTGGTTTCAATCTGGATATTGCATTGTGATACTCACTATAAGCATCCTGTCTCAACTCTTGTGTAAACAGGACACAAATAAAGCAACTAGATACAATGTTGTGCAATGGGAGGAGCCAGAGGACAGGAAAGAGGGGAGGAGCTAGAGAACATGAACGGGCGAGAAGGAGGAGGAGCTGGAGGAGAGGAGCACGAGGAGAGCAGAGCGGGAGGAGAGAGCTTGGAGGACTTAAAGCATGAACCAGACCTAAGATTTCACAAAAAGCAAGTAAAATGTGGGGAATCTAAATGTTAGGAAACTGAGGTCTTGGAGGTTTAGGAGGGAGTAAATATTGCCCAGCATTGTGTTCTAGGTTAACTAAAAACCCAGTCTCTGTGTGGTGATTTGGTTATACAGCCGCTGAGGATTAACAGCAGCGATATAGAAGATAAAACAATAGCAAATATCAATAACTTCCTACAACACACAAATAAACAAAGAGATATGTAAAAAGCTGTTCTTAACAGCCCTCATAATGTTAAAAATGAAAACAGCTTACCAAGAGTGGGTCATCAGAGATTAACAAAGTTCAATGCGGAAAGGCAGATGCGCAGACCAGATCCACAGATATCAACAGGACCCCTTAAGTACAGGGACAAGGGCAGGCAAGTAGCTTGCCTTCTACAATGATCAGGGAGTGTGGACAATTTTCTCATGGCTATTTTTAAGTCTCTCCACTGATGTCAGAAATTCGAGTCCTTATTGGAAGGAAGATTTCTTTTAGACATGTCAATGTTTAGTATGAACTCTGCTTTCACTAATATACTGAAGCACATTGGTGCTTACAGAGATTTAATGTTATTCTCACCCAACTACAAAGCCTGGGACCTTCAATTCAGTCATATGTGTTACTGAAGTTTCAACGAGCAATTCAGAGCAATGTAGACTCAGTGTTTGTGATGCCTAAAGCTCTACTTCCCAGTATGATTAGGTGTTGGAGCCAGTGGGAGATAATTAATTCTTACAAATTTGAGCTGTGTCCTTAAGAGAATAAACAAAAAGACATCATTCCTATGCTGTGCAAGGACACAACAAAAATCCCCTTGTAAATTAAGAAGATGTCCTTCACAGAACTTGATCCTGGTATACCCTGAAATGAATTTCTATTCTTGAGAGCTGTGAGAAATAAATGTTTCTCTTTAAGGGAATATATATAGGCACTTTCTTGAGCTCTAATTTTAAAATAAAATTGTAGTTATTTTAGATTTCCAGAAAAGGTGAAAAACTAGCACAGAATAGTTCTCACATACCATCATCCAACTTCCAGTAGCATCACCATGCACTCTGAACACAGGTGTCTGAGAAGTGTCATCTTCCACCAAATCTCCTGCAAGGCTGAATAGCCAAACAGAACTTTAGTGATTGTGAGAAGTTTGGAATGTTGCAAAGTCCACAGCCAAGTTCTCTTGGGACATCTTGAACCTTCCCGATAGCTACTTATTACCCTCCTCCCTATGTGAGGTAATACCTCTGTGGACACTGGGTAAAGCCTTTGGAATGTATAAGCAGATGTGTAGCTCTGCCAGCCAAAAGGCTAAGAATGGCTTCAGACAGCATCTGTGGCTTATGGCCGCGATACCCCACTTTGCTCTCATACCTACCTGTTATTCTTACCAGTGTATTTGGAAAGTGCCTTGACTAACGACTTTCTTTGTTGTGTTATCATGAAAATGTCACCAAGTTTTTCATTGTTGCTAAGGGCTTCTCTTGTGTGAATTGTTAATTTGACAAGACAGAAAATCCCCCAGGGAGGCAAGCCTCTGAGCATGCTGGTGGAGAGTCATTTTGGTTATGCTCACTGATGTGGGATGCCCATCTTAATTGTTTGTGGGACCATTCCCTGGGCAGCAGGACTAGAATGCAGCAAGCAGAGAAAGCAGACTGAGCAGCAGCCTGCGTTTACCCCTCTCTGCCTCTCCTCCAGGACTCAGTGTGAGTCCTCTGCAGATGCCCACTACTCTGCCTTAGAGCTAAGTGAAACCCCTCACTTCTTGCTTTTGTCAGTGTTTCATCATAGCACCAGGAGCTGCTGCTTATTTCAGAGTTCACTCACCTCTCCATTTTCCTTAGCTCCACCACTTTCTTGAACACAGACCCTTCTAATTTCTGAGCAATTTCACAGGGACGCTTTCCAGCCTCCATCTGAGCTATTTCCTTTCCTTCCTTCTAACTCCTTCCTTTTTCTCTTTTCTTTCATCTTATGATATTCTTCTTCCACTTCAGGCCTGGTCTATGAAAAAACAATATTTATCTTACTTTTTAATTATGTCCATAAGTATGTGTCTGGTTGGCGATATGTGCATAGTTAATGCAGATGCTCACAGAAGGCATTGAGAATCAGCCTGTTGTGAGCTGCCCGGCATAGAGTCCAGTAACTGAAATCAAGTCCTCTGGAAGAGATGGAAGTGCTCTTAGGCTGCAGAACCAGCTCTCCAGCCCCATGGTTGTTTGTTGTTGTTGTTTTGTTTTTGTTTTCTTTTGAGGAAGAGGGTAGTGGGGGAGAGCCATAGGCAGCTTGAGCCAGCATACCTGGCACTTACACTCCATCTCCCAATTTCATTCCTGGCCTGGGAGCCTATCACCCACAATGTGGAGGGCATTAATTCTGGCCTGCTCAGTGTTGGCTTGGGAATTTAGACTGTTCTCATAGAATAACTGAATCATGTAGCTGGTAGGTCACCAGGCAGCAATTTCCTGCTTCTTTGAATGGGTTTGATTAGAGGAAGATTCACATACTTGTGATCATAAAGGATGTCACAGCTATTCACAACATCTCCAAGCCTAGTGCTGTGGGCTGTGGTTCTGCTCACCATAGCTTTCTTTTACGTCACAGAGACTTGGTGGCTGATACTGAGATGCATGATGGAGGAAAAGGCACTGTATGCACTGGTGACTCACCTCATATGTATCCTCAACACACTTTCTGCCTTAAAGGCAGAGTTTTTAACATCCACATGTTTACCTCCTCCTTTCATGGCAAGTGACCTACGGCAACTTGTCCTGCATCCTGACCTCTTAGACTCAGCCTAAACACTGGCTTAGCTGGGTTTCATCTGTTCCAACTTTGGGCTAGCAGTGAGTCCTAGCCCTTCAGGGGTGCAAATCATGTGTCTGCATCTCTGCAGTATCTCCAGCACACAGAAATGTCTGCTCCAAGGAGTGGTTAAGGAGACAAAAGGATACATATGAACACCTCATGGGCAGAAGAACCATAGAACAAAGAAAGAAGCAGAATACATTCTCCATTCTCCAAAGGATCCTCCCTATGTGGCTGTCTACCTTCCAGTGAGAAAACATGCTATTAAAATGGGAGAGAGGGCATGTTTTTATTAGTCTATTTAAAGAATCAGGCTGATAGTTTTTTTTCTCTCAGCATGCACGCCAACCCAGAGTGCCAGCACTATTTTAGCACCAGGAATTTCCCTGGCAGCCTGCCTAGTGTTTTACCAGCCAGGAGCATTCCAATTGCTTTGGGGTATGCCCCTCACTTATCCACCCCTTCCCAGCTCCTTTCCTCTAACACAATCAATCTCAGCACATTCTTTTCACTCCTCATCAAGTTTACTCCCAAAGAACCACAAGACCCTGGAGAATATTGATATGACAGGTGATGGGACAGGGTTGCCTCATAGTAAGGAAAAGGTTACTTTTTTTTGTTTGCGCTCTCTCTCTCAAGGAACAGAAAGGTACTTGGTTACAAAAGCACAAACAATATTTGACAGACTGTCCTAGACTTCCTTGCCGATATAAACTCATGTGTTTCCCAGGATGTCTGTTCTCTGACATTGATTCAGTATGACAACTTCTTTATTGCCAACCCAAAAGAATCCCTGAGAAACATCAGTGCCCTGCAGTCAGGGAGGCTAATGCTCAGCCATGGGGAATTCTTAACAGTACGAGCAAGGTCTACATTAAGGCTTTGGTTGGCTGTCATAATTCACTGTGAACTCACAGACTGTCAATTAAAGGAGAGTGAAAGCAGTAGGGATGGAAGATTAGGAGATGACATTTCTCCTAAGAATAAATGAATGAACATAACCTTGTTTTAGTTTTCTACTGCTAGAAATGCTATGCCAGCCACACAGGAGAAAAAACTAGTATTCTAAGGGAGACATCAGTGACACACGGGCTCAGATTGTGTCACTGTTTTTACAAAGGACAGTGATGTGGAACTAAGACGCTGACATCTCAGTTGGCCTACTGTCAGGGCTTGAATGCCTGCTCTCTATCTGTGCTACTCTTGTCATCATTATCATCCTTCTTGCTATAACTCTAGTAAGTCTTTCTCTTTATTCCACCTTTGAGATCTGGTGGAGGAGAGTGCCTCTTTAGCATGCATAAGGCTCTGGACTTAAGCCCTGGAACTATACAAATATTGCCTTTGGTCCTCATCTCCTTGCTTCTATGCCATGGTGGACTGTATCCTGCTGAACTGTAAGTGAAAATAAGGCTTTTTTCTATGAGTTGCTTTTGTCCAATTATGTAAATATTGGATCAAGAGCATAACAACTAACACCGACTAAAACTGGCAGAGAGGAAGAGAAGAATGGTGAGGAGGGAAGCAAACCTATACCTCCTAGAAAAGTGAGTGACCGCTCTAAGGATGACATGACAGGCTGGTTTTATGTCAGACATGACATGAGGGTTTTATTTGTGTCATTTCTGCTTCTATTCAACATGACCTGAAGCAAGTGCTATGACCATATCTCATTCTACCTACCTAGAGCCAGGTGGATTACTGACAAAGAGGTTGCTACGCTACAGCTCCCCAACACATAGAAGATCTAATACAGAAGAGTGAAACCAGGTATCCTGAGCTGTTATCAACTCCTACCATGGAGAAAAGCCAGCTCCATCAAATGCTTTGCAGAAACACAGAGTGATGTCTACCAGTCTGCAATCCCTGTAAACGAACGTTTTATCTTCTTAAACGGTTGTCTTCATTTACTGTCAGTTTGGGAGTCAGATAAAAAAAGGAGAATGGATAGGCAGAAAAACAAATATCTCTGCACCCATGACACATGCCTGTCTATGCATGCGCATTCAGGAATACATAAAAAAATACACATCCTTTGCTTCCATGCCTGCCCTTTCGTGTGACAGTAAATGCAAGGTCAGGCCATTTGCATTTTGATGGAAGAAACTATAAAGGTGCTGCTGACCAAAGGCTTCCAATTTGAAGGATTCACTGGGGTTCTGAGGAGACAGAAGGTCTAGGTAGCGTCTCACATTTCAAACTGATAAGAAGTTAAGCAGCAAAAAATGAACAAGGTCAGTTAAATGTCTACAGCAATGAGCTGAGATAGAAAGATGAGAAAAATTACGAAGACTTGAGAAGAGAAATGAGCCCCTCATTCCCGAGGGTCTGGTTTATGTTTTCTGCTGGCAGAGAGTCAAGAATTTTGACTGACCATTGCAAAGATGTACACACAGAGACCACCCTCCCCTTCTGAGCGATAGCCGAAACACATAGGCTGAAAACGGCTAATCAGCTGTGCCTCAGGCCACAATTTATTCCTAAATCCTTGTGTCATGGATTTGAATCGAGCAACACTTCTTTCTGGCCTGTCAGTCCCACAGTGCGACACAGACAGTACTTTGTCGCCTCACTTACAAAGGAACATTTACTCTTTAGGAATAAAGAAACTTGTATTTTACTTAGTTTTAAAGCTCTGCTTTTGTCTGTGAGCCTGGCCATGACTTGCACCCTTAGACCACTGTGGCTCCTGAAGCCACATCACACATGTATCTACTGTTAAGATACTTTACACATTTCTTAATGCCTGAACTCTGAGGCTCTGAGTGTGTACTTTCTTTTTCTGAATAACTTGCAAGTTGGCTATTGTTATGCACAAGTGAAGAGTCTGTCTACACCTGAAGGGAGAACCAAGGAGAATCCTTTAATAGTACAGCTAACAACCCATATACCCCCAATGCTGCAGCCCAAAAACCTGAGTTCGGCCTTTATTAAACATGTGACCTTGAGATGGTCATTTCTAACTTCAGTATTCTTGTCTGCAACTGGTATTCATGGAGACCAGGTGAAGTAATACACAGAAGTGCTTGATGGAACACCTGGCGCTCTGTAGATAGCAGGGTTCAGTAAGTTCTGATTGGCTGCAAGTTTGGCGTGGACCAGGGAGAGCCAGCCTTCTCCTTTTAGTTCCAGGTCCATTCCTGGTTCAAGTCCTGAGAAGGTACACATAGGCAGATCTTTGTCAGATCTCTGAAATTCACAGTTTCCAGATCTTCCAGGCTTAAATATTTTTATGCTAAGGACTGGACCAGGGCTTGGATCATTTCTTCATCAGCTTCTCTGTATTGCTCAAGCCAGCCAGAAGTCAGCATTAGGACACAGTTCTCAGGCCTGTGCAGTTTCACAGATCAGCTGTGGGTGGGTCAGGCTACACTCTGTTCTGAATGGAAGCACTGAAGGCTGCTTGATCTGTGTCAGCATTTAGCATTCCTCCAGTGTGAGTCTGTTCTTTGAGCTATTTTCTTCCTCTTCCATGAGCAGTGTTCTATTCTTAGGTTTGGCCTCTCCTAGCTGAGGGAGTGTTGTAGGTGATGGTCTTATTCGCTGTGTATTCAGATGCTGATTTATGTGCCCTGAGATCTGGTTACAGTCTGGTACATGGGGATTGTTATTTCTATGAAGAAGCTCTGAAAGTTATTCTCCAATTATCTCTGATTGGTTAATAAAGAAGCTGATTAGCCAATAACTGGGCAGAGGAGACAGAAGGTCAGACTCCGATGCCCAGTCTGGGAGTCTAACGTAGAGAGAGAGGGAGAAGAAGGAAAAGAAGAAGGCACCATAAGAAATCTACCATAAGAACAGAGAGTTATAGCAGAAGGCCAAGGCAAGATTGAGATGGTAGGTAAAAGGGCACGTGACTGGGAGGTAGCCACACTAGCATAATTGGGTTAGAATAGATGAATATCTGTCCAGTTATAGAGCTTAAAGCTTGTTGAATAAATCTATTATGTCTCTGTATCATTATTTGGGAGCTAGGGTGGGCAGCAGAAAAGGTCCCAATTAATACCTTAATTCAACAGAACATCACTTTCCTTCCCCTGTAAATGTGACATGGCAACAAGGCTGTAGCAGGGTCCTCTGCCCATGGAATGCCTAGTGCACTGCAGAGGTTTTCTTGGCAGTCCTCTTCTTCTCACCTTCCTGCATCAGCTACTTTCATGTTGCTGTGACCATGGTATCTGATGCTGTGACCACAGTAACTGACACAACTGAAAGACCAATGATTCATTTGGCCCAGTTATTGCTTTATTTCAAACAAAACACTAAAATCACACATAATAACCTAAAATGAAGCCAGACACAGTGGTGAGTGCCGATGATGCCAGCACTTAGGAGGTTGAGGCAAGAGCTCAAAGTTACTTCATAGTGCTTAGTCAACCTGAGCCAATGTGACACGAGGTCTCACAAGACAAAACACCCTTCTCCCAAGCCCCTACAATATCTATAAAATAAACCTCTCACTTGTTTAGGCACATTTTATTTCACATCTTATTAATCTAAACAAACATTGAGTAATGGAGACATTAGAAACAATGTGAGGACATCTTTCATTATGTTTGGTGTGAATATGTGTATTCATGTTTACTTGCTATGGTTGGAGAGTTCACATTTCTTTCCCAAACTCATATTGGAATTATGCATATTGCATTCCTTCTCAAAGCAGCAGTTGTAACAGTGGGGCCTTCAAAGAGTGATTAGGCTGTGAGGTCTGGAGAAGATCACTTAGATGCTTTTCTCTATTGCCTTCTGCAGTAGGACATGGCCATAATGTGTTACTGCTATTAGGAAGAACATTTCTGTGGTTTATAAATTCCTGCATTTGTGGTATTTAGTGATCAGAGCACAGCGATTAACACATTCCTCATGTTTATACACTGCCTCACCATAGTGATCTCAGGATTGGTTTTCTGAGGGAAAGGCTCACATTTGTTGTTCAGTGTTTCAGAGTTGTTGGGGGATGGTGATGATACCTCTGTTCAATGAATGACAGCATCATTCACCCCTTCTACTTTATGGTAAAAATCTAGCTCTTTTCAGCTAATAGATACAACTGTGTCCCATTCATCTGCTCCCAAAAGTCCTTGGCTGGCTGTGTGGAGAGTTCCTTTCAGAAACAGGGATACTCTTAAAGTAGTCTCCCTGAGGATAATGGAGCTCTGGGGTGTCTCTCTTTTCATCTCTTAGATCTCTGGCCTTGACTAAGTGAATGAACCTTTCTGAAGATATAGTGTCATGACTTGTAAGGTGGAGAGCATACTTGGGTCTGTGGAGGAAGAGCGGAAACTGACTGAAAGCTTCTATATTCAATATCTTCAGCTGTGGACATTGGGCAGAACTACCCTCAGGGATTGCTCATGAGTGAGGAGACCTGAGGGGATGCGTTTCAACTGCTTATGTCCTCTTGGCCTACTCAGCAGATAATGCCTGTGTTCCAGAATGGCAAGCATATATTTTCACACTGTACCCAGAAACTTTCATTCAAAAAAGCAATCAGCAGTCCCTCTCCTGACTTCAGTTTCTAGTAGATACATCCACAGAGATGGTTTTAGAACAGCCAGACACATGACAACCAGTTCTGTCAAACAAACAACAGCAAAGCCACAAAGGTGAACACTGAAAACATACTGTCAACACTGGAAAGAAAAGAAGAATCAGAAGAATGGGGTTAAATACTAGATCATTTTTCTCCAGGTATGTGACTGTGGACAAGATATAATGCCTATTTTCTTTTGCTTCCTTTTTTCTGAAAAACAATAATAAAATGTTGATCACTGTTTATCTGTTTAAAAGAACAGAAGTTGTCTAGACATGGCCTAGAATCTTCTAAGAGTCTCAGTTGAGTGACTGTCATCCACCTGTAGGCATGTCTGTGCGGCACTGTTGATTGTTAATTGAGACAGAAGGGTCCGGTGGGGGGGTGGTCCCATTCCTAGGAAGGCAGCCTTGGGCTATATAAGAAGCTAGCTAAGGATGAGCCTGAGTGAGCCTGAGACTGGCAAGTCTTGTTATCATTGGTTTCTGCTTCAAGTTGCTGCCCTGACGTAAGAGAGATTGACACCTGGAAGTAGAAGCCAAATAGCCTTTTCCTCCACTAAGTAGCTTCTGTTGCTTTTGGTTAGAGTTTTTTGTTGTTGTTGTTGTTGTTTTTTGTTTTTTGTTTTTTTTTTACAGCAACAGAAAGGAAATTAGTACAAATGGTAATCAAATAAGGAAAGTATGGTAATACCATCACTTTTCACAAACATTTGATCCCTGTCTAGGTCACAAGACTGTACTTACTACTCTGTGTAGCTAGATGTGACCAACATGCCAAACCTGATAGAAGAGAAAGTGGAGAGTAGCCTTGAACACAATGGCACAGGAAAATCCTTTCTGAATAGAACACTGTTAGCACAGGCACTGAAATTTACAATTAATAAATAAGGCCTCATGAAACTGAAAAGCTTTTGTAAGCAAAGGACACTTGGATAAAGTGGCAGCCTATGGAATGGGAGAGATTTTTATGAACTCCACATCTAATAGAAGACTAATATCCAAAAATCTATAAAGAACTTAAGAAACTAGATACCAAGAAAACAACCCAATTAAAAAACAGGAAATAGATATAAACAGAGAATTCTCAAAAGAGGAATATCAAATGGCTACAAAACACTGCAAGAAACGTTCAACATCCTTAGACATCAGAAAAATGCAAATCAAAACTAAGATTTAATCTTAGATCAACAAAACAAATGACAGCTCACACAGGCAAGGATGTGGAGTAAGGGGAGTGCTCTTCCACTGTTGGTGAGAGTGCAAACATGTATAGCCGCTATGAAAATCAGCTTGGTGGTTCCTAAGGATGATGGGAATCTGTCTTCAAGATCCAGCTATACCACTCATGGGCATATACTCAAAGGATGCTTCATCCTACTACAGAAACACTTGCTCAGCCATGTTCATTGCTGTTCTACCCTTAATAGCCAGAAATTGGAACAATGTAGATTTCTTTCTACAGGTGAATGGATAAAGAAAATATTTCATTTACACAATGAAATATTACTCAGCCATTAAAAAATGACATCATGAAATTCACAGGTAAATGGATGGAAGTAGAGAAAAAGTCATTCTGAGTGAGGTAACCCAGACCCAGAAAGATAGATATGATATGGATTCACTTATATGTGGATATTAGCTGTTAGATCAATGATATAATCCATAGAACCACAGAGGTTAGATATAAAATAAGGTACTAGGGGGACAGATAGACTCATTAGAAAAAAAGAAAAAGAATAAATAGCTATGGATAGATGGAGGGACTGGAACAGAATGATCAAGTGAAGAGGGGAAGAGGAACATGGCATGATAGAGGATTGTGGGGAAAGGCAGCTAAAATAAGGGCCATTTGAGATGCAGCATAGAAACATAATCCAGTAAAAGCTTTGTAAACATAATACATATATGAAGGGGATCTAAATAAAATTGCCAAATAGCAGAGGACACAGAACCCCAACTGAATATGTCTTGTCGTCAAATGAAGCTTCTAGTCATAGGATTGGGTTACATCTAATTTCTTGGCCAAAGGGGTCTCATGGGAACTCCCAAAGAACCTAGCCTGTTGTAAGACTATGGGTTGTTCTCCAAAAACTGAATGCAAAGCCCCATTGCTGAGGATAATACCTAGACAACTCAATGAAAATGGAGATGTGGAGCTGCTGCCTGCAGGCTACCCAAAGAGAAAGGTAAACACCAACCCAGTCGCACGCCCTTTGATCTCCATGGTGTCTTGCCTGCAAGATATGCTTGTGCATTGTTGGTACAAAGCTTGTGGGAATAACCGACCAATATGTGATTTGACTCCTTGAGATGGAGCCTGTACTCATCACTGTTTAGCTGACCAAGAACCTGAGACTAGAGAGCTCAGCAACCTAGAGGAAAACCAAGCACTACTGTTCCACCAAAGGACTGTAGCTATAAAATGACTCTGAATGACATTCTGCTGTACTCATGGGTCAGTGTCTTTCTCAGCCATCATCAGAGAAGCTTCCTTCTGCAGCAGATGGGAACAAATACAGGGACACACAGCCAGACAATATGCAGAGAATGAGAAACCTTAGAACATTCAATCTTAAAAGGGATGTCTCCAACAAATTCCACCCCAAAAGCTCAGGAAGCCTAACTCTGTAGAAGCAAAGTTAGAAATAGTGTAAGTGCCAGAGGGGATGGAGGACACCAAGAAAACAAGGCCCTTTATACATAACAGGCCAAATGCACGTAGGTACTCAGATAGACTGAGGCAATGTGCACAGGTCCTTCACGGGTGTGTCTGCACCTGATCAGTACTTAGGTCACTGAAAACAGTGGATGCATGGCCCCATCCCTTACCCGGAAGCTGTCTGCCATGGATAACCACTTTCATTAGTTTTCTGGTAAAGCATAAGGCAAACGAGAAGCAGTATCTAAAAACTATACTTATTTATCTCCAGAGCCTCCTATTAAGTCCTTTGCTAGACACAGCAGGTACAGCCTATGCACTGTAGAAGAATGAAATAAGGGTGGCTTCACCAATACACTGAAAGGCATCTTTGTCAGAAAATTTAATAAGTTAGGTGCCTGCATTAATTGAATAGTGGGTTTAAAGACTTGAAACACTGGACAGCCCCTAGCATGTTACAGGTGCCTTCAGCTTGGACAGATTGAAGTTAGGTATCTTTGGTTCAAAATCAAAGACCAAGCAGAAAACATCCAAGCAGGCAGAAAGAATCTACTCCAGTGGAATATCCTTAAATTGGAATTAAATGTGAGAAAAGAAAGAGAAATAAAACAAGTGAGTGTTCATACTGTGCCATCGGCGCTGACGATCCTTAAACGTTACCTGTCACTGAGTGCTGTTCCTGTCTTCCTATACACCAGACCTTAGGAACTGTTTTTATTAACAAACAAACAAACAAAACAAAACAAAACAAAAAACCCCAGTAACTTCTATAAAGTGCAGGACTGTGAAAATTATATCCAAGCCAGGCATGGCAGTACTTGCCTATAATCCAAGCCTTCAGACATAGGGGCTGGTTTGAGGCCAGTCTACTAAATGGTAAATTTAAGAGAAAGAGAGAAAGAAAGAAGAAAGAAAGAAAGAAAGAAAGAAAGAAAGAAAGAAAGAAAGAAAGAAAATCTTATCTGTGTTATTTACTGCAGAAATTCTTTACCAGTGAAAGACAAATTTAATAATAAATTACCAAAATGATTTAATATTATGCCACAAAATGAGAATAAAAGTGTGTACTTGGAGATAACCAGAAAATATTGTTCAGTTTATAGACTGAACAATACATGTAGACAATAGTAGAGATGGAATACTATGAACAATGGATTCTTAGCCCATGACCACAGCACAGCCTGCTGGGCATGGCTTCCTTGAGATTATAGCTTAGCATTATCGTCTGTTCTCATCATCTGCATTGAAAGGTTGGGATTCTTACAATAAAGTCATGTTTCCCAAATGCCTTAAATGACACATAGATTTATTGTACTATTACAAATAAAAATGAACTGTGTTAAAAGATAAAATAATCATGAAAAAAGAAATAGAGGAATTTGATACAATTTTCTTATGTACATGTATTTTTATTTTTTAAATTAATGGATTAATTAGTTCACATGTATGTGTGTGTGTGTGTAGGTCAGACAACAGCCTATTATGGTTCTGTCCTTTCACTATATGGGTCCCAGGGCTTGAACCCACATTGTCAGGCTTGTGGGCAAGCATCTTTACCCACTGAGCCATTCTGCTGGCCCAAGACACAGATGTCGTATTTAAATTGTGCAAAGGAGTTTTGGTTGACCTTGGCTCACAGCCAGTGTTCCACCGTGCCTTGAGTTCACTCTGGTCCTCAACAAACTCTTGTGGTCCCAAGGCTTTCACTTCCTGGAACAACTGAGTCATTTTGTCCTCAGCAGTTCAGTCTCACTCACATTCTCCTTCTACAGCACTCTGGAACCTACGGACCTGCACCTGATGACGGCTGATCTTCCAGGCCCGTTGGACAGGTAAAGCAACTGTGGCACCCAGACTGTAGCTTTACTAGAGTTTTCTGTTCTCTTGTCTAAATCCCACGGCATTGCAGCACTGAGCACATGTTGGCCCCAGTGAAATGAAAGCGTAATAAGCACTGTGTGATGTTGGGCTGGTTAGGGCAGGTTTGCACTGCACACCGCTTTGCCTGCTATCTCATGCTGCATTTAAAGTGCTGCTCCGAACTGACTGTGGCACTCAGTATGGCATCTGCGCCCCCTTCTTGCATATGCATACATTCAGGATACATAACACTTTATCTCACATAGGGAGCTGCAGCTGGGCCCTCAAGAGGTGAGGTCTGTGGCATGTTGTTTCCAGCAGTAGGGAAGACTTGGCAGTTTGCCAGCTTTCTTCCTCCGTCTCTGGGAGATTTCGTGGCCTTAGGTGAGAGGGCTATTATCAAAACACACACACACACACACACACACACACACACACACACATGCACACACAGGAGAGGAGGAGAGAGAGAGAGCTGAGAAAAAAAATGCTAGTGCAGGTCACACATCATTTGACTCAAAGCTTTATACATTTGCCTAAAGTTGTGCTTGATTTTACCTTCTGGATTCATACACAAAACACACCAGCTCTTTCATAACTCAGTGTGCAGTTGATTAATAAGTCACTGTCAGAGAAGTGAGAACCTTAGAGAATAAATCCTAAGATGCAAATTACGTTTTTGACTTGTATTTTTATTGCCAGCGTCCCAGAACTTTGTGCCCTTAGCCATGACTGTCCTTGTGCTCTCAGGCTTAAACTTCAGTCCCCTTTATGTCAGCAGAGTTTGCTGTCCAAAGGAGAGCAGGGAAGATGTCCTAGACTTAGAGACATTGAGTTGAATGTGCTGGTAAAGAACTTTAACCAGCTTATTGTAACAAATAAGAAAACAGTTAAGACAGAGGGAACAAGAGGAGCCTCAGCCCCAGCCCTGCCTCCTCCTTACTGACCATGGGATATTGAGCAGTTTGCTCGGCATTTTTGTTGTGGTTGTTGTTGTTGAAACATTTTTAGTTAAACAATAGTTATAATTGCTTTATAGAGTGTGGCAAATATCAACTGGAATAATCTGTGGAAGTCTTTCCAGCCAATATGAGCAAGCATTGAATCCATCTCAACACAAACAAAATAAGATGCTCCAAAGCCAAGTGAACAATTATTATTGAAATTAAAATTACTAGTTGCCAAATTAGTTTTAAAAAACTTAAACACCTCCTAGGTGCATTTTCCACAAATTTTATTTTGCTTAATTCCTACAGAGAATGTTAGAATGCTTCTCTCCTTTTCCTCCCCATGGAGACTTATTAGCTACATTGCTGAGGCCGGTTGCAGCTGTGCGAACAGAATACAAGAGCTCAGAACTTATCAATACCTGACAATTAGACGTGGTATCACTGGAATTTAAATCAAATCTTGATCTAACTAAAGACCAGGGTGTCTTCTTCAACCCCGGACACAACCATGCTATCTCCCCACTCACCCCTCGCATGAGGTAGCTGTCATCTAAGTGAATGCCACAGCTCTCCCAAAGCCAAGGAATTGGCATGCAGAGACAGACTGTTACAAATGCTATAGGTCATGTGCATACTGTTCATGAAAACCTGTAAGGCATACTTTTGTCTCCCAGGAGGCTTCCATTTAGGATATGCAGATTTGAGGTGACAAGCACATCTCCCTGTGTTTATGATAGGCCTGTGGGTACTGTGGGGAAGAGACTTTTTAAAGCATTACAAATACATTTTTAAAGGGAAGTTCTCAGGGCTTGTTTTTTTCACTTATTTGAATATTCAGTTATCACTTGTATCAGTATTCTCTATTCTGTGATGTGGGGAAGAATTCATTTTCAGCTGAAAGCATGTCACATTATACCTCTGGTTTGTGGTTAATAAACTCCAAGAGCTAGGACATAGTACCAGGATGTAGTGCCTTCCTCTGGGGAGAGTGTCGTGGGTCAGGAAAACTCTTGCCCAGGTACATACACTATGACAAAGACAACATGAACAAGGTTGTTCCAACAGCGTTAACCAAGCAGCTAGGCAAGCAGCAATGGAAAAGTCCAGACATAAACCTGAATGGACAGATAACTTACAGAAAGGCCACACAGCAGAGTGATTTACAGCAGCAGAAGTTAACCAGCAGCAGCCGCATGCAGTGGCACGGCGCAGACCATGAGAAAATACTGAGTCAATCAAAAGAGAGTTGTGCAGCCCCCACTGAGGAAGGGGGACTGACATGTGCTCTGACGGCGATTAATCTGGGGATATGATGCCACATAAAACAACGTCAGACAAACCAATTTCCTGTGGTTCTCCCTACACAAAGCATATAGAGCAGTAATATTTATAAACACACTTTCTATTTGAAAGCTGGTTGCCGGGGTCTGGAAAAGAAAGGCATGGAAGGTGAGGTAGTGTTTAATAGACATGACATCTCTGTATAAGAAGGAAAAGTGTCGGATGAGAGTGATTCAACAACGGACATGTCTGATACTAACCATTAAAGAAGGGGGTTGAGATGGGAAATTATATTGCATGTGCATTTTACTACATTTAAAATACTTAAAATCAAAAGTTACAGGAGAATCCACATGCATAATTATGTATCTATGAATCACAAGCACCCAAAGATGAACCATATAAAATGCTTAGAGAAGCTAACATGGTGATGTGAGAGCAGAATAAGGTGATGTCTGAGCCAGCAAGGTTCACACAGGGATCTTCATTTTCCTCCTAGCCATCCAACTGGGTAGTATGTGTTGCATGCAGTTCACTGGTTGTGCATATATAGTATAATGAACACATCTTATAAATATATAAACATTTTTGCCCAAGACACAGAGCTCTGATGTGAATGCTGGAGTTGAGATTAGTATGATAGAGTCAGTGCAACCAAGTACCAGGTCAAAAAGTCGCCATGTTCACAGTGCAGCTCCCTATCACCTTCTTTAAACTGAACTTTGTGTGCAGCCTGTTGAACAAGATAAGAGTAACCACCTCCATTGTGTGGCTTCCTTAGCAACAGCCATACCACGGAAGCCTTGGCAGCTTCTCCCTGTAGCTACCAGGAGCCTAACTCACCACAGGAGACTACTTGTGAAAGAAGGAAAACTGTAGATCCAGGAAAAACTTTTTGGAAGCATTTCAAAATTATTTACTATTAAACAAAATTATAATGTGTCAGATTATTTTTAGATGTTCTGTACACCATAGAAATATAAAGATGTTTTTATATTAAAAAAAAAATAGCCTTTTGGTTATACAATACACAGTGCTTTGGTCTCATGTCAAACAAACCTAAGGGCTGGTGAAGTGCGCCAGTGGGTGAAGGCGTGTCAAGCCTCAGGGCTCGAGTGTGATCCCCATGCCACATATGGTGAAGGACAGGACCTTCTCCTGTAGCTTGTCCTCCCACCACCCCCAACACATAAGTATAATACACACCTCTGAAACACACACACACATACACACACGCCCACGCCCACGCACACGCACACGGCTGTTGTAGGTTGCTCCATGCACCATGAATTCCGATACTATTTTCTATGCCTGAAATCTGGTTGAAGTCCAGATGTGCTATCTTTAAGGGTACCAGGCTTAATGTGCTAAAGAGTCCTCCAGACCCATGCAACTGCCCTTAAAAATCAATGCAGAACCCGTTCATCACCACTTCAAATTCTAGAGCACGTCAATCTACCACCCCCTGAATCACCCCACACCCGTTAGCAGGGACTTCCCAATACCACTCGCCATCCCAAATTTTAAAAACCATTACTTCCTTCAAAAATGTCGTGGATTTTTCTCTTCTGGACAGTTCAAGTTCGTGTTGGAATTTCTCCATGCTACAGCACATAGGGACAGTCCATTTCTTCTTGTGACGGATAGCACTCCACCCATCATTGATCAATGTTGTGCAAACATTGCTCCCCAATTTTCTCTGATTGGGTAATGAAGAAGCTAGAAAGTTTATAGCTGGGCGAGAGAGAAGAACAGGTGGGACTTCCATTCCTGATCTCAGGTAGAAACCCCAAGGTAAGAGGAGAAAAAAGAAGAGGTTGAGAAAGGAGGAGCCATGAGGACTGACCTGAAGGAGCAGAAGCAGCTCAGGAGGGACCAACAGAGCAAGTAAGTCAGGACAAGCAGCTGGGAAGTAGCCAGACTAGCAAAGACGATTACACTAGATCATATCTGCTCAGCTCGAGTGTCTTAAAGCCTGTTGAAGAAATCTATCGGTCTGTCTCATTATTTGGGATTTAAAATAGGTGATTAGAAAAGATCCCTTAAATTATAAGAAATCTTAACAAACAATAAATGAGTAAAATATAAAAAACAACAGCCTGTCATTGTCCATGTCATTCAACATGCAATGAGGTTGCAGAGGAAGCAGTGCTCCTGATTACCAAAGGCCTTTCACACCCTCCATTTCACACAGTGCCTACTGGTCTGGCTAGAGACACCCTCCCACGTGAAAGAGCTGTGATCACCCCAGGAGAGTCCCCAGCTCCAGTCCAAGGCTGCTTATCCTTCCAGCCTCAGCCCCAGACATGAGAGAGCTCCGTCTTACCTGAAACCCCCTCTTACAAGAGCGAGCCAAGCCAGGGGCTAGTCCAGATGCAGCCAAGACCAGAGAGGTGAAGCTGACTACCCAAAGGGAACGCTCGAAGCAGCAGGTGGCAGTGAGATGTTTTACAAGGGGGGGGCACATGTAATGGTCACATTGGAGGTTCGAGGACATCTCACATGCGCCTAATCTATCCTTCCACCATGTGAGTTCTAAGGACTCAAACTTGGTCATAAGTCTTTACTTGCTGAACCACCTTGCTGGTCCAAGAGGGATAATTAAGATGAGAGTCAAACAGGAACTTAGTTTCAGATAAAGAAAAAAAAGGATGTTTCTTTGGATTTATAATACAAAGTGATTACTAAATATGTTGATTTGGTGAGCCAACTAAACCATTTCCAAACTTGTTTTTCGGTGACCAGAGAGCAGCATCAGATCAGCACTCACTCCCACTAACAAAGCAGTCCAAAACACACTCTGGTAAATAGATGTAACTGTATAGACAGCTAAGGAGTGGAGTAAGTTTGGCCTTGCAGAAGGTCACTGTTTATTCCCAAAATATTATTAGGCAAATGTACTGGTATTTCTTATAGCATTTACTTTATAGCTGTCTCCAAATGGAGTGAGGCCAGCCACCAGCTTACATCTGAGTTCCACTTGTGCACGAAGAGCTTCTAATCCCTGGAACTCACGTGGTAAATGAATCTCCACTCACCCTTAATTACCTTTTACAATAAAGGTCTATTTACAAAGAGTTCAACTTTTTAAATCAAAAAAGGTAAGTCTGAGAAAAATGTCCAGAGTTTCAAAGTCGAGCACCACTCTCTACTGAAGAAGTTAGGCACTGCCATAGCCGGTTACCCCTGGATTCTGTCAGAGTCTTAAGAGAAATCTTAAGTTTGTAAAATTATTTCTGGAAAGTTCCCATCATAACACATTTCCCAACTCTAACTTCTGCCACAGACATTAAGAAGCCAAACAGAAAAATCAGCTCTGACCTCACAAAGAATGGAATGATCCACTACAGGGCATCAGTGAAAGAGGCTAAGGCATTAAAAGGTGATGACTTCATTGAGTGAGATGAGGCTAGAGCAAGAAAGGGGAGACATAGGAGGCATTCATTACAGGTGGAGTGAAGGCTAGTACTCAGGATGAGAGCAGGGCCAAACTCATCCAGAAGTACATTTTACTAATTGAAACAAAATCCAAAAATGTATCTAATGCTAATTGAACTTTTGTGGGTAATGATTATGAATTATCAAAACCATAAAAGCCATTTGCAAAATAGAAAAAAAATGATCTTATAACTGGATCAGGAAAATATGAAGCTGCTTGCAGTTGGCTATTCTTTTTGCTTCTTAGAGAGACTTTAATGCCAAGCTATGTTTTCTGCCCCATAAATCAGCTAAGAGGAAGACCAGATCATGGTTTTTAATGATGGTATCTTATATTGTAAGTTCTTTTCACAGCCCTACAAGATTCTTAACCAAAACATCGTTTTGTTTTTTGTTTTGTTTTGTTTTGTTTTTGTTTATAATAGATAACAATGAGCCTCTTCAATGTGTGACTCTTCAATAAAATTTACAAGTAAGCCATCCTATGAAAAGACATTTTTCCAGGAGCTCAGTCCTGATGCCACTTGAAGTGCTGGGGTGGTTTGGAGGGGTGGGCAGCTCCCTTTTTCTGAAGACAAAGGGAGGTGGGATAGAGTGAAGAGGGTGGTAGTGAGGGACCAGGAGGAGAGGAAGGAGGGGGTTAAAAAAAAGAAAAAAAAAGACAATTTTACCAGTAAATAAGGTACACTGTACCAATCATCTCTGACATTTATCTTCCCCAGAGGAAGCAACAGCTGATGCTTAACGCCTGTCATTAATAACTCTTAATTCAAAGGCTGCCTCTGTCACTTGAGTGGCCAAAGCTAGTCAGCAGACTCCCTGTCCCAAGGCAAGCAGACACTGAATATATTATGAAAGACAACTCATTTGGTTATCTGAGACACAACACAAACCTCAACAAGGTTCCTGGTGCATGTCCCTGGGGATCAGCCACAGCTCTCCAGCTTCTTGTATTGATTTCACTCCTGTTAGCTAGAAAAAACAAACTAATGGAAGTCTCACGAAAGTACTGTTGCTTAAAAATTACCTGTGCTCTCACAAAAGAAACCTTTTCCTATATTACCTAAAAAGCAATGCTTAGAAGGTAATGTTCAAACTATAGCCTTTAATTAGGATTTTCTCTTTAGATTTTAATTTTGGTTAATTTTAATAGTTGGTTGAGATAAATAATATATACTTTCAAGATAATCAACAGCAAAGGTATATATGTGTGTGTGTGTATATATGTGTGTGTATGTATTTATGTATAAAAGGTTGGTAGTTAGCAGTCTTGGAGGCCATTGAGGACAGATGGTTCTTTCATCAATGAGACTGAGAAGTCAGAAAAGGGAACCTGTTTGTTTCCCTGATGGAAATAACATGTAAAGTAACAGTATTTGTTAATTTTGTTTTTGTCTCTAGAGGAATAAATTTCATGAATATACATGTATGTGAAGAATTATATACAATACTAACTATATCTGAGAGAAAAACTGGCAGATAAAAATTTATAAATACTTCATATAAATGACTTTCAGAGTTTTATGAGCTGGAAAACACTGATGCTTGCTCTTACAAACATCACAAATTATTTATCTTGATAAAACAGAAACATACATTTTAAAGTGGGTTATTTCTGTGGTTTTCATTTTAAAAATGAAACACAAATCCAGAGGATACGTTTTATAATTAATGGGCATAAACTTCAGCAGTCCTGAGAATAGAAAACAATTAATAAGAAAATGAATACCTGAGAATTAAGAAATAAAAAGAATATATGAAAAGAAATTAGGGAATTTAACTAGGCCTTGTTGGAAAAAAAAGGTGAGAAAATAATTTTTTAGGTAGTGGACACCAGGAAGTGTAAAGTGCAAGTGCCAGGACTGCTGAGACGGTCCATGCTCTTCAAGAGGACCTAGGTTCAGGTCCCAGCACCCATGTATTGGCCCCCAGCTGTAAGTCCTGTCACAGGGTATCTGGTGCCCTCCCCTGGCCTCTCAGGGGCGGCTGCACACATGTAGCACATAGACATATGTGAAGGAAAAACAAACAAACAAAAAAATACGTGAAATTTAAAAACAAACAGAATGTAATACTCAGAGAAGAGAAACCCAGGAGCTGAGATCTATAGTCATCTGGAAATTCCTTTTTTTTTTTTTTTTTAAGTAAACTGGCTGCAATGACCTCCTCTTTGGCCTTGCAAGGCTGCTCACCCCCCTCCCCCCTTGAGGAGGAGGTGGTCAAAGAGCAGCCACTGAGTTCATGTCAGAGACAGCCCATGTTCCCCTTACTAGGGAACCCGCTTGGATTCTGAGCTGCCATGGGCTACACCTGAGCAGAGGTTCTAGGTTATCTCCACGCATGGTCCATGTGTCAGTCTCAGAAAAGACCCCTGGGCCCAGATTTTTTTGGTTCTGTTGTTCTCCTTGTGGACCCCCTGTCCTCTCCAGGTGTTTCTATCTTCCCCTTCTTTCATAAGATTCCCTGCACTCTGCCCAAAGTTTGGCCATGAATCTCAGCATCTGCTTTGATACACTGCTGGGTAGAGCCTTTCAGAGACCCTCTCTGGCAGGCTCCTGTCCTGTTTCCTGTTTTCTCCCTCTTCTGATTTCCATCCTGTTTGCCTTTCTGAGTGAGGATTGTTCATATTACCTAAGGTCCTCCTTCTTGTTTAGCTTCTTTAGGTGTATAGATTTTAGTATGTTTATCTTATATTAGGTGTTTAATATCCACTAATGAGTATACACCATGTGTGCCTTTCTGTTTCTGGGATACCTCATTCAGGATGATCTTTTCTAGATCCCACCATTTGCCTGCAAATTTCATGATTTCCTTGTTTTTAATTGCTGAGTAGTAGTCCATTGTGTAAATTTACCACAATTTCTGTATCCATTCCTCAACTGAGAAACATCTGGGTTGTTTCCAGGTTCTTGCTATTATGAATAAAGCTTCTACAAATATGGTTGTGCAAATGTCCTTGTTGTGTACTTGACCATATTTTGGATATATTCGTAGGAGAGTATAGCTGGATCTTGATGTAGCACTATTGCTAATTGTCTGAGAAAGCAGCAGATTGATTTCCAAAGTGGTTGTACAAGTTTACATTCCCACCAGCAGTAGAGGAGAGTTCCCCTTTCTCCACATCCTCTCCAGCATGTATTATCATTTGAGTTTTTTATCTTAACCATTCTGATGGGTGTAAGGGGAAATCTCAGGGTTGTTTTGATTTGCATTCCTCTGATGGCTAAGGATGTTGAACATTTCTTTAAGTGTTTCTCTGCCATTCGATACTCCTCTACAGAGAATTCTGTTTAGCTCTATACCCCATTTTTTAATTGGGTTACTTGATTTGTTGCTGTTTATCTTCTTGAGTTCTTTATGTATTCTGAATATTAGCCCTCTGTCAGTTATAGGGTTGGTGAAGATCCTTTCCAGCCTGTAGGCTGTCATTTTGTTCTGATGACAGTGTCTTTTGCTTTACAGAAGCTTTTCAGTTTCACGAGGTCCCATTTATTGATTGTTGCTCTTAGAGCCTGTGCTGTTGGTGTTCTGTTCAGGAAGTTGTCTCCTGTGCCAGTGAGTTCAAGGCTCTTGTGATTTCATGCTATCATGTGTTGTGATGATGTGCCTATGAGACAAGTCCCCCATAGTGTCTCAGTTGGAGTCCCTGCTTGAGGAACTCATGGAACCTTTAGGAGGTATGGCTTGCCTGGAGGAGGTGTGACACTAGAGTAGACTTTGGGAGTTTGCAGCTTCAGTACACTTTCAGCTCATCCCTGTTTTATGTTTGTGGCTGAGCTTCCTACTTACAGCTGCCTGCTGCCATGCTTCACTCACCATTGTAGACTCTCCCTCTGGAGCCATAAGCCAAAATAAATTCTGTCTTCATAAGCTGCTTTTGGTCATGGTGTTTTATTCCAGCAAGACACAAGTAATGAATATAAGTCTCATACATTTTCGGTACAATTTGGGGAATTTTTTCCATAACAGGAGAATTCTTTGTATATGGAAATCAATTCACAAATACCTATTTTTTAGTAGGAAAAAAATAAAATAAAACAGAATGCAGCCAGGTTTCGGACTGTTTGGAGAAGCTTTCCAAACACTTTCACTCTGTTGGGATAGCAAAGCTAGATGCAGGCAGCCCCCTATAAACTCTGAGGCATTTTCCAAGGCCACAGTTGCCTGATGGGATGAGCTTTGAGAATTTAACAGTCCCTGCCCCCAAAAGAAACAGTCTAGACAGGAAGCTATTGATGAGAGTCCTTAAACGCTGTGATAAAGATGCTGAAGTATAGCTCTCACAGTCGACAGCTTCTAGTGGCAGGGATTAAGGGATGAGGAGTGGGAGATGGGGTGGGGACAGAGACTCAGTTTTAAGGGGCTGGCCACTGGGAGTTTGACCATGCTCCAGTGTGTATATGGGCAACACAAACTTGGTCAGGGCGAGGGGAATCTTTGCATTGGTTTGTTTGTTTGTTTGTTTGTTTGGGCAAAGTGTGCAAGGGGGAAGACCTGGGAGGAATGGAAAGTGAGTGTGATGGGGTGCATTGTTCAAATTTTCCAAATAATTATTAAGAGTATTATGTTGGAGGAAATGAAAAAGAATTTAAACATAGCTATGATTCAGCCTTGATCAGTATCTACCAGAAAGAATCCTGAGACTGAAAGCAGAATGCTGCTGTCCTTGTTTACCTTTGTGTTGTTCTTTACATACCCAGTGGGATCCTGGGCAAAAACCTTGTGGGGAGCATGCTTAGATCTCTGACTGCTTCCCCTCCCCCACCTACTCCAGATGCTCACCGCTCCCTAGGATCAACCAAAACCAAGGCTTCAAAGGCTTGTTTGTACCTCAGACTTGTTTCTTTACATTGTCTGACTTAGCCCAGACTGTGACTGCCATTCTCAGAGTCAGGAAACTTGTCTCCAGATAGAACTCCCAAGTGATCACAGTCAAAACTGGAGAGACAAATTGAGGGTACTCTTTTGGATTCAGGATTTAATAGTAAAGCCTATTAAATGTAGCAAGATAAACTTTAATCTTTTTTTATAGCAAAATTAAATTTGGAGGTGTATCCTAACACTGCTATTTTCTTTAAATTCAGAGTTCAGATTACTGTCCTATTCCATCTCAAATAATATTTATCACCAGAATGTTGTACACACCAGCAGACAGCAAGAGTGTTTACTACGCAGCATATGCAGCTGTGAAATACATGCCCCCTTTGCAATTCGTTACCATTCCTTGACCTTCACAGTCCTTGTCCTAGACATTCCCAACGTGATTTCCCAAAATGACCATTTGTGAGCTCATGGAGGCGTTGTTTTTAAGTGATCTTACAATAATTTTAGTTTCACATCTACATGTAATCATGCGTGATAGGACCTATTAGATTTGTACACCAAAACAGTACAGGCAAATGGACTATATTGTTTTTCAGCCTAAAATTATATATAGCAAAATGTACCATAATTCTACCTGGGTAGATATTTATTTTTAATCAAAACTTTACATGATCACATTATTATAGCTTGATTACATATAGTATAAGATGTAATATTCTTTATAACGTTCATGAACTGTCTATTAAAAATAAATTCACTGTAGTGATTTTTTTATTTTTTAATTCTCAAGGTTTAGGTTAGCTTCTATTTTTGTATGAAAGTGCTAATTCTTAGTAAAATTTAGTGTTTCAAGAAGCTCACTATATGAAGACCCTTTAGAAATTCAAATTCACCAGAATGGCAAATGTCATTTCTTCCATAGCTACAAAATGCATATGCCAAGTGTTTTGTCCAAATTATCTTAATGAATATATGACTTTGTCCTTTATGGATAAAATATAGTTGTATTTGTAGCAGGATTAATAATAAATGAAACTTAGGTTTGCTCCTATGTACAAATAAATAAATAAATAAAAAATAAATAAACACAAGAATTTTCCTGTGAAGCGCCTGTTTTCTCCAGGTCTTACTAACTCCCCCTTCTTTCATATAACTCCCTGAACTCTGCCCAAAGTTTGGTTATGAGTCTCAGTATCTGCTTTGATACACTGCTGGGTAGAGTCTGTCATAGGCCCTCTGTGGTAGGCTCCTGCGGTGTTTCCTGTTTTCTCCTACTTCCAATGTCCAATCCATTTGTCTTTCTGAGTAAGGATTGATTATCTTACCTAGGGTCCTCCTTCTTGTTTAGCTTCTTTAGGTGTACTGATTTTAGTATGGTTATCCTATGTTATATGTCTAGTATCCACTTATAAGTGAGCATATATTGTGTGTGCCTTTCTGCTTCTGGGTTACCTCACTCAGGATGATCTTTTCTACATCCCCCATTTGCCTGCAAAGTTCATTGCTGGGAACCAAAGCTATCTACTGAAGCCTAAGTTAATTAGTGAGTCAAAGCTATCTAGTGGAGACAAAAGGTGTTTACTAGGCCAAAGCCAAATAGTGAGCAAAGGTCATTTAGTGGAGACCTAAAGCTATTTAGTGAAAGTTATCTAGGACCCTAACTCATGGGTGATAGACTGTGAGGACATCTGTTTGTTAGAGCATCCGTGAGAAAACATCCCTATGGTATCTTGCCGGCACCCTATTTAACATATGAAAGCACTCTTCCTGTCTCCTGCAGCAGCTAATTACCTTCCCCCTTTTCCTGCCTTCTCCCTACATAAATTGGGTAAAAATTTCTAATAAATGAAGCCTTGATCAGACAAACAGACTTGGCTTTCTTCCTTGCACTTCTCATCCCCCCCCATTACTTCCATTCTCCTCCCTTAGGAACCCCATTGAAGCCCGCTGGTAGGGGCCATAGTTCATGATTTTCCTTGTTTTTAATTGCTGAGTAGTATTCCATGTGTAAATGTACCACAATTTCAGTATCCATTCCTCCATTCAGGGATATCTGGGTTGTTCCCAGGTTCTGGTTATTACAAATAAAGCTGCTATGAACATGGTTGAACAAATGTCCTTGTTGTGTACTTGGGCATATTTTGGATATATGCCTAGGAGTGGTATAGCTGGTTCTTGAAGAAGCATAATTCCTAATTGTCTGAGAAAGCACCAGATTGATTTCCAAAGTGGTTGTGCAAGTCTACATTCCTGTCAGCCATGAAATATCTGTGCACAGGGGTCTTTTCTGAGACTGATACTCCAACTAAGGACCATTCATGGAGATAACCTAGAACTCCTGCTCAGATGTAGCTCTCTGGCCACACATTCTAAGGCACCCAATGGCTGCCTGCAGCTGTGCCTATTTCTTCCTTTTTTTTTCTTTCTCTTATATTTTTACAGCCCTTTGTTAGAAAGACATCAGTAGTGGAACATTTTCCAAAGAGAGTTATTTAGAGATTAAGAATGAGCATCATGCTTTATCTAGCATTTCCATTACATATTCTTTCATGCATTTGTATTCTGCCTTAAATAAAAAACACATAACATTTTCAATTGGTTAGAAATGCGTTGATATGCCTTATTGCACACAATAACCATACACAACTGTTGGATACTGTTAGCTTTCTATTTTTTTCTATACTGACCAAAACTGAAGTTCTAAGGGTCAAAGGGCATCCTCGGAGTAAGAAAACCATGCAGCAGCACCCGGGAAGGTAAAATCGAGGATTCCTGACTCAGTCTCTTTCCCTGCCAAATGCAGCTGGTTCTTCATATCTGCACGGTCTCAACAGTGAATTAAATCAACTGCTGATCAAAAGTAGTTTACAATCCACCCTGAGTCTGTGTTGAGCACACTGAGTCTTTCTTCCTGACAGTCTTTCCTAAAGAATGAATCGCATGTATATTTGTACCAGACAGTGCAGAAATCGAAGAATGCTGTCAAAGGATGCCTCCGCGGTTCTGTACAAGTTGTGTGTAAATATTGTGGCATGTTATATAAGGGACTTGAGCACAACACGACATGTGTGTGCATGTGTGGCCTTGTGTGGACATGCTCATATGAGCGTGGGTGCCCTCAGAGGCCAGGGGACAGTGTTGAATTCCCCTGGACATGGAGTTATGGGTGGCTGTGATCAGCCTAAAATGGGTGCTGGAAACTGAAACGGGATCCTCTGAAAGATCAGTAAGCGTTCTTAACCAGATCCCAGAAGCAATCTAATTTTGGGTCCTCACATATCTTACATTGTGGCTAGACATGAAAGGGTTAGACTAACTTTGTAACCTGTATGTCTTCTAAAGCCTATAGTTTTGAGTTTTAGGTCCAGGTTAAGCTAAAGCCTCTTAGTACCTTTCCAGAGAATGGAGGAATGTGACCCTATCTGTGAGGACAGATATAAAAAAAAGGGCAAGCAAGCAATGACCTTCACTCAGCAAAAAGAAAAATTCCTGTCTTTGAGATAGTGTTTCTTAGCAACAAACCCAGACTTTTTCTGAGTAGCTTTTGACCTGCAGCCAAAAGTCTGCAGTCCCTAATCTTCAAGGATGAGCTAACCACCCCCACCTTAAATTGCAGCTGCATCCACACTTGGCAGGACTGGCCAAGCTTGAGCACCTAAGGCTAACCAATTATCTTACTTTATAACTTCCTCATCCAATCCTAAGTTGCCAAAACTGCAACTTCAAATTTCCCGCAATTTTTCTTTTAAAAACCTAAAGGCCGGTGCCACTCTTTGCTGACCGGCAGGGGTGACCCCATTGTGCAATGGTTAATAAACCTCTTGCTTTTGCAATGAGTCTTGGTCTGGGGGGGGTTTCTGGGAAGGGCGCGATCTTGAACTCCTGAGCTGTGAGATCCCAGGTCTTACAGACACACAGAATAAGGCATGGGAAGATAGATCTTGTACAGCTGTAACAGTTGGTGAATTTGATTTCAAAGCTCACTGTGACTTCACATCCCTTGAAGAGTTTAAAACAGTTAAAACGATTTCCAGTTTCTAGTACTTTAATAACGACTAATACTGTGTCAAGCCACATTTTTAGGGATGAGAAATACCAAATAAAAAAAATCATCAGGGGAGCCAAGATGGCGGCGCCGGGAAAACAGCGCGTCTGAGCAGCAGGACAGCACTTTCCGTGCAGAGACCAGGAGACTGAACTCGGGGCCCTGAAACTACATCGATCATGTTTCCCAGGTGAGGGGAGGCTCCCATGGCGTGGGAATCGGTCAGGTCCACTTGCGGCTACCCAGCCAGAACCCGGAAGAAATCCCGGGTAACGCAGGTTTTGGGTCTCCGGGATGGAGCCGCAAGTGGGCGTGTCCCAGCCACTTTCCCAGGCTGATCCGTAGGCACAAGGGTACCTGAGACTGGGAGTCCCAGTCGCGGGGGGACCCCACGGGGAAGCAGGGTTGCGGGTCTGATCGCAGGTCACCCAGTCTTTCCCCGGAAGATCTCTGCCGCCATCACAGCCGAGCTCCTGCCATGCTCAGAGAGCTTTGCGCTCAGCTCAGCGGTACAGACAAGCTGTGCGCTCCAGGCACTGGGAACCCCTGTCTGGAGAGGACCCCACAGAGAAGGAAGAAACCGTGCTGCTGGGGTCACCTAGGGAAAGTCTAGCAGACTGCAGATTGCAAACAGACAGAACTGAGTGCCCCAAGACACCAGAGCAGTACTCACCCGCCACAGATTACCGCAGCTGATCACTAAATTTACAGCAAGAAACCCAGAAGGAGGGCAGCTGTCTCCAGGACTTCTCCCGGTGAGAGGAGAGCCCTCTTGACTAATCAGGACCACAGTTACCACCCAGGTCTCTATGCCTGAGGTGAGCTGTAGCAACTCCTGGAAAACACCAGATATCCAGGGACTATACCCAAAAAGCTGGGAAGGCTTCCTTGAGGAAAAACCATCTTCCTGCCAAAGGGATTCTCTCCACTACAACAGTCCAGGAACAACCAGAAACTAAATTCAAACAACTAAGATAGCCCAATGGGTAGAGGACAGCGTAAAAGTTCAACCAACAAAAGCCAGAGCATTATGGCATCTCCAGAACCCAGTTATCCAGGGGCAAATAGCCCTAGACATCCCAGCATAAATGAAATTCAAGGAGATGACCTAACATCTATGCTCAAGAAGATGATAACAGAGGAAACAAATAAAATACGAAAAGAAATAGAAGAAGCTGAAGCCAAACGGTATATGGCCTTTAAAGAGGAAATGCTTAAATCACTGAATGAAATAAAAGAAACAGTGGATTGTTCAAACAAACAGGAATTGACGGAAAAACATGAAAATACAGTCAGACAGGGGAAGGAAACCAACAAAATAGCTCCAGACCTGAAGATAGAATTGGAAAAATTAAAAAGAACACAAATGGAAGAAATTGTGGAAAGAAAGAATTTAGGGAAGAAAACAGGAACTACAGAGGTTAGCATAACCAATAGGCTACAAGAAATGGAAGAAAGAATCTCAGGTATGGAAGATACAATGGAAGAAATAGATGTATCTGTCAAAGAAAATGTTAAATCTAAAAAAATCCTGACACAGACCTTCCAAGAAATTCAAGACAACATAAAAAGACAAAACCTAAGAATAATAGGAATAGAGGAAAAAGAAGATTCCCTGCACCAAGGCCCAGAAAATATTTTCAACAAAATCATTGAAGAAAATTTCCCCAACTTAAAGGAGAGGCCAATAAGAATACAAGAGGCCTATAGAACACCCAATAAATTAGACCAGAAAAGAAAATCCTCCCGCCACATAATAATCAAAACTGTAAGTATACAGAACAAAGAAAAAATACTAAAAGCTGCAAGAGAAAAAGGCCAAGTAACATATAATGGCAAACCCATTAGAATCACACCTGACTTTTCAACAGAGACTATGAAAGCCAGAAGGGCCTGAACGGATATCATGCAGACCCTAAGAGAACACAGATGTCAGCCCAGGCTACTATACCCTGCAAAACTCTCAGTCGTCATAGACGGAGAAAACAAGATATTCAATGACAAAAACAAATTTTAACAATACCTACACACAAATCCAGCATTACAGAAGACACTGGAAGGGAAAATACAACCCAAGAAAGCTAGCTACATTCAAGAAAACACAGGAAATAAATAACCCCACTACAGTAAAACAAAAAGCAACCAGGCACACAACCGTATGACCACAGCCAACATCAAATTCAAAGGATCTAACAGCCACTGGTCATTACTCTCTCTCAATATCAATGGACTTAATTCTCCAATAAAAAGACACAGACTAACAGAATGGATGTGTAAACAAAACCCAGCAATCTGTTGTATACAAGAAACACACCTAAGTCACAAAGATAAACATTACCTGAGGGTAAAGGGATGGAAGACGGCTTTTCAAGCAAATGGACGGAAGAAGCAAGCAGGGGTAGCCATTCTAATATCTGATAAAATGGTCTTTCAACCAAAATTAATCAAAAGAGATGGGGAAGGACACTTCATACTCATCAAGGGAAAATTCCACCAAGAAGACATCACAATCCTGAACATCTATGGCCCAAATACAAGGGCACCCACATTTGTGAAAGAAACATTGATAAAACTTAAACCACATATAGATCCCCACACAATAATAGTGGGAGACTTCAACACCCCACTCTCAACAAAAGACAGGTTAACAAAACAGAAATTAAACAAAGAAACAATATCTCTAACAGAAGTCATGAATCAAATGGACCTAACAGACATTTACAGAACCTTACACCCAAACACAAAAGAATTTACCTTCTTCTCAGCACCTCATGGAACCTTCTCAAAAATAGACCACATAGTTGGTCACAAAACAAGCCTCAACAAATACAGGAAGATTGAAATAATCCCTTGTATCCTGTCGGATCACCATGGAATAAAGCTGGACCTCAGTAACAACAGAAATAGCAAAAAGCCTACACATACATGGAAACTGAACAACTTGCTACTAAAAGACAGCTGGGTCAGGGAAGAAATAAAGAAAGAAATTAAAATCTTCCTAGAACTCAATGAAAATGAAGACACAACATACCCAAACTTGTGGGACACAATGAAAGCAGTGCTAAGAGGAAAGTTCATAGCACTAAGTGCCTTCAAGAAGAAATTTGAGACAGCGCATTCAAACAACTTAATGGCTCACTTAAAAACCCTAGAAAAAGAAGCAGAAACACCAAGAAGGAGCAGACGGCTGGAAATAATCAAACTCAGGGCTGAAATCAATCAATTAGAAACAAATAAAACAATTCAAAGAATCAATGAAACCAAGAGCCAGTTTTTTGAGAAAATCAACAAGATAGACAAACCCTTAGCCAAGCTAACTAAAAGGCAGCGAGACACCATCCAAATCAACAAAATCAGAAATGAAAAGGGGGACATAACTACAGACACTAAGGAAATCCAAGCAATCATTAGGACTTACTTCAAAAGTCTATACGGAACAAAATTTGAAAATTTAAATGAAATGGACAATTTTCTTGATTGATTCCACTTACCAAAGCTAAATCAGGACCAGGTAAATCAATTAAATAGTCCTATATCCCCCAAGAAAATTGAAGCAGTCATCAAAAGTCTCCCATCTAAAAAAAGCCCAGGACCTGATGGTTTCAGTGCAGAATTCTACCAGACATTCAAAAAAGAGCTAACTCCAATTCTCTTCAAACAATTCCACAAAATCGAAACAGAAGCAACATTACCAAACTCATTCTATGAAGCCACAGTCACCTTGGTACCTAAACCTCACAAAGACCCAACCAAAAAAGAGAACTTCAGGCCAATCTCCCTTATGAACATTGATGCAAAAATACTCAACAAAATACTCGCAAACCGAATCCAAGAACACATCAAAGATATCATCCACCATGACCAAGTAGGCTTCATCCCAGGTATGCAGGGGTGGTTCAATACACGGAAATCCATCAATGTGATCCACCATATTAACAAACTAAAAGAAAAAAAACCACATGATAATCTCCCTAGATGCTGAAAAAGCATTTGACAAAATCCAACATCCATTCATGTTTAAAGTATTGGAGAGATCAAGGATACAAGGCATATAACTAAACATAGTAAAGGTGATATACAGCAAGCCTATAGCCAACATCAAACTGAATGGAGAGAAACTTAAAGCAATCCCACTAAAATCAGGGACAAGACGAGGCTGCCCACTCTCTCCATATCTCTTCAACATAGTTCTAGAAGTCCTTGCTAGAACAATAAGACAGTTGAAGGAGATCAAGGGGATACAAATTGGAAAGGAAGAAGTCAAATTATCACTATTTGCAGATGATATGATAGTATACGTGAGTGACCCCAAAAACTCTACCAGGGAACTCCTACAGCTGATAAACACCTTCAGCAAAGTGGCCGGATACAAAATTAACTCAAAAAAAATCAGTAGCCCTCCTGTATACAAAAGACAAAAGGGCTGAGAAAGAAATTAGGGAAACAACACCCTTCACAATAGCCACAAATGACATAAGGTACCTCAGAGTAACCCTAACCAAGGAAGTCAAAGACTTGTATGAAAAAAAATTTCAAATCTCTGTAGAAAGAACTAGAAGAAGATACAAGAAGATGGAAAGATCTCCCATCCTCATGGCTTGGCAGGATTAACATAGTAAAAATGGCCATCTTACCAAAAGCAATCTACAGATTCAATGCAATTCCCATCAAATTACCAACACAATTCTTTACAGACCTGGAAAGAAAAATTCTCAACTTCATATGGAATAATAAGAAACCCAGAATTGCTAAAACAATCCTCTACAATAAAAGATCTTCGGGAGGTATCTCCATCCCTGATCTTAAGCTGTACTATAGAGCAACAGTTTTAAAAACTGCATGGTACTGGCATAGAAACAGATTGGTAGATCAATGGAACCGAACAGAAGACCCAGAAATAAACCCACACACTTATGGACACCTGATATTTGACAAAGACGCCAAAACCATTCAATAGCATCTTCAACAAATGGTGCTGGTCCAACTGGATGTCTACATGTAGAAAAATGAAAATAGATCCATACTTATCACCCTGCACAAAACTGAAGCCCAAGGTGATCAAAGACCTCAACATAAAACCAGACACATTAAATCAGTTAGAAGAAAAAGTGGGGAAGAGCCTTGAACTTATTGGCACAGGAGACAATTTCCTGAACAGAACATCAACAGCACAGGCTCTAAGAGAAACAATCAATAAATGGGACCTCAAGAAACTGAAAAACTTCTGCAAAGCAAAGGACACTGTCATCAAAACAAAGTGACCTCCTACAGATTGGGAAAGAATCTTCACCAACTCTTTATCTGACAGAGGACTCATATCAAGTATATATAAAGAACTAAAGAAGCTGAAAAGCAGCAAACCAAGTAACCCACTTAAAAAATGGGGAACAGAGCTAAACAGAGAATTCTCTGTAGAGGAATACGGAAGGGCAGAGAAACACTTAAAGAAATGCTCAGCCTCACTAGCCATTAGGGACATGCAAATCAAAACCACCCTGAGATTTCACCTTACACCCATGAGAATGGCCAAGATCAAAAACTCAAGTGACAACACATGCTGGAGAGGTTGTGGAGAAAGAGGAACCCTTCTCCACTGCTGGTGGGTATGTAAACTTATACAACCACTCTGGAAATCAATCTGGCGTTTTCTCAGACAACTAGGAATAGTGCTTCCCCAAGATCCAGCCATACCACTCCTAGGCATATATCCAAAAGAGGCTCAAGCACACAAAAAGGAAATTTGCTCAACCATGTTTGTAGCAGCTTTATTTGTAATAGCCAGAAGCTGGAAACAGCCCAGATGCCCCTCAACTGAAAAATGGATGCAGAAAATGTGGTACATCTACACAATGGAATATTACTCAGCAATGAAAAATAAGGAAATCATGAAATTTGCAGGTAAATAGTGGGATCTGGAAAGGATCATCCTGAGTGAGTTGCCCCAGAAGCAAAAAGACATACATGGTATATACTCACTCATATAGACATACAACATAGGACAAACCCACTAAAACCTGTGCATCTAAAGAAACTAAGCAAGAGAGAGGACCCTAACTAAAATGTCCAATCCCCATCCGGAAAGGCAAAGAGGATGGACATCAGAAGAAGAAGAAAACAGGAAACAACCTAGGAACCTACCACAGAGGGCCTCTGAAAGCCTCTGCCCTACAGACTATCAAAGCAGATGCTGAGCCTGATGGGCAACTGTTGGGCAGAGTGAATGGAATTTTATGTAAGAACTGGGAAATAGTAAGAGCTGGAGAGGACAGGGTCTCCACAAGGAGAGCAACAGAAGAAGAAAATTTGAACACAGGGAACTTCCCAGAGACTCATACTCCAACCAAGGACTATTCATAGAGATAACCCAGAACCCCTGCACAGATGTAGCCCAGGGCAATTCAGAGTCCAATTGGGTTACATAGTAATGTGAAGAGGGACTGCCTCTGACATGAACTGACTGGCCTGCTCTTTAGTCACCTCCTCCTGAGGGGGAGCAGCCTTACCAGGCCATAGTAGAGGACAATGCAGCCACTTTTGATGTGAACTGATGGACTAAGATCAGAAAGGAGAGGAGAACCTCCCCTATCAGTGGAATTGGGGAGTGGCATGCATGCAGAGGGAGGAGGGAGGGTGGGATTGGGAGGGGAGGAGGGAGGGGCTTATGGGGGGATGAATAAACTGTAATTGCAGAATGAATAAACTGTAATTGATGAAAAATTTTTAAAAAAAGGGAAAAAATAATTTAAGAAACTTAAATGACTTTCAAAAGTGGAGGAAAACATGGAGTTAGTCAATTTACATGGAGCATGTCTTGCCCCTGGGTCAATGGTCTCCTGAACCTACTCAGACCTCAGACACCACCACTGCTAGTTCTAGAACTGATGCAGGATGTTCCAACGAGGGGGTTAAGGCTTCTCATAATATTTCCTATAAGCCCACACCTATTTGTTTATATCCCCCATTTCTATTCATTATTAGCCAGATAGAGCCAAGTAATTATAATGATACTTGCTTTTTTGCCCAATGCTGGAATGCTAGTACATTTACTAGCTGGTTACTCGCATGCCTCGCTGGGTGCCTGTGCCCGTTGATGCCCCTCACGCTATGACTCTCTTCAGACAGAAAAGGGATCTTGGAATTACAGCCGCCATTGTTACTGCCATCTCATTGGCGGCTGTTGGAGCTACCACCGGGGCATTAGCCAGGAGTCATACTGTGCAGACTGCTCAGACACTGAATAACCTTTTAGCCAATGTAGCTCATGCCTTAGATGTACAAAAAGGAATTAATGCTCAACTAAAAGGAGGCTTGATGGTGTTCAATCAGAGGATTGACCTCGTGCAGGAGCAAATTGATACCCTATGGCAAATCGCTCAACTTGGCTGTCAATGAAAGTATGCTGGACTTTGAGTCACTAGCATATAACATGAGAATTTTTCCTGTGCTGCAAATCTGTCTAAACAATTGTCTAGCTATATTTTAGGTAATTGGACTGGAGAATTCGATACTACGATGGAGCAGCTGAGAGTGGCCATTGTCACAGTAAATTCTACCAGAGTGGACGCAGGACTAGCCACAGGATTATCATCATGGATTGCTGCAGCCATGAATCATCTGAAGGAATGGGCGGGCATTGGAGCGTTAGCAGGCCTTCTGGTGTTGGTCTCCTTGGTTTGCCTGTGGTATATATGCAAGATTAGAGTCTCACAACAGCAAAATGCAGCCATGACCATTCAGGCCTTTACAGCCATTGAAGCAGGACAGTCTCCCCAAGCATGGTTGGCTACCATAAAAAGCTAAAATGTTACACTCAGGATGTGAGGCTAAGCACTGCACTCAGGGTCAGCCACTTTGGACCCAGAGAAGAGCATGTCTGATTGCATGCGGGTTGATGCCCCAGGTCCCGCCTCTGAGAAAAAGGTATCGGTCGGGTCTGATGCTCTTTGGGTGGATGACACCTAAATGAACATCGGTACAAAGTCCCAATTTATTTCTAATATCAGAGATCAGACCTCTACTCTTGCCTGATGCATCTAAAACAAAAAGGGGGAACTGTAGAGAGCAGCAGGGAACTTTAAGCCTGATGCCGCGCCTTAAAGATGGAGCTGGTTTCCGCCTTCCACCTTCCCGATGGTGAGTGCTCTCTGTCACGAACAATTCCACATTTGGCTAAGGCTGAGGATCTGGCTTGCTTCCATGTATGTGGACCTATCTGCATTTCCCACGTGGCACGCTGGGGTTGGCTACCCAGAGGCTATTTAAGCTGTGGGCTGGCTTTCCCCAGGGTCAGATGATTGTTCAAGGTTCCTGAATAAACTGCATTGAAAAAAAAAATAATAAGCTTAAAAAAATCATCTACACTATGTGGGGTGTGTGTGATCTGAAAATAGATGGGAGAATATGTGTGAGGAAACCTTCCAAAAAAATGTTGCTCTTCTGTCAAAGTGGCATGATGAAACCCATGACTTTCTATATTTACTAAAAAGAAATAATAAAAATACTCTTTCGAGTAAAGCTCATCACCTCCCTATAGTCTAAAGGAGTGTTCGTCATGAAATCCCATATCTTCTGAGCATTCAATATGTGTGAAAGGAACCTAGAGGTTAATGTTGCTCCATTCAGCTGTTATTGCTTTTCCCTGGTTAAACAGCACCCAAAAGAGCACCCCAACTCCTCTCTGCTGCACCCTAGCGAGCATGTTAGAAATGGATAGCTTTTTCCAAAGCCCGGCAGGTCCCTCAGTCAGATGTCATCTTGTGAAAGGACTCTAGCCTCTGGCTGCCTCAGCTGCTTCTGCAACCTGAGAACACTCAAAATAGAGCTTTTGTTTTTCAAGAAAGGCTTTTTTTTTTTTTTTAAAGCAACTCACTGGTAAGGTCAGGATTTGTGCATGGGACAATCCTTTTGAATGCACAGGGGGAAACAGACTTTCAAAGGCACACAGGCACACACACACACACACACACACACACACACACACACACGTTTAGAAAAAAAGAAGTGTTTCCTTGAGGAAAAAAAGTGTTTCCTGATCCAGCTGTGAAAAGAGCTATTTTGTCACCTTCAAAGTGAGCAGTTAGGGATGCCTGGCTGCCAGAGTACAAGGAAGGCAGGTCAAAACAGTGTCAGCCACTTTCTTTTCATTGTTGTTCTTTAAGAAGCTGGTGGTAAACAGTTGCCAACATCAGCATAACAATTTATCCACTGTCAACTGCAGACTCACAGCCTCCTTCACCTTCTGAAGTGGTGATGGGAAGGAAGTAGTTCTTCTGGGCACTTTTGGTCCCACAAATAATCTACTAACCATGACTCATTTGCAACTCTGTCAATGTTCTGAATGAGAGCTGGGTTTAGAACCGATTGTGTTAATGGCTTACACCAGCACACAGCTTCCAAAAGGAATGTGCCAGAGTTATTTAAGAAAAGCAGGGATGAAAAGTCTTATTCCCTCCATTTTGCTCCCATCCTTGCACCGTTAATGATTTAACTCTACCCACTGGTTGATGACCACATGTCCCTGGTCTGACTGCAGGTGGTTTTGTGGTTCAGTGCCACAAATATTTACCAAGTACCTCCTAAGTGCTACATGCTGAAGCCGTGAGGACAAGCTGCAGCTCTTGTCTTGGGTTTAAGGAGGTCAGCTCTGTGAGAGAGATGGAGAGAAGAGCATTTGCTCTTTGTATTTTTATTGCAGCTTCTGGAACTCTCTCAGCACGGGTCCTCCTAACTTCAAATCCACTCTCCATCATTGACCCTGTGTAGCTTAGCTGCCTTAAGGGGGAGGTGTTAGTCCAAGGTAGTTCTAGGCACAACAGGAGTAAATTCTAGAGGGAGAATACTGTTCTGGGAGCAACACTGCTTGCTGGTTTTCCAGGCCAGGAATTGAGGTGTAAGGGAGCATGGAGATGACTGCAAGGGGCCTGGAAGTTTAGGTCAAACAGAATTTTCCTGTGACTTTCTTCCCATCTGTTTGCTCTCACTGCACTGTTCTCTGATTCCTATAGTTAATGACATTATGCTGTATGTCGCTAAGAAAGCAGATCAAACATGTTCTTATCATGTGTGTGCAGAGAGACTCTGAAGACACGATATGCATGGCCACAATAGTCACCTCACTGTGCGGAGCAGAATGTCACCCCATCTGTCTTAAAATTTGCATTAAAAAATTAAAGTGCACCATGGTCTGTAAAAGTCAGAGGACATTTAGTTTCCATGATGAGAGGAATTAGCACTGCCTCTTTCTGAAAGCAACCATTCAAGCCATGGCTGGAAGACATCTGAGCAGTCTGGACAGGAGGGGGCAGCAGATGGCCTGCTCAGTTAAGTGTCCAGGCTAAGAGTTGAGACGTATGATAGTGACTAACTGCAAAGAGACCAATGATTGCTCTGGAAACAGTGGAGGCTGGGGAACTCTCCAATTAGAGCTGCTGCAAGAATAGGATGTACTAAGAAGTGCCTGAAACCACAGTGAAGGGTGAGCCCATGGGAATAACTCCACTAATTCCACCATGTAGAAGTGACAGGATAATTAGTGAGACAATCTGAGAAACAAAAGGTTATGTATTACTGTGCCAAGTTTCCTCTTTCTTTGGATATCACCTGGGTATTGGTGAAAGACAGGCCACCCCACCTTCAAAAAGAATTGTGCTTATGAAATTATTGAATTGACAGTGGATTATAGGCTAAGTTAGATGAAAATACAAGGAATGCATGAACTGAGCCTGTGATTTGCTGGCTTGCTGTGCTAAGAAAGGCAAGTCACAGTCACAAGACTAACAATAAACTTCTCATGACTGTGTGGGTGCGCCTCCACAGCTGACATATCTAGACATCTACAAAACACACTCTGAGGCTACAGAGTAATTAACAGTGGGTAAAAAAAGGATACCAAACATGCCACACATCACCAGGGAACTATAGATTAAACAAGAAGGCATCACCATGCACCTATAAGAGCAGACAAAGTCTAGGGAGCAGCAGTATGTTGCTAGTGTCTGTGAGGACGTAGAAAAGTAAGGACCATTGTGCATAATTGGTGGGAGTTCAATACAGCAGCAATTTTGAAGGACAACGTCGCTCTTGTTATAAAAGTCACCATACTTTCTCCATACGATCTAGGTGCCATATACCTTGGTATTTGAAAAAGAGTGGAAAAGCTATGGCCATTATAAAAACCTACAGGACGTGTTGGCAATAGCCCTATTTATAATTGCCTTCTCAGAAGCAGCTAAGATGCCCATTAGCAGGGAAGTGGAGAACCTCGATTCATTCATACAAAGAATATTATTCTGCTTTAGAAAGAAATGTGCTATGCAGTCATGAAAAGACATGAAAGGATTCATATTACTAAGTGACAAAATTCAGTAGTAGAAGGATGTATCATGTCAACTATCTGCATTCTAGAAAAGGCAAAAGAATGGAGATCAGTGGTTGCCAGCAGCTATTATGAAGGGAGGGAGGACATGGTCATGCATAACACTTACATGGCATTGAAATTATTCTGTACAAATGATAACGGTGGCTAGATGTCGTGACACACTTGTGAAAACCGCAGAAATACTGTTTTGAATACTGAGAGCAAACCCTACAATGACCTGTGAGCTCCAGGCCACCAGGATGTGCTGACATAGGTCATTGCTTTTAAAGTAACACTTTCATCAGGTATGCTTATAATTGGGAAGGATAAGCATATATAGAGAATTTTAATCATGAAAAGTGGACTTTAGTCAATTACAAAAGCCAATGGACCTTTTCGCTTGTACATGGGTGCCAACACTTAGGTGCAAAGGATTTTTTAAATTTAATTTTTAACATGTACATCAAAAATAACTCCCTTGTATCTTACATTTTATCTAATACAATGCAAATTTTGCAAGCTAATAATCTGAGCAATTATCTAGTCTCATGCTCAGATCTCAGATCAAGAATGTTTGGGACACAGACTGGACTTAGAGCTCAGCTCTTCTGACTCTAGGCAATGCATTTTCATAGTGTGTCCTCCCCACCCCCAGGACTGTTGTTGAGGCCTGGGTGACAAGGTCAAGCACTGCTTAACAGCCAAGGTACATCCTGGGAGATGGGTCCGGAGAGACATTTGTCATTGGGCAAAGATTCTAGAACATACTTACACAAACCTGACATCTAGGTCAAGCTACCAGATGGCCTCTTCACTGTATCAACAGACACTGTAAACATACCATGTATGAGCTTGCTGCTGATATACGTTCTGTTTTATCTGCTTTATCTACAGTGAATACTTCAGTAAGAGGGATATACTTGTACACATTGAACTTTGACACAACCAGTAGTTTGGCATGTTTAGTTACACAAGCGTCATCAAACATGTGTGGAAAGCACTTTTTTTGTTCGGCTGCCTGCTACTTCCCTGGGCAATGGTGACTTTTCAACTCCATTAGGCTCCTATAGGCTGTTGTCATCCTCAAGGTCCATCATATATAAAAACACTGGTGTATGGTGCATGCTAGAATGATTTGATTGGCTTTTGTTACAATCATACTTCAGGAAATAGATCCACACCTGACTTTTGTCCTTTTGTTTATGATTTCAAACACTAAATGTGAACTAAAGCAACTCATACTGTAATGCAAAGCACTACAAGGGAAAGGGAGCAAGGCTTAGTCTCTAGAGAAATCCATTCTAAAAATATCAGCTCTCCCAATTAATAGTGGGTCTGTCTCCTAACTTCTGCACAAGATTTCATGGAGTATCTTCCAATTAACTAGCAAATTATGGCATTGGCTAATTTATCATCCTTTAACTCATTTACATATGGAGTTGAAGATAATTTCCCATATCTTTGATGCTGTACAAAGAACGGGTTTTATAAACATGTTTAAATCCAAAGTGAGACAAGCAGAAATCCCATCACTAACACCTGGGAGTACTCCCCTCCCCCCCGGAATAGGCCATTTGTTACTTCGAGTACTGAATTTGGCTTTTCAGGTTTTTTTTTTTAAATTCTTATGACAATTGACTTCCCAATGGACAATCACTCAGTTTATGAGCATATGTCAATGAATGTACAAACCAGAGTGCCAATGGGACATTATAGTCCTTACCTGCATAAAGAGGTAGCTATAGGCATGTGAAAATGACATGATTGCTCTATAGAGAATAAAGCTCAGATACTACTGATGGGAAACACACACTTTGCCACATAACATCACATCTGTAGCCTACATTGAACACGTATCGGTACTAAGGTGTTTAATTAGAAAAGAACAAAATTAAGAAATACACCTCAGATATTGAAACTATATCTCTAGACATAAGTGAAATGACTCTAGAAATTTAATTTTGTTCTCTGTAGAAATAGGAGTCTGCTGTAATATACATATATTTATGTTTTACTTTTCATGTCTTCAGGAGGGCATTATGCTGAAATTGAGGATTGTTGGTAGCTCTGCTTTGCTATGGTTTGAACAGGAAAGCAACGTTGCTCAAGTGTTACAATGCCCTGGTCATAGGCCTGCCACCAAGCCTGACAGCAAGACAAGGGTTAAGTGCAGTCTGTTGGGGACTAGTTTCACAGTTACACCAGGGCCCAAGGGAGGCTATTTTGGGTCCACACTAATCTCATCTGAAGGTAAAATAATTTGGCTCCTTTGAGCCACAGAACCTTAGGAAGTAAAGCAAAGTAAAGTAAAGGACAGCACATTGGCAATTGGAACTACAAGAACTTGGAGGCTGCAAACTTCCCAACTGAGAATCCTATCCAAGGGCTGGAGAGAGGGCTCAGCCATGAGAGGCTAGGCTCACAACCATAAACGTGAGAGAACCTGATATAAGCATAGACATTTTCTCTGGGGAATTCAGTCCATCTGAAAACCAGAGGTTTTTCAACTGTGCTTTCTATTGCCTTGAAATTTATTGTAAAACTTAACCTTGATGGTGCTGCTGAAAGAAATGTTCCTTAGACAAATTACACTTAGTAGTCTGAGCAAAACAAAACAACCTTTTTGAATCCAATAGCTTCTAGAACTAGAGCAGGCTCTGAGAACTTTAGCCAATAATGGTACCAGGCAGAATTTATAGAAAGGTAGAAGCGAGGCACTGAGAATAAATTAATTGACTACAGCTTAATCAATCAGCTAGGCAGTTGGCTGTGGCTTAGTTAATTGGCTACAAGGTCTGCTAAAGCCAGCCAAGCTGTTACTATGCAGTGAGGCCCACTGCAGGTATCCAGTGTGCACTCATGGCCTCCTACCACGATTGTGTAGTTATGCCAACAATTATAATACTGTAGTGAGGGAGAATGAACACGGGGGTAGGGGCAACGCCCCTCACACACAAAAACAACAACTTAACATGTTAGAATGAAAGGCCATTATGTCAGGGCTTGGGTGGCAACTCCCCATTCACACATAGAGGGTGTGAGGTGGACTCAGGAGAATTTTATCAGGGCCAAGTCCTTCGTAGCTTTGGCATCTGTCTTAAGTAATGCAATTTGATCAATTAGATTTTGAGAAGTTCCTTAACTGCAGTGGATCCCTTTCCATCAATTTAGGAAAATTAAAGTGACTTACAAGATAGGTGGAGACATGCATTATGTTGTCTGTCACCATTTCCCCAAAGCACTGAGGTGGCAAAGAAGAGGGATGGTTTAATTCTGTCTTTGGAAATTTATTACTTTACAAGAGAAGGATTACTGAGATGTTGTGTAGCAGTCACTAATTGTTTTTCGATTATACACTAATATATTCATTTCATAATTGTAAGTGAGTAAAGAATGCATAATAATGCTCAAAGCTATGGTCTCTTTTGCATAACTTTACTAATTTGAATGGGCGAAAACTTAATTAAATAGATTCAAAGTGCAATCTGCCTTTGGTAATGAATACGCTTACTTTTTATCAAACAGACAGTTGTTTTATGTCACAACAAAGATTAGAACTGCATGTTTAGCACTGAGATCCTCTGCGATCTCCACTCAGATAATATTACCCCCTTACACCATGGAACGAGAGAGAGGCAAGATGCTCTCTCTCGCTCCCTCTGGCTAGAATGTGTGGTAAGGTTCATTGCTAAAATGATACAGTTGCCATTGCTTTTGGCTTCAGGTCTGTGGCTCACTTTATTCTATTCACTTGGCAGAGCAGCCATGAACCCACCTGCAGTGCTTACTCTTCAGGTCTTTCTGTACCTGAAAAGCAGCTGAATGTAGCTGGGACATATCCACCTGGCTGCTGATCTCATATCAAAGCTTGGACCTCTGACCTCTCAACTGTACAAAGCTTTCCATAAACAGTGAATTACTCATTTTTGTGTGTGTGTGTGTATTAGTTAGTTTCATGACACTACTGCAAAGAATTCAAAGAACTGCCTTATAAAAGGGTTATTTACCTCATCGCTGTAGAGATTTCAGTGTCTGGTGGCTTTCATGACTTTGGGCTTCTGGTGAGCATACCAGAGGGCAGTGATGGGGTGTGGGTCAGGTCAGTCTGGTCCATTACAAACCAGAAAGCAGAGAAAAATGGAGAAACTAGGGTTCCTTAATCTGCTTTTAGGGCACATGACATAAGAACCTCCCATTCAGTTTTATCTTTTAAAGATTCCACTATGCCACTACAGCATAGTTTAGGGACCATTTCTTTAACCTATGGGCTTCTGGAGGCCATTTAATACTGAAACCAAAGTAGAGGGTTTCATACTTTGCTGAGTATGTACTTCCTACTTTCGATCTCCTCTTTTATCTCAAGACCCACTTCATACTCTACAGAGAAATGGAAGCAGTCCCATGACTGTGTCTTCCAGTACCTCCATCTTGACAGACATCTGCTTGCCCGTGCCAAGGCTTTCCTCCTCCATGTTCCCACATACAGTGATACTCCATTGCACACTTGGTTCCTTTACCTGCTTAGTGCAGTCACTGGCTGAGTCTTCCTTCTTCATCCTCTGTCATTTATGGCCCTTCTGTACTGGACTCTTTCCAAGAGCATGTATGTGTACCCATCTTCAAACATTAAGCTTCTGGTCTTCACAACTCCTGCTAAGCCTCTGATTCCTTTGGTTGAGAAACTCACCGAAAGAGTTGACTTAACAGGACCTCCATTGATCTCTCTTTCCTCCCATTCTTCCTTGAATCTACCCCATCAAGCCACCATCTTATTAAAGCACCGATTCTGCTACGGTAAAGCCAACATGGACATTATATGGCTGAGTAAAGTGGCAGATTCTTTTCCTATTTATGGGATCTGCTTGTGATATTTGATGTAGTGAATCACCCCATCATCTTTAACAGGCTGCACATGGATTTCAAGCACGTTTTCCCCATTATTTTTCTCCTGCATCACTGTGGCTTCTTTCATCTGGTTCTCACCCATGCCTGTTCCCTTTAGCATGTCCTGAACTATAGCTTATGACTTCTGCTGACTCCAGCCACATTCACTCTCTAAGACAGAGGCACTTAATCTGCATTGTACACATGAACCATGTCAGAAGATTCCTTAAAATGTCAAAGTGTGAGACCTATACATTCCAATTCAAGAATTCTTAAAGGAGAAGGTAGGCACTGGAGAATTGTTGCCTACTGTTGTCTTATCTAGCTGTAGCTGTGAATGCTGCCCAAGAGCCAACACACTCTACTGTTTGCCTTCATTAGAGACCATGCCCCTGAACTCCAGATTTGAATATCCAACTGCTGATTGGTTCCTACATTAGGATGTCTAATTCTGCTCTCTCTAGTTTTGGTTAAGTATGTGACAACTCCATCCTTCACATCCTTCACCAAAGACTGGAGAATCATTTTAATCATGTTTTCCACCAATATCCCATATTCAACATGTAAGAAGTTCCCGCTGCTTCTCTCTCCAAAATAGTACAAGAACCTCTTGCTGCACATCACATTTGCTAGATCCAAGCCCCATCACTTTTTCTTAGACAGACAGTCCTCTTTCTCCTACTTCTGTGCATTCTGCCTAATACTATATATCCATGAGGTTTTCTCTGAAAACCTCTGTTTTCTCTGTTCGAACAGCCCCTTTGCACTGTGTGACTTGTCCGTGCTCTTAGATTTATTTGACACCAATACATCTGTCATCATCTGACACTACTCCAGACTTTTCTCTAGAGGTACTAGGGGCTAAGCCCATGCTAGGCAAGTGCTGTGTCACTCCTACATCACACCAACCCCACTTACATGTTTGCTGATTCTGTCCCTCCATTAGAATGCAGATGTATGAGAGCCTTAGATCTTCATGAGAACCTATCACATAACCTGAGTAGATGCTCAATAAATATTTACTGACCCAATGATCCACTCTTACATATGCTAGATTATAATCCATCTCAAAATAAAGTTATATAAATGAGTTAAGAAAAGCAGTCTGATCATTTTAAGCATCAAGGAGGGACTAAGCAAGCCTGAAGTTCTGTTTGGTGCTACCCGCTGCTATGACAGTACAGTCTGAATGATGTTATGGTGCATAGAGTGCAGGGTGAAGAGCAGACCATTTTGGTACATCTTCTTCTCTCTTGCTTTGATGCAGTTTAATGTCATTGCTAAGTGACATTAAGCCTTTTTGTTTCAATTAGAGGCTTCCTGCTGGGATGGAAAAGCAGAGGGCACTGGCACCTTTACTGTGACAGAGTGTGTCTGTATTGTCTGGTGACTTCTCTGTACTAGCTATTGGGCAGCTCTATCAGTGCCCCAGGCAGTCTGGTTCCCGTGGTGACTCTGCAGGAATCTGACAAGGAATAGTGGAAAACCAATGTCTTGATGTGGCTGCAAGTCAGGATTTTCCCTGTTTCCGTAAGTGTTCTACTGTGAGCACACACATCACAAGATGAATCTTTTATCAACCTGGGTTTATTCCAAATATAACAAAACAGATGCAGCCAATCTGAGTGTCAATTTATATCTCATGGCATATCTATGAAAGTGAACATTTATTCCAAAGCTATCAAAGAGAATTAACTCGATGTTTAAAAACACAATTGTCCATAGCAAAATAAATATGGCTTATTAAACCTATAAATATCCTCATAAAAAACTTAAAAGAAATTATCCTAACTTCTGAGGATATTGAGGCAGATACAGTGGGAATACAAATGTGTTTATTAACGAGTTGTTTCACTCACCCCATAGTCAGTATTTCTTGCTGTAGAAAGAGTTTTGATCATGGATGGAAGATGTCAATCCCAGTATTTAAGGAGGAACCTAGAGGAATTAGAAATAATAAATAGATATACAGTATCAGGGCATAGAGAGTAAGTTTTCTTCCTGCAGAAAGGAAAGCCTGCAAGAGTCAGAAGTGTGGCCACATGAGTGGTGTGTTAGGTACTTTGCTATAATCCTGCCGGGAGAAGGTCAGTGGGCACTCTGTCTTGCCAGCAAACATGCTGTTAAGGGCTTAGAAAGTTCAGTCTCACTCAAAGAGGAAACTGGGACAAAGAAGCAGCCAGTGACATATGCTGAAAAAGGCAGAGCCAACTACTAAGGAGACCCAAGAGGCTATTGTACCACACTTCCTTATTCGATGTTTTAAAGGCTGAACACCCCCCCCCTTTTTTTAGATCTTAATTACAGTGTTTATTCAGAGATGGTGACGAAGGTGTACAGATTTTTCAAAGGCAGAAATTTCCAAAAAGCAAAGAATCCTCCAGCATTAAGAGAAAGACCCGGACTAAGGATAAGGAGAGAGTTGAATGGCAGGAAGGGACAGGAAAAGACATGCATTTCATCCCTGGGGTGATCCTGAACCACACCAGTCCCAGGCTGCCTTCCTCAACACTGATTACAGAAAATAAATTGATTACGATATATACCGAGGGAGAGTGAAATCAGGCGTTCTGGTACCTGCCTCTGCCACTTCAGCGGCAGCTTTGCCTGCCTTCTCCACTTTAAAAGGGGCAGTATTTTCCCATGTCCTCTTCATTACCGCTCTGTTTAAAGAACACATTCTATCTGTTCTGTTTCTCCTTGTTGCCTATACCTTTTAAACGATTTTCTTCAGGTTTCAAAATCCCTATTGGACCAGATTCTGCCTTCTCCCTTGTTAAAGCTGCTTGCTTGTGCTTTTCTCTCCAGTGACCGACAGGCTAGATCCCGAGCTTCTTGAAAGTGTCTCTACACTAAAATATTATTTGAAAAGGAAATGTTTATGTTTTCTATGAATATGAATTAATATGTCGCATGAGGTTCTGGATAAACCTCATCTGCTACTTTGTACAGAATGTTAGATTTAATGCTGAACTCTAAAAGGTTAAAAGAAATTGACAGGATCAAATCACTCAGCAGCAGTGTGCTGCTTGTCTTCAGACAGAAAGCAGTTCCCAGAAAGCAGTTCCTCAGCACTGGCTTTTGCTCATCCCAAACCTAACCTCTCACAACTCATCCTTCATGGCTGTTGTCAAGCATAGTTGTAGAATTAATATCATGGCACTCTCAGCCCTGAGCCTTCATTTCTTTAAGTCACATTTTTTTTCCTTTCCTTTGGAATAGAGGTAAAATGTTTATAGTCAAAACAAAAGCAATAACACATGGATTCTAATTCCAAGATGCTTTCTGAAGATTGTAGGAGAGGAAAGAGCAGCTGTATATGGGTAGACTCTAGAGAAAGTTCTGACAGATATACCAATGACCCATGTTTGCAGGAGAACTCCACCCAGCAACACTGACCGCAGAGCAAACTTTAGACACTGTTGGTGTAGTTTCAAGGGTGAAAACTGAGAACAAACTGAAACAGTGGTTCAAGTGGGATACAACAACCCTTTCCCTTGAGCAATACTGAACTCAACCAGCCAACCTCAGAAAAATTGCCTCCTGTACTTTGCTTATGTGTGCGTCCCCATTCCTTCTATTGGATTAGTTTTAGTACTGACCAGTAGAGGCACTGCAAGTAAAATACAAAGTATCTGTGAAGAGAAATAATGCTTCCTTCTAGAAGTGGTTTCACACTGGAATTCACTATACAGACTTTCAGAATCAGAGGTTCACACTCCATCCAAAGATTTACAAGTCTCTAGTTGGGTCCCAGTACCTGGTGTTTAAAAACCGAAAAGCCCCAAACATTTCAAATGCTTCCACAGATAAGTACAATATTATTCCAGACTAAAGAGACACAAGCAAAGATTATGGAGGCTAGAAGAGGATGAGTTCAGACACAAGGTAATAGCATTTTGGAGGCTGAAGGTATGTTTGAAAATTTCTGGAGACCCTTTTCCAAAATTGTGAGGAAACTGAAGTCCAGGAACAATGAGCAGGCAAGTTAAGGCTATAGAGCTAGCTAATGGTAAACCAGGATTCTGGTCACTTACAGGGTTGTCCTCAGCCTCTGAGAGAGAATTTGAAATATAAATAAAATGATACCTTTGCTCTGAAAATATAAAAGATGTAATCAACAAGGGAGGAACTATTCAAGGGCAGGCTATCAGACAAATCCATGATGGATCACAGCAGAATGGTAGAAGGCAGAGGTTTATGGTGTCAAAAGCTAACTATGCCAGGTAAATAAACGTCAGCGTGGACACACAGCAGGATGTGGCTCATGTCAAATGGTATCCAGGCTAAATGAACTGTAGAAACTGCCCATGACATATATATGTTCCTACCATGGAAGTAAAGTGCATTTTGGATGCTCTATCCAGTACTATACGTGCTTTGTCCAGACCAGTTCAATTAGTGACAGGTGCTCCCTCATCCCAGTGATAACGGTCAAGCCTAGTCATACCATGGTGATTCTTGATTCTCCTCAAGCTTAGAGATCTTTGTTTCTTGTCAATTTCATCCTGTCAATTTCATTTTTGTCTTTTCATCTCACCCCATGGTATTTTTGTCTTCTGGAAGGTGAAATAGATCACTTTTGAATGGTCATTTTATGTTTCCGAAGTTCCCAGTGACTCTGCTGCTTCAGTACTTTCTGACCACAGATACAATGATTCTTCCTAGTTGGGGAGCTGCATGTTTTGTTGATATCATCAAATGGGCAAATGCAACATATAAAAAGAAATAACATTTGGTCACCTAACCACCTCAGGGAAGCTGAATAAAACTGGAGATGTGCCCATACAGGTAAGAGCAAAGGTACTGATGTTTGTGGACATGACTTGAGTCGCTGATATGTATGCCTGGTACTTAGCATGGAGTCTTGTGTGCTGATGATGTACAGCACCTGCTGTTTTCAATAGGAAATACGAACACACATTGGTTATGCAGCTCCCATTCCTTATTGGTACTGCTAGCAATGGTTACCAATTGCTGAAATTTGATAGGAGTTGGAGAACTGCGAAACAGCCTGAGGCTTTGGTTACAGCCTTGAAAAAAAAAAACAGTCCTGTGGAGGGAGTGGTGAATGACATGCTAGCCCCCACATTCAGAAAGCCATCAATGCATCAACTCCAGAGGGTGGTGGTAGAGGGAAGATGTTTGGATTATTCCTGGACAAAAACTGAGGATAACGACAGTCCTTCCTATTCAAAGGAGGGAAAGTGACCTGTGCTAATGGTGATTCTGTGGCCAAAGAACAAAGTGGCAGTTTTGTGACAACTGAGTATGATCCAAGCATTAGAACAGGACTGCCATCTTTTGCAGGGTCAAGAGTGGGGCTGCAGGTGACCTGTAGCTTCACAAGAGTTAGGTTAGCACTTTTACCATTATCCAACCCATCTAGAAGGCAAGCAAAAAGACAGGCTCCCCTGTAAGGCTTGGTTCTGATTGGCTGCAGACTGAAAAAGAAGAGCGCAAAGACTAGCGGCCATCAGCTGAGGGCCAAGGAAGCTAGCAAGCATAGTGTCCTCTTTGGAATGGATGCTTCAAACTGCAGTACAAGTGAGTGTACTACAGGTATTCAAATCCTGGCACCTGATGAAATGACAAAGATAGCAAATGAAAAGATGAAAACTCCATGGTCATTTCCATCAGATTCCTCCACTCTACGGTGGACAGAGTTAAGTCTGTGGTTTGATGAACAAGACCTAGGTTCAAATTCCAGGACCTTCAGTACACATTGTTAGTCACATACTTCATTCCATTGGCTTTCTCAAATCTACCCCTGGGATAAAAAGCGTGGCTTCTAAGGTCAGTTCTGTGAAAATAACTGCTATGATCTCAGTGACCCACAGGCACAGCTTAGGAGAGTGGCCAAGAGCCTTGATGTGGAGCCAAGCTGCTCCAGTGTGTGTCACCAATTGTCCCCGCCACTGAGTCATTCCATTTCCCAGAGCTCAGGCACGGTCACTTACAAAGTGTAGATGTTAATCTTACCTTAGAATATCATAAAAATTAAGTGAATAAACACACTTTGGCGGTGCACAGGAATAAGTAAATGCGCCGTGCCCCCACGGTTGCCTGCCATCAGGGTGCTTCTTTCACTGGGTGTGTTCAGTGGTATCACCAGGACGGCATCCCTTAGGGAATAACTCAATATTTTTACCTTTTAAAACATATTTTGAGGTTAAGACAACTTAGAATATGAAAACATGGAATTTAAAACTCAGTCCTCTAACCTCAGCAAATCGCAATCTCCATGGCAAATCAGAACAAGACTAGCAGAAGCACTCTGGAGATGCCTCTGCCTCCAGGCACATTTTCACCCTCAGATGTACTCATTAGCTGTCTCCTTGGCCACCTCTTTGCATGTGAGAGGGGCAGGGAAGGTAGTGAGCCACAGGGAACAGAAGAGAAAAATTATTCCAGGAATAATTCCTTAAACTTGAGACTGGATATCAATAAAATGTCAGCAAATGTTTCGTGGCCAGTAAGCCAAAGAGCCAGAAACTTCCTGGAAACAGCACCCCCGAAAATATTCCACAGGCATTTAAATAATAGAATTGGTCATTTGAGATTCTTGTTGTTGGCAGCACATCTTGTGCTTACTTTTTTTGATTGCTATTTATAATTTGACATTGCAACCATAATTCATGTTCTTTCTTCCTCCCTCTGTCACTATTAGCATCAGAAGGTGAAGTGGTGTAAATGGCCTCCAGGACTCAGCTTTCCTGTATTGCAGCCATGGCTTGTGTGCAAGCATCAGACTTTATTTCCAGCACCAATAAGTGATTTACCTCCTGGCCAAGGGAAACATGCCAGTGTGTGAAATGCTGCAGTGTAGAACTTCTGTCTAGTATGATTATTCCTGTTATTGATCAATCAATGCGAGGCTCAGAGAGTATAAATAAATTGTTGGATGAGCAAGTGCCATCAGGGCCACCCACTGGAAACCGTGTCAGGTGACTGGATTCTAGAATTCATTTTACGGGACATTTATACTGGCCTGATGTTATTCAAGTGGATAAAAATTCAGTAGTGCTAAATATGATTCACTTTTCAACCAAGACATATGCCATCATCCTACAGAGAAGAGTCATCTCTTCCTTATTTAGACACTGGGCCACTTTTAACAGGTAGGTGGCTATCCCACATTTTCAAAATATCTAAGACTCATTCTAAAATCAATGTTCCATGTTCATATACTATACTGCAAATGTATGTTCCTGAGACTGAAAAATACATGTATAAAAATAAAGTTAAAACAAAACAAAACAAAACAAAAAACCAACCTGGGCTATCTTGCTTAGATAAATTTGTGTTTTTATGAAATTATTTATTACAGCAGAGAATCATTAATTCCAATGACAACAGTGCCTAATACTCATTCACTTTTAATGCTCATTCACTTTTAATACTCATTCACTTTCATTCAGGCAGAAAATTGACATTAGACAAGCCTATTTTTATAAAACAAATTCCAGGTTTTCCACAGGAAATATATCATTTCAAATATTATTTAAAAATACATGTAGAAAATATATCCTCAACTTCAAGTACCAAATGATTAGATTCCCCCCCCCCATTTTTGGCTAACCATTACATTAATGAGCATTTGCAAGCATGGGAGCTGAGAAACTGCCAGTAAGGACAAATAGACAGCTTTTATGAGCTAGGTCATAAGAGAAATGAGAAATATTCTCCCTGAATGAATTGACAGTTATTCATTTGCTCAATAGTTAGGCTGCGCATGTTAGAAAATCCCAACCTTTAAATGGAACAAGGCCCTAGCCACTGCATCTTGACCCAGGCTGACTGCCAGGAGAGGCCTGGTTAGATAACAGATGGAAAAAAATACTCTCTGTATAAAGAACTCTATAGATAAACCAGAGATTTAGGCAAATCCATGTCTTACTCATTCTTTATACAGCCCCAAGCCCTGTGCCTACATGAGGGTCACCATGCCCTTGGGGCTGGGCAAGCTTTGCACAGGTTCTGTCCTGCCTGTCAGTTGATCTTCCAATCCTTCATGTAAAACCTGGTTTAACTAAGAAGCCCCAAATCTGGGTTGTTTCCCCAGCCACAGAATAAAGCACAATGGACAGGAGCTATGATGAGAAAGGGTAACAGCATCACACAGGCCAGAACCAGGAAGAAAAGTGTGGAAATGTGTCCTAGGATTGTACCTAGGACAAGAATTCTACAGTGCTTGGCTCTTCAGTGACATGAGGCTTCTGAATATTCAGAATTCAAGGGCCTGAAATTAGTGTTCCCAGGCCAGGAATACCACAGATGAATATATTGACAAAGGAGAGAGGCATCAGAGAACTCTAAGTCACATTCATTCCAAATCCAGGGAGAGTGCAGGGTAAGGTTAAGCCAAGGCCAAAAGTCCAGAGAAGACAACAAACCTTTAAGGGTAAGTGGTACTCTTGACCCTCTGGGCTTGCATGAGTGTGGGCATTCCTGGCAAGAGACCACTGGGGCTCAAGGCCTGGGGCGACTTCTGATGACGTGACTATGGAAGTAATCAGGTGGAGGGTATGTGGCCTCATGTTGGGGAGCCTGCCAGGAGACCAACAACCAATGGCAGGTTCAGAGATGGTGTGGAGGATTCTGACATCCAAAGCTATAAAAGGTGTTCTCTCTTCAAGAATAAACAAGTCTGCATGCTTTTGCCCTGGGATTGCATTCATCTGACTCCTGGTGTCTATGCAGTGACTCCAGTGCCTCTCACCTCCTCGGCTTGGACCCTCTGTACTCACCCATGGGCTGGACCCTTAGCTTGGATCCCCTGTACTCATCCACGGGCTGGACTCTTGGGAGGAGGACCAACACATGAGGACAGAGATTCTTTACTCTCTCAAATAATGATATAGAATTTAAGTCCAGTTAGATACTGTTGATTATTGCCTGACATATTAGTGCCACTATTGAACCTCTGCGCATAACTTGCTGTGCTGATCATTGCTGTGTTTCACAGTCAGCACAGCTGAAAAGACTGTTGATTTCTTTTCTCCCATTTGTACCTTTTCTGGTATCATGAGAGGTAATTCTCAAGGAAGAGGCTTAAAGCTAGGTTCTTCTGAGTCCTATGCCTATTCATCAGTTGAAAGGACAAAGTTGTTTCCAAAAGTGCAGTAGTGGCACTTCTATAGCGGGGTAACCAAATTAAGGCCCACTTAGTATGAGGGAATTTATACTTGATACTATAAACCTAGAAAACTACTCACATTTGGAGAGGCCATAGAACCTAGAAGAGAGGCCCTACGGACACTTTCTTAAACCAGTTTAAGTTCTAACCGCATTCTAAACATGTATCCTGTGGGAATTGTACAACTTTCACTCCTAATCAAATAATCTTTTTGCAGCACATGGAGACCATTACAGAAAGTCACAAACTGGTCAAAATGTAGAGAACAACTGATCATTATTTGCCCAGCCTTAATTGATACACCTACAACATAATTCCTACACCCAGAGAACAACAGGGGATGGAAAGATTATAAGAGCCACAAGGTCAGGACATCTGCTGGGAGATTATGGCCTCTATGTATGATGAGAAAGCTGAATTAATGAAATATCAATGAAATGGTTGCCTAAATAAGACCTTGATATGCTGGTTTAGGTGGGGAAACTTCACAAAGCTCCACCTTTAGATGAAGAGTAACAGGCAATTAATGACTGCTGAGAAAGGGAGAATCCATTTTCTCCAAGGATGATCTTTTTAATTGGTTATTCAATATCAAGTGGTCAGCCCTAAAAGCATACAAATGAGCCATAGTAAATGGACTTAACAGATTAGATTTATATTTATATGAATGTATACATGTTAAAATCATAATTAAAGGGAAAAGAGGGGGTGGGAAAGTTGGGGATAGATCTGGGAGAATTTAGGGGGAAAATTGGGTAGGGGGTGAATATGATCAAAATATATTTTGTGAAAATCGCAAATGAATAAAAACTTACTTTAAAAAGAAATAAGTATGAAAAACAACGTGTTTACCCACAAAAGAAAGTTTTTATAATATCAAAGTTATTATTAACTTTCAACCACTTTTATGTTGCTGCTTTTGAGTCAATATGATGAAATAACTCATACCCAACAAGCTGGATAAGCTTGGAACAACTAGGCAAATTATGATATTTGTTTAGCAAATAAGCATTTTTTATTTAAATGAGAAGAAAACACAGTTATGTGTCTCCTAAATAACACAGACTCTAACAGGAGAAGTTATTGGTTGATGTTACCATCTGAAAAGTTTACAGCATTTCTTTTAATCAGACCAGCCAGCCAGGAACAGACCCACAGTTCAACAGAGAATTCAGAAAATGATCGAAATATCTATGGTGACCTGGCAAATGACAAAGGAGTTCAATTTATAGGAAGATGGATGGTTTAGTCTTTTCTAAATTAAAATTTGATAAAGCTTAATAAACTTTTCTGCCACAACTGAGAAAAAAATGATCCTCATATCCCACATCAAATACAAAAATAAATCCTAAATGTATTAAAGATTTAAATGTTTAAGAAATTAAAAAGAAATGAAACAAGGGTCCTTAAGCAAAACAGGAATCTCTGAAGCAGTGCAGGAGAAAGTAATATTACTAGAAAAGAAAGTTTAGGAAAACATTTAGAATGTTAAATAATTAAAACAAGAAAAAAGATGACTGACAGAATGAAGAAAGTACAAGCCACATGAGAGACTAAGGGTTAACTCCTATAACTTATGAAGCAGTGAGCAAAAGCCAAAGACATTAATTTTTGATTAGGTGGGAAATATAATTTTATACTCAACCTAGAATTCATAAAAGACAGTCTTATAGGTTAAATAGATAAAAAGATGCTCAAATTTACAATCATTGGGGAAAATGCAAATTAAGGTACAACAAAAAGGCCTACCTACCTATTGGACCAGCAGTAATTAAAAAGAACTCTAATGGGAGAGGTGGCGGCGGTGGTGGTGGCAGTGGCCGCACACACCTTTAATCCCAGCACTCAGTAGACAGAGGCAGGAAGATCTTTGAGTTTGGGGCCAGCCTGGTCTCTAGAGCAAGTTCTAGGACAGCCAGCACTATACAGATAAACACTGTCTTGAAAAACATATAAAAAACAGAAACAGAAACAGAAAAAGAAAACAGGTATAATATGGACGTGAAAGTGGGCTGCTTCCCACACACTGCTGGTAGCTAGCAAGGAGGATGCTCAGGTTATGACATGCTCCAATGATACCTAGTTAATAGTTGAAGTCATGTCATCATCTGTAGAACTCCGGTTCCCACAAAGAGATCCTGGTGAAGTACTTGAATACTCATGATTAACTGGTCAGGTTACAGGATGTAGTGGCATGAAAAAATGAAAACAGACAGCTTTTAAGAATAAGTTGTATTAGCCAAGTGTGGTGGGACACACCTTTAATCCCAGTTGTATTTATAGTTATTGATAAATATGAAAACAAGTAGTATCTTTTACTGTTTTGTTTGTTTGTTTGTTTGTTGTTTCATCATGACAGAAGGTGTTCCAATACAGCCTTCCTCAGGACCCTAGTGCCTCAGCTTGTAGAGTGCTGAGGTTATAGGCATGTGCCATCACGGCCAGCTTCTGAGTTTCAATTGCCTTATTTTGAAGTTGAATGACAGTAATACCTGTTCCAGGTCCTTTGAGATCATGTGGGAAACACTTACACTTCCCCTATACTGGTGTAGAGCAAATGGCTGCATTTATCATGAGTGTTTTTGTTGTTATAGAGCCCAAAGGCAAGTGAGATTCCCAAAGGACTATTAAGAGACTCTAAGCAAAATGTGCAAAAAGCCATGAAGTGGCTTGTTGAGGAATTTAGCCCATAGAGTGTGAATGAAGAACAATCCCACATGAGCTGCTATGCTCACACTTAAGGGGAAGAGGAATGAATGGAGGAGAGGCTAGTAGGAAAACACCTTGAAGTTTTTCATTAACAGGAATGACCCTGAATTTGTAGGCTACAGTGTCTTTGTCCCTTTATGAAGAAATAAAAGAGCCCACAGCTGTGGCTAGTAGAGAGGAGAACTTGTGTCTCCCGTGTTCTGAAGCTGGGATGTCAACTGTGCAGGCCATGGCGTCTGGTCCCCCAGGAAGCACACATGGATGAAGGTATGAAGAATGAGAGAGGATGAAATCTTTGCCGTCCCATGGCAGAGAAGAGCTACTGAGAGCTGTGGGTGACATCTCTGAAAGAGTGTTACTCCAGTGACGTAGCAAGCAAGGTCCTACCTGTTAACACTGTCACACTGGTCACTATTGGGCCATGCTGAAGACAGTCAATCAAAGCACAGAATGACTGCTGTAGATGGAGGAGTGAAATCTGAGCCTCTTAGTGGGTATAACAGCCCCTAGGATTCAGCAAGGGCTTATTCTCTAAAACCTTTACCAACAAAGTTGTCAGGAGGATAGTCATGAGTCAGGGCAACCACTGACTTGACAACTGTTGGAACTAGGTTGTAAACAGATGAAGTGAGGTTATGTGGAGGGAAGTGCCAAAGGCATTAAGGGTTGCCAAAAGCCTCAAAAGAGAAACATTAAAAAGAAAAAAAAAAAAAAAAACAACAAATTCAGTAACTCAGTAACTGGGGATGTCATCCTTGTTAGGCTGACTTCAGAGGATTTATGAAACACAAAACCATGAGCCAAACAATTTCTTCCTCCATTAAGTTGACTTTCCTCAGCTGTGTCATCATAGCCATTGAAAGGAAACTAATGGAGAACACCACCACCAAAAGGCGATAATGAGTGGCCTGGGATATTAGTTGAGGTGCTTTAGAGGGCAGCAGTTCTCAACCTGGGGGTCATGACTGTTTTAGGGTCCTATATCAGATACCCTGCATATCAGATATTTACATTACAATTCAGTAACCATAGCTAAATGATGTTGTGAAGTAGCAACAGGATAATTTTATGGTTAGTATCACCACCATTAGGTTGAGGAGTGATAGATAGACAGACAGATAGATAGATAGATAGACAGACAGACAGACAGACAGACAGACAGATAGATAGACAGACAGACAGATAGATAGATAGATAGACAGACAGACAGACAGATAGACAGACAGACAGACAGACAGACAGACAGACGGATGAATATATACGGAGTAGACATAGCTATATATGTGTATATGGGATTTACTGGAGCGGCTTACAGGCAATGGTCCTACTAGTCCAACAATCGCTGTCAAAGGCAGGTCCAAGAATCCAGTAGTTAGTTGCTTAGTCCACAAGGCTGGATGTCTCAGCTGGAGTTAAGTGTATACCAGAATCCTGAAGAAGTAGGTTCTAATGTCAGTGAAGAAATGGATTTGCTGAGGAGAGTGTGGATAAGCAAAGAGCAAAAGCGTCTTTTTTCCTTGTCCTTTATATGGGCTGCTATTGAGGAGGTCCTGATTAGAGGTGGGTCTCCTTACCTCAAGCGATATTGATTTAAGGTGAGTCTTCTTACCTCAAATAGTCCAATTAACTAAAAATTCCTCAGAGGTGTGCCCAGTGATTCAGGTTTTTCCTTAAGTCTAGATGTAGTAAAGTTGGGTGAAAACATGGGAAGACTGGCAGAGGATTAATGAAAACAAGTACTTAGAATGAACAATTAGAAAAAGCTAACAAAGTGAAGTTGAAGAGAAAGAAAGCTGTCTGATACAGGACAGCTTTTGATGAGATTTTACCTCATCTTACCACAAAACCAAAAACATGTGACATGTTCTCAGTGATGGGGTCACTGACAAGCTCCTTCTTGCTGCTGGAAAGAACGCACCCCACATGGTTTGGGCAGATGGCCCCTCCTTCCTCCTGACTGTTTGGTGGGAACTCCTCTCCCATCCTTAAACAATTAGCATCCGCATACATTTTCTGTCCTCTGCTTCAAAATTCCAGCTTCCTCCACTACCTATTCTACCAGTTCTGGCTCAGGCTGGAGAAGGCTGGGGACTTGTCTAGCATAAGTGAGGACTTAGATTCAATTCAGAACTGTAAAAATAAATACAATAGAGTCATAACTGAAGATATCTAAGATCAATGACCTTAATAAGTCCTATAAAACTGTGTTTTCCAGATGCTGTAACATGCTTGACCTCAGTGATGAAGGCACGGGCATCTTTGGAGTCCCATTCTATCGACCTCAGTGCTTATGGCTTGAAAAACATCACCAGGAACCCAGTGTCTATATTTTACTATTCACCCCGAGTGGAAATTTCTCCAGGTCTAACTTCCTTCTTAAAGGTGTCATAACAGTGTTATTAAACAAGTGCATCATACCATGATGTTTGGTGACCTAGATTTCTTGTGTGACACAGGGCAGTGTGCCCTTCCCAGAAGAGAAAATACAAAAGAACATTAAAAAATGTAGTGTTTCTTGACTTTTATTTTGCCCAAAGAAAACTGAAAGCAAACTGCAAAAATGTTTAATTTTTCCCCAAGTGTTTTTACAAAATATTTGTTATTATGAATTTTGAAGAAAAATATATAGTTTCAAAAAGTAGATGCTTACGTTGTCTGCAAATAGAAGATTAAAGAAAATATGTAGCATAGCCATCCTTGACTCCAAAATTTGATTTGATTGACCTACTTATTCCTGTTTGGTCTTGCCTGTAAGTACTCTGGCGTTATGACACATTGACATTACATGGCATGCTTTGTGCAGGTGACACGGGAGTCCTAACACTTTGACGGGAGGTATAGTATGGAAATCACATTAAAGGGGGGGAGAGGGATGGAGGTGCTTCTAAGTAGGTTGGAGACAAGGTGTAGTGATTTTGAATTATCACCTTGGAAACCAGAGGAATATTTTTTTTTAAAGATTTTATCATTAAGGCCAGTTCGAGCTTAGTACTAAGATTATAAACAACTCCTTTACCTCAAAGACATCAAGGAAGAAAGTCAGAGAGCAGCAGGCAAGGCAGGCCTGGTTAGATACTCCCAGGTGAGAGGCGACCGAGGGAGAAGCCGGCTTGTGGAAGAGGCGAGGCTGCCAGGGCACATCCACACTCTCCACTCTGTCACACACAAGTGTGTGTGCATTGTGGCTGCAGATGCCACTTTTCCAGTGAGCAAGCCGACACAAGTACAGACATCTTTGAAGGTCTACATGGTTGTCTAACTCACAAGGGAAGGTCTCCAAAATCTGACCTTCTTTAGCTGCTTTTGAACCAGCTGTTATGGTAAAAACAATTGCAGTGGAGTTATTTTAGACACCGCAGCTTAAACACAGTGATACTTTCTCAAGCCTAACCAAGGGTCATGATGTTTTATGGTCAGAAACCATGTGGAAAGCACCCAGCCTTTTCTTGCATAGACCCTGACTTGTGCTTTCTTTCAAAGGCCTCACAGCATGATGGATTACAAACTGTGGTGAAGCTCAGATCTGAAGTTGACCATCATTCACATGTGGACAAAACCCATATTACTGTTGACACTGTATCACTGCTATCCCAAGGCCCGTTATCCTTTGGCATATGATTGGTGGAAGGTGAAGTCATTATTATTCCACCAGACACGACACTGACCATGTTCATTTCACTCTGGGTTAGAGAAATAGTCAAGCCACAGTGACAATTCCCATGCAGAGTTGTTTTTTTTTTTAATTAATTTTTTATTTTTTTATATTAGTTACAGTTTATTTACTTTGTATCCCAGGTGTAACCCCCTCCTTCATTCCCTCCCAGTCGCACCCTCCCTCCCTCATCTCCTCCCTGCCCCTCTCTAAGTCCACTGATAGGGGAGGTCCTCCTCCCCTTCCATTGAACCTAGCTTATCTGGTCTCTTCAGGACTGGCTGCAATGTCCTCCTCTGTGGCCTAGCAAGGCTGTTCCTTGCTCATGGGGCTGGGGGAGGTCAAAGAGCCAGCCATTGAGTTAATGTCAGAGACAGTCCCTGTTCCCCTTACTAGGGTACCCACTTGTATACTGAGCTGCCATGGGCTACATCTGAGCAGGGGTTCTAGGTTATATCCATACATGGTCCTTGGTTGGAGAAACAGTCTCAGAAAAGACCCCTGTGCCCAGATATATTTGGTTTATGTGGACCTTCTGTCCTTTTCAAGTCATACTAACTCCCCCCTCTTTCATATGATTCCCTGCACTCTGCCCAAGGTTTAGTTATGAGTCTTAATATCTGCTTTGATACACTGCTAGGTAGAGTCTTTCAGAGGACCACTATGGTAGCCTCCTGTCCTGTTTCTTGTCTTCTCCTACTTCCAATGTCTATCCCATTTATCTTTCTAAGTGAAGATTGATCATCTTACCCTGGGTTCTCTTTCTTCTTTAGGTGTACAGATTTTAGTATGTTTATCCTATATTATAGGTCTAGTATCCACTTATAAGTGAGTATATACCATGTGTCTTTCTCCTTCTAGGATACCTCACTCAGCATGATCTTTTCTAGATCCCACCATTTGCCTGCAAATTTCATGATTTCCTTGTTTTTAATTTCTGAGGGGTATTCTTTTGTGTAAAAGTACCACAATTTCTGTATCCATTCCATGAGGGACATCTGGGCTGTTTCCAGGTTCTGGCTATTATGAATAAAGCTGCTACAAACATGGTTGAGCAAAAGTTGTTGTTGTGTACTTGAGCATCTTTTGGATATATGTCTAGGAGTGGTATAGCTGGATCTTGAGGAAGCACTATTTCTAATTGTCTGAGAGAGCACCAGATTGATTTCCAATGTGGTTGTACAAGTTCACATTCCCACCAGGAATGGAGAAGGGTTCCTCTTTCTCCACATTCTCGCCAGCATGTGTTGTCATGGGACCTCATGAAAATTAAAAGCTGCTGTAAAGCAAAAGACACTGTTGTCAGAACAAAACAACAGCCTACAGACTGGGAAAGGATCTTCACCAACCTATCTCTGACAGAGGGCTAATATCCAGACTATATAAAGAACTTAAGAAGTTAAAAGGCAACAAATCAAGAAATCCAGTTAAAAAATGGGGTACGGATCTAAACAGAGAATTCTCTGTAGAGGAATATAGAATGGTAGAGAAACACCCAAAGAGATGCTCAACGTCCTTAGCCATCAGGGAGATGCAAATCAAAATGACCCTGAGATTTCCCCTTATACCCATCAGAATGGCTAAGATCAAAAACTCAAGTGACAACACTTGCAGAGTTGTTCTTAATAGTCCCTAAATTCTAGAGAATTAGTGTCTATTGTTGGCCGACAGCGTTTTCAGCAGCTGTCAAGACCAATGTCAAAGATAAAGCAATTCCATGAGCACTTAACATTAGTACTGGGTGGAGCACAAGGTTTCTGTAGCCTACACACTCCTATCCACAGACTTCAGGTTGCTGAGGGGGTGGAGGTACATCAAGCCTCAACGACTTTACACTCTACTTTCTGTCTTGTTGTTCAGAATACGAAACTGAGAGGTGCCAGTGTTAGATCACAGCTGGGATAGCAGCCAGGGGAGCCAGGGGGCAGCCAAAGGAAGAAGGGGAACTAGCCTTGGAAAGAAATCTAGTAGCAACTCCTGTTTCTTATACTCTGGATCCAATCCTATGGTCCCTCTCACATGTTCTATCTCCCACTTGAGATCTCCTGACTTCATTTAACATGATAGGAATGGTTGTTAGCTTTAGCTTCAGTTGAGTTTCCAATCAAATCTGTATTTTTCCTTGTAACTATATGCAGGCATACATAAATCTAAGTTTTTTTCTCTTCTGATTTGTTACAACTGTTTATGTGGGAAGATCTAGGAGAAAAGCCATTACTCCTTCCTCAAGGGATAGAGAGCAATTCTAGTATATTATTAGAAACAGCATAGTTTACAGCTATGCATTGGAAACAAATTCCAGGTTCCTGGGCCTCAGTCCTGAATTTCTTATTTATGTGTTTATATTTAAATGGTGCTGGGGTTTGATCCCAGAACATCATACATGCTTGGCAAGTGTGCTCCACTGTTGACCGGCAGCCTGAGCTCTCGTTTCAGTATCTTTACTATAGACTTAACGTTCTCCAGGAAATGTAGGTGCTAAGGCAGGCAGAGAGACCTCTACTTTGAGGTACACAGGCAGGAACAAATCCATAAACCCTTTTAATTACAGCTCAGCATCATCATTATTAATGATAGAACGCTGCTTCCAGCTATGTTAATTGACCATTTGATTCCCACTCCTGTCTTTCTCTGGCTCAGTATTCTAGTTCACCTTCTTCCACTAATAAACAACATGACCCCATGAACTCTATTACACAGGGTGATCAGAGGAGTAGACAAAGGAAACTTTGCTATCCTGAGAAATAAAGGTGACTGACCTCTGGAATCCATTCTAAGCATGGAACTATCCGAGCTCATAATTTATGAATTGAAAGGACTGGCCAAACTCGGGGAAGGCAACCTGTGTGGTATTGTGCCCCTGAAGGGTAGATAAACCACCTCTTCTTTCAGGAAGCTTGTAGTTGAGAAGTAAGAACAAAAATTACTCACCCCCTATTTATATTTCTGCTTGCATTGTTGTTTTTTAAAAAATTTATATTAAAATGATGGCATTAGGAAGAAATGAAAGAACTGAAGCCATGATCACTCTTTTCAATACTATTTTGGGAGACTCAACAAAATGAAAGTGAGGAACTCCTAGCATTTCAAACAAAATTACCTGAGCCTCTAATGGCCAGCCCACTCTTGTGCTAGGGTTAATTTTGTCTAGAGTGTGTTAGGCATGGAGTGAAGTATTCTGTTTCCTCCAGAGGCTGCTGAATGATCCAGCACGCTTGAACAATGAGGCACCTGTGGGTTGTTCTTTTTAATTAAAAGTTCCTTAATGGGATGGACTTTCATGCACTTATTTGTTGTAAATGCTCGAATTCAGTCCACCTCATTTTCCGAAGTCCAATTTGAAAATTATGTTTAAAAATAGCCTTCTGGTTTGAGAACACAACAAAACATTCACAGCAATCTGTGAGGATGGGTTTATAGATTGCTCAGATTCAAGAGGAAGTAAGATTGCCATTTATCTGTCCTGCAGGTGATGTCTGCAAGGATCAGACAGAGAGGAATTCTGTGAAGGCAGAGGAAGGTTACACAAGGACTGTCATACCAGGAGATCTTTGGTGATCAGAGCTGAGGGTAAGTTAGAAAGGGAAGGCTCAGCTATCTAGGGCATGAGAGAGGAAGTAGCCAGAGTGCTGGAAGGACAAGAAAATAACAAGAGCAACTGCTAAGCAGTGAGGTGTGAAGCTCAGCTGTGGGCTTTTGTTGTTGTTGTTTGTTTTGTTTGTGATTTTTGTTTGTTTGTTTTATTATTGGAGCCAGCTAGCCTGATAACACTTCCAGAACATTCCTTTCAAGGGATGAACAATGGCTATAAATGAAGATTTCAGAGCACACGCCTCATTTTGCCCTCAACACAGATACAAGGTTCCTTGACCCAAAGAGCTGGTGAACAGATATCAGTTCACAGGTAACAGCTGCTAGCCACTAAAGCTCCCTCCACACCAGGATTTGCTTCTGTGTCCCTGTGGGAGAAAAACTTAAGAGAAGGAAGGTTGCTTTCGGCTCATGGTTTTTGAAGCTTCAGTCAGTTAAGGTTGTGCAATGGCATAGTGAGGGCCCCTGACAGGTAGAGTGCAATAGTGGATGCTCATATGGTATAGACCAGAAAGTGAAAATGCATGCTGCAACCAGATGTAGGCACAACACAGCCTTCAAAGTCTGCCCCTAGCACTTTCTCTAGAATTATTAGTGCTGTTAGTACTTAATACTTTCTCCAGCCAAGCCCCCTCCTCAAAACATAAGCATCATTTCTTATTCAAACCATAACATGATAACATGTATAAACAAGGGAAAGTCGGTCCACAGAAACTGTAACATCCATGCTGTTTCCAACATCAAAGATGGCCTTACTTACTGCAGCAATATAGCATGACTGAAAGCCACCTGAGGATGAAAGGATTTATTTTATTTTATAGTTTGTAGTCCATCGTCCAGGCATAGCAGGTCAAAACTCAAGGCATGAAGCCAGAGTCAGGAACTGAGGCAGAGCCCTGGAAGGAACTCTGCTTACTAACTCACTCCTCAGGGCTTCTCTGCCTGCTTTCTTGTATCCCCTAAACTCCCTGCCCAGGGGTGTCACCACCCACAATAAACTGGGCCGTCTACCGATGTCCAGCAAGGAAGTGCACGACTGGTTTGCCCTCAGGCCGGTCTAGTGCAGGTACTTTCTCAGTCGAGCTTCCCTCTTTCAAAATGATGCTAATTCATCAAACTGTCACAAAACTGGCCAACACAAGTGTGTGTGTGTGTGTGTGTGTGTGTGTGTTCCATTGACAAAAAAGTCTTATCAACTATATGTTAAAAAGTGGCATTTACCTAGTTATTCTACCATTATTTAAGCTATGAAGGGCTATAATCAATAATACTTAGTTTACGCTGTCTGTTTTATTTATTCATTTAACACATTTTATTTTTTAAGATTTTATTTTTAACTGTGTGCCCATTTGTGTGTTGGCATGCATATGTGTATGCATGTGTATGTGGTGTGTGTTTGCATGTGTGTTTATGTCTGTATGTGTGTGTCTTCCATTGACAAAAATTAATTATGTGTACATTTTTGTGTGTGCATGTGTGTGTTTGTGAATGCACAGCATAGGTGCCTGTGAATCCAGAAGAGGGCATCAGATCTCCTGTGGCTGGAGGTACCGGTGGTAGTGAGCACTTTGCCTCAGTTCTGAGAACCTCATTTAGGTCCTTTACAAGAGCTGTAAGCCTTCTTAACCACAGAGCTGTCTTTCCACCCTCCATCCAACACATCTGTATTACACACTCTGTACTGTGGGGTTGAAGATCCTGGCACAGCATGACGTGTGTGCAGAAGGCGTTTCAGTAGCACTGTCTCGTTGTTTCAGTAGCACTGTCTCGTTTCAGTAGCACTGTCTCGTTGTTTCAGTAGCACTGTCTCGTTGTTTCAGTAGCACTGTCTCGTTGTTTTGTAACAGCGGTGTAGTGTACAAGGTAGACTGACTCATGTAACTGTCTGTGGACATCAGTTGATTTCCTCACTGTAACTCATATAGTATATTCATGCCGGAAGATAAAAACAAAAGAAAATGAAGGTGTCCAGCTATGTAGGGTAATGTAGAGGGTGATTTACCAACATGCATGAAAGACAATCCATTCACTCAGATAGAAATATATCATTTAGGGCACACAGAGGAGCTTGAGTACACGATACACATCCGTGTTTGTGGGGTTGCCCAGGCTAAACTCACGGGCCATGAAATAACCCAAAATGAAACAAAAGGCATGACCACTGGAAGAGGACTTGCTGGGAGGAACAGAGGGTGCTTGCACAAGCACGAGGGGAAGAGAGGGTGGGTGGGTGGTGAATGAGACTGGAATGTATTATATCTACATATGAATTTAGGGAGGGACTGGAGCTATGTCAAGAGTGTGCTGAAGGAAAGTAGTAGAGCAGGATTTAAAGATGGCAAATCAGGATGGGACTATGGCTCAGACGTGAGAAGACTTGCTATGCAAACATGCAGACCTGAGTTTGATTCCCCCAGGACCTACCTAAAGCTGGTAATGGTCCCGTGTGGGCCTGTGATTCCATGCTGTGGGGGTAGAGACAGGAGGCTCAGTGGGGCTTGCTGGCTGCCATCCTAGTGTCAGGTGCAATGGGAGACCCTGTCTGGAGAGAATAAGGCAGAGAGTGACAGAGAAGGCTAAGCGATAGCCTCCTATGCTCCACACGTGTCCAACCTATCACCACCCTTTTTCTTCCACTAACAAGATTGGTCCCAGTTGAGCACTTGACTGAAGCTCACCCGGTTAGAATTGCCCTCCCCCTCACCCCACCTCCCCCCAGGACTCTGCACAGCTGTCTGGCTGTCCTGTAGAGTAGACATGACCTTGGGGGCTTTTAGAAGATGCCATTACTCCTGCCAAGTAGAATGGGAGTAAAATCTGGTCTATAATAAGAAAGGGTAAAATGGTTACACAGAGAAAACCAAGAGGGTTCCTAACCTTAGCATGGGTTATCTAGAATCACATCCCTGTCTTCTATGAGACACTCCAGTTTCAAAAATGTTTAAACATTAAGTTTTAATTAATTCAGGCTGCTTTCTTCTTCTTGCAATTAAGAATCATAACACTGACTGGAACATAATAAAGAGAAGCTACAATTTTTTGAGGAGGTGAATGCAATAGCACACAGGTTTACAGATAGTTACTGCTGGACCTGGAGTTTTACTTCAGACAATCTGACTCAAGAGCATATGCCCTTGGACATCATTCTACAGGGTTATGGTTTGAATCATGCTGTGAAAGATCAAGCCCCAGTTTATGACATGAAATTGAAGGCCATTGAACCTTCAGGAAGTGAAGCCTGGCTGGCAAAAGTCACTAGAGAAGACCCTCTGAAGCTGATTCTGACCATGGATCAGCTGCTCTGTTCCCCATGCGCCTCCATGAGAATCAAATTTCTGGCCAAAGCTCCGGTGGCCACAACCTGAGCATGATGGACTAAAGTCCTGTAAAGCAGTGCTTCTCAACCTGTGGGTTGCAACATCTATTCCGCAGATTGCATGTTTACATTATGATTCATAATAGTAGCAAAATTACACTTACAAAGTAGCAATGAATATACTTTTATGGTTGGGGATCACATGAGGAACTAGGTTGAGAACCATTGCGTAGCCATGAAACAGCATAACTTGCCCTCCCTTGGGTGGCCCTGTCAAGCATTGTATCATAGCCATGCAAGGATAACTAATACAGAAGCCTCTCTGTTCAAATAGAATCTGGCAGAAATGCAGCTGCCAGCTGGGTGATCGGAAGAATCAAACTGTCAGGTCTATTAACACTCATGAGTTCAGAAATCCCACATTTTATAGTGTCTTAATGATGATGTCTGTTTCCATGAATTTCTTTAAAGACTGAAGGTGATCTGTATCCATCAGATTTAGGGAGTGTATAACTCATATCAAAAAACATTCATGATCTAAAATGCATTAAGTAGCTGAAAAGCTTTAATTCATTAAAAATCAATAGTGTTGCTTTTTATATGAAAAAAATAACTAGTTTTTCATTCCATACTTTTTCATCCAACAAACCCTATTACTTTTAAAATTATATTCTATTACATAGAAAAATATTGACACTGTGGTGTGGACTGAAATGCTCCCCTAAACCCACATAGTGAAACTTGTCCTCAGTTACGGTGAATTCCAAGGTAGGAAACTTGTCGACGCGCTAACCCACAGATGAGTTTCCAGCACTGAATGGTCTCTTAGAAGCTGGAGCTGGCCTGAGGGATTAGCTCACCAGGGGTATGCTTTGAAGGGTATATTATGTCCCTGTCCCCCTCTTTCTCCTTCCCTCTGGTCTTCTCTCCATCTTTCACTCTCCCTCTTTCTTGTCCACCATGAGGTGAGCCACATTGCACTCTCCCATGTTGTCAGCCCAGAAGCAACAGGACCAAGCAACCATGGGTGGAAACTTCTACAAAACAGACCAAAGTAAGGCCTTTTCCCCCTAAGCAGCTTTCCCATATTCTTTAACAGCAACAAGAGATGTTGAAACAAAGAGAGGTTAATGGTGTCATGCCTGCCCTTGGCTACCATCCTACTGAAGTAGTCAGCAAACACTGAAAAGCAGGCCTAATTACAGAGTCACTGGAAGAGGACATGGCAGATGTACTAAACAGGCATTACCAGAATATTTGCCAATTTCTCCCACTGGCCAAAGGGCAGAACAACCTTGGGTTAAGTCACTTTAGGCTTTGAGATTTTCTTTGGTCAAAATGGGGAAAGGCATCAGTTAATTTGAGATTTGCATTTGCAACAGCTGGGGTCCGTTTTTGCTCATTTGTACCAACCAAAATTATGTTTTTCTTTTAAAATTCTCATTTAGACATGTATGCTTTCAATGAAACTCACTGGGCTGGAGGAGGGTAGAGCTGTAGTATGGAATCAATCTTAGGCTGTAAACTCAATTGTAAGTTAGGAAGAGGAAGAAAGAGCATGGGAGTCATCCACACTAGGGAGGTGACGAGTTTGCTCCCACTGTTTCTAGAAATGGAGTGATATGTGGGATGCTCCAGGGAATCTAAGAATAGATTCTTCTTCACATACAGATGATGGCAGAGGAGAAGGTCCTTCCTGGTACCAGACCCAGGTACCAGACCCAGGAAAAAGAGAAGGGTCTCTATGAAGCAGCCTGAGCATTCTCGAAAGAGAGAGGCTATAACTAAAGCCAAGAGGATGCAGAGAGACCCCAAAGACTCACTCGCTCTGCCTATGGACAGAAGTAAGCTTGAATGACCTCATCTAAGATGAGTGAAGAGCATCAAACAAGTCCAACAAGAAAACTTGTGCACACCTAAAGCAGAATCATGCCATACTCAAGAGAGAGAGGAGCTGGAGTGTCTGCAGGCTCTCCTGAAGGATGCGTGGGAGGATGGTCCGTTTCTGGTCCTGTATCTAAACAGACTACAGCAAAATGAATGACAAGTAGAAATTAAGAAGCAGTGTGAGACAAGAGACTAAAAGAAAACCAAGTAAAATAAGGAGATATTATAAGAACAGTGAACACTTATTAGCAAAATTAAATTTCTGTAATGAAAGTAGTTTTTAAAATTGAAAACAAAAGGGTAAACATAATGTGAAAAAATTGGGATGACTTTTTTGTAAACAGGAAACAAGAGTAGAGATGAACACACTGTTAATGAGCACAGTGAACAAGGAATGTGAAAATATCCACTATGAATGATTAACAGCAAGTAATAGGTTATGGAAACAATATTCAAAACCAGAATGCTCATGAGGTTAAGAAAATTCTCAGTCAACATTCTATCAAAGAATTACTTGATAAGAAAAAAATCAGTGAAAAAATTTAAAACCTAACACATAGTTCTAAATGAATACAAATATGCTGACCACATTCTATAGTCAAACAAATGAATATTTTAAAGTGTTATTTGTATTTTTTAGGTTAATTTTAAAATTGTAAACTAATATTTCACAATCTTGGAAAATCTGAAATGATTTCTATATCACCACACATGAGAGATGAGAAAGCATTAGGAACCCAAAGAAAGAAAATTTGCTGTTGCATTTCCAAAATCTAAAGCAGTGAGTCACAACCTCTTTTGGGGTCACATATCAGATATTCTGTTTAACAGATAGTTACATTGCAATTCATAAAAATAGCAAAATTGCAGTTATGAAGCAGCAATGAAAATAATTTTATGGTTGGGGTCACCACAACATGAGAAACTGTATTAAACAGTCACAGCATTAGGAAGGTTGAGAGCCATGGCTCTAAAGGCTTTGGTTCTAATGGAGTTTAGTGCAGATATCCAGAGAAACACACAAAGACATATGTATCGTGCCATTCATTTTGGTCTTATCTAACAGCGAAAAGGGAAGCAATCACTATTTGCCCAATGTCATTGAGCAGTTTTAATGTTCAATGTCTCAAGCTGTAGACTTGGAGAGACAGGAATTTGATTCTATCCAGAACTGGAGTTTGCAAAATAGATGCAACAAAAATACAATTAGTAGTAGAGTCAGGCTGCTAATGGAGTCTGGTTGAAGGCTTGGGTTAGGGAAGGAAGAAGTTCCCAGAGTTTCCTCCTTGTCAGGCAGAATGTCTGGAATTCAGCAGCTTGGTGTGATGAGAGAGCAGAGGAACCAGGACATTTCACACAATGGAGCGAGACTCCTGGAAAGACCTCTGTCGCATTTATGATATAACGGTCGTGGATGACAAGTGGGGCATAATTTCTGGCGTGCATTGCTCAGGTAGAATGGAAAAGGCCTCGGAGTGACTACACATTACTGTGGTATGGAGTGAACCCTTTCAACAGCCGTAAGGAGCACTCTGGTGAAGACGGGGCGCCTGGGAAAGTCTCACCATCTTCTATGGTGGTGAGTTTGGAGATTCGTTTCTTAGGTCTGCCATAACAAGATGCTACGGACTGGATGGCTCAGAGGACAGAAACGTACTTTCTCACTATTCGGGGTGCTGGAAGTTCAAGACCAAAGCATTGTTGGAACTCATCAGTCTAGCATGAGCCTCAGCTTACCGGTGGTCTGCTCACTGCATTGTCACATGGCCTTCTCACTGCTGTCTGTGGTCTAACTTTCTCCTTTTCTAGAAACATTAACTGGATAGGACTGGGGATACACTAATTCTTTCATTTAAATTGATTACCTCTTTTTAAAAAAAGTTTATTTCTACATACTGAGGCCTGGGGTCACATACATAAGGAATTCAGCATAAGTATTTTGGAGAGACATGACCCATACCATAGCAGAGGGTTACAACTTGACTGACTGGTAAGTCTGACTCTGTTAAGTTTTGACAATTTGATACAAGCTGAAGGAATTGCTGACCTCAAATGAGGAATTGCTTCCATCATGTTGGCCTGCAGGGCACTTTCTTGCTTACTGACTGGCCTAGGAGGGCCCAGCGTTTTGTGGGTGGTATGATTCCTGGGCTTGTGATCCTGGTGGGTTCTATAAGAAAGCAGGCTGAGCAAGCCATGTGGAGCAAGCCAATAAGCCTGCCTCTCCTTCAGTTCCTGCCTCCATGTTCTTACTTTGGCTTCCCTCAATGATGGACTCTAAACTTTAAGATGATTAAAGCCCTTTTCCTTCCCAAGTTGCTTTTCGGGGACGGTGTTTATCATAGACAAGGCGAACTGAGACAGTGACGAGGTGTAACATGTGACAAAGCTAGGAACAATCTCGTGCAGGTACAGCAAGCGTGAGAACTCCAGGGGAAAGAGAGACGCCTTTCTGCAACACGTTAGGAGGGACCTGCACCTCCTCCAGCTCAACTGCGTTTGGAGTTGGGTGGAAGAGGAACCTCCATCTGAGAATTTCCCCGCTAAAGCCTCAGCTTTGAAGGTCCATCATCATGATCCAGGGAAGGCCAGAGGATAAAGGAAACATTTATTGAAGAAGTTAAAATTTTCAAAGAAAGAAATTTCAGTCAAAAAGATACAGCTTTCTCACTGGTAATACCAAAGAAATCAAACAGTAAAAGGGAAAAAACTTATCCAGGCTTTTAAAGAAATAAATATCCTTTTGTGTCAGTAAAAGGGAAGAAACATCAATGCCTATGGCCTCAGCTCAGCTGGGTGCTCATGCAGCTGCTGGCAGGTGGTGGAATGGCCATGTTCTGGAAGCAGATACCCTCTAGATGATAGAGATGTTTCCCATTCACAAACAAGCTTAAAAAAAATCTCTCCATTTTTATCACAGCAACCAAGGACCTATACTTTCCTATTTTCATAGCCTTCTTCCTAGTGTTAATATTTGCTCTGGTTTATTATTCTTCCCTCTTGAAATGCTTTGTCTTCCTGAATGCCGTTATTTTCCTAGTTCTTGTTTTTCACTGACCTCTGCTTCTCCATCTTTGCTGGTTCTTCTTCATATTTCTCATCACTGAGAGAAGTCAGGGTAGGAACTCAAACAGATCAGGAACCTGGAAGCAGGAGCTGACACAGAGGCCATGGAGGGGTGCTGCTTACTGGCTTGCTCTCCATTGTTTGCTCATTCTGCTTTCTTATAGCACCTAGGATCACACGCCCAGAATTAACACCACTCACAATGACCTAGGCTCACCCACATGAATCATTAAAGAAGAAAATGTACCACAGGTTTGTCCATTCTGGTGGGTAAATTTTCACACCTGAGGTTCCTGCTTCTGGAAAATGACTCAAGGTTGTATCAAGTATACATACAGTAGCCAGGACACCAGGTATCTTAGTTAGGGTTTCTATTGCTGTGAAAAGACACCATGGCCATGGTAAATCTTATAAAGCAAATCATTCATTGTTTCCAAAGTTTAGTCTATTATCATCATGGTGGGAAGCATGGTGGTATGAAAGCAGACGTGGTGCTGGAGAAGGAACTGAGAGTTCTACATCTTGATCCACAGGCAGAAAAAAAGAGACTGTATGCAACACTAGGCCTACCTTGAGTATACTAAGAGACCACAAAGCCCACCCCTTTGTGACACACTTCTGCCAACAAGGCCACACATACTCCCACAAGGTCTCATCTCCTAATAGTGCCACTTCCTATGGGCCAAGCATTCAAAGACGTGAGAATATGGGGACATTCCTATTCAAACAAGCATACCAGACTTTAAAAAAATGGCTTGTTGTATCTTCTCACATTCCCCACGTAAATTATTATTAAAGAAAGAAGTCAAAATACATAGTTATAAACTTGAAAACTAAGGAAAGGCAAGCAAAGCCCAAGAAAGAAGTATGACCAGAGTGTTTGAGGTTTGTTCTCTTCCAATCATGGCGTTCCTGCTATTGCACGTGGTAGCATGCTCTGAACATGACTGTCTGTGATATAATTCAATTCCTCAGCCCTCAGTCTAAAATTATGTTTTCTTTCCTAATGATTAGTGAGCCACTCTGGGCCCTGAGATACAACCCTCATGCTTTAGCCGGCTGCAGCGATTTGCAGATGAACTTGATGATTTTACAGTGATAAAATTCAGGCATTAGGGTGGACTTCTGAATTACTTTAGTCACTTGGTTTATTCACTGTGGTTTCTAAGAGGGTCCATTTCTGTCTGTTCCACCCAGAATCAAAAGGTTCAAACTATGCTTAAGAAACTTTTTAAATGTACAAGGTATTTTACAATTATTCTGTCATATTTGATATACAAAGTCACAGTGCTTTTCAGTAGGATGTAAAGAGATTCCTAAGAATACAGCTTCCTCCTTTCCTTTTTACCTTCCTTTCTACCTTCTTTCCAGCCCTTCCTTCCTTTGAGCCTTCCTTTCTTCTTTTCATTCTTTCTTTTTTTGAGCCAGGGTTTTTGTATAGTTCAGGCTGGCTGCGAACTCAAAACACTCAAGCCTCGGCCTCACGGGTGCTGAAGTAAGATTACATCTGTGCACTATAATACCTGGCTTAAAAAAAAAAATCTAATGGTTTGACCAAAACTCCTTTAATTCTCCTTATATCCTGATGACAGCACAGTTTTATTCATCATAGCAATATCTACTGACACTTTTTAATAACCCGGTTTCTGTTAGTAGAAATGCCATATCTGCTACTAGAGTTTTAGAAAACAAATTTTAATAGTTTACCTACAGTTGAATTCTTGTTAAGTGCTGAATGTCCCCAAAGATTTTTCTATATATCCATAGGCAAGGTAAGGTACTTATGAGTTCCCCAGAGCAACTGTTTAAACCCACTCCCCACTTCTCTCTGCCCCTGGCAGTTCTTTAGGGAGTCCATGCTTACTTTTCATCACAACCACAAATAGTAATTAGGAATATGTTTCAACTTTTGACAATATTATGTTCTATTTAATATAGCCTCACTTGTTTTTCTAGCCCTGGGGTCTGTTTGGAGTGCTATAACAAAATACAAAAGAATGGGGAGCTTATAAATAACAGAAACTTGGCAGCTAGAGAGTTGGCTCAGGAGTTAAGAGCAATGGCTGCTCTTCTGGAGGATCCAGGTTCAGTTCCCAGCACCCATATGATAGCTCATAACCATCTGTAACTCCAGTTCTAGGGGATCCATCACCTTCTCCTGACCCCTGTAGGCACCAGGCATATATGTGGTGCACATACATACAGTCACATAAACATACATATACTATAGAAATAAGTTGTTAAAACAAAACAGAAACAAATTCCTTACATTTCTGGATGCTGGGAAGTCTAAGATCAAGGGGGTCCTTAGACATTCTTATTTTGCGGATAGTAACTTGGTGCTGTGCCCTATCATAGTGGATCCACTTGGAGGCAGATCCAAGCCTTTGCACACTCTAGGCAAGCCTTCTGCAATAAGTCTGCAAGCCCAGTCCCTCAGGTTCTTACAGCATCACTGATGTCACTTATGATCAGTCAATTCTCACAACCTGACCCCCTGTGGGCCCCACCTCCTGATCCCATCATTTGAAGGTTAGGTTTTCAGCACACCCTTGAGGAGACACACACACCAAGACCATAACACTCTGAATTTGCAAGGTGTAAATTTAAGTTTATAATCATTTGGATCTTTAAAGCATTATTTCAAACATTAAGCTTTTATACTCCAAGAAATGTTTTTCAGAACAATATTTTTTAATTAGTAGTCATAAATCATTTTTACATCTTTGGTGTAACATTTCTAAAACAATGACACATTTGTTTATTTTGATTTCCATGAAGGTATAAAGACAACAGCGTGTATGTTGAGTTCAGAACTCTAACAGGCTGATGGTGTAATGTTCCCTGCCATCTAAAATATATGGCAGTAATTAATACAGAAGGTGACGGGGAACACCTCCCAGATTCTCATTCTATTCAGAAAAGAAGATCTTAACATAACTTTACCTTTATTATCATTTAAGCTGAGCCATGTACAAAGAGAAATGGCTTGCCACAGAACACTCTTTACTCAAACAGCCTTTCACAGCCTTTTTACAGCTTGATATGATTAACAAAGTGCTACTTACGCATTGCTGTGTAATAAAATATTCTATGGTACCACAACAATTTTACTTCCAGGGAATTTTCAGAATTCACTGAGAGATGAGCTCTCCAGTTCAGGCAGGCAGATAATGGACTGGATGAAAGAGATGATGTGAAGACAATTCTGCAGGGATTCAGTCCTTGTCCCAGCCCTCCAGGTTGTAAGATTAGTGCCCTTGCAAGGTTTCTTTTTCCAGAAACGACACCCCCACACACCTGTTGTGGTCTTGAAGGGGAAAGTTGGATACCAAGGACAACACTTAAGCCAATGGAATGCACACCCTGTGGCAGGATTAAACATTTTGAATGATCTTATTTAATCCTCATAGCAGCCTTATAAAACAGGCATGTAAATTACACACACTTTACAGTATACTGAGGAACCTAAATATAATGCCTAAGGTTGATAAGATAAACATATTTGCATATAATAGTAAAGTGTGTGTGAGTGGTGTGATTCTGTGTGTGTCATACACATGAGTAAACAAGTGTAAGATAAGAGAGTGACAGAGAAAACAGAGACAGAGAAGACAGAGAGAGAGAGAGGAGGGGGAGAGAAAGAGAGAGAGTTTGGTTTTTGCCCCTGATTTTCTCGACATGGTTCCTGAAACTCTTACAATTGCTGAATGATTGAGTGTCCTTTGCAAGCTAACAAGAGCTCTGGCAGCTGGGGGTCCCTGTCTAGATTTCTTCAGAGAGGGGGTTCTATTAAAAGGAAGACCCAGGTGAGAAACAGAGCTTTGAGATTGTTAGCAATTCTCTAACCTCCAGGAAGGAAAGTATCACCAATGTCCAACAATGAAACCATCAAAACAAAACAAAACAAAACAAAACAAAACAATGAGACCGTCATGCTTACAATATGAAACATAACCCTTCCCCTCCAAGAACAGGTATTCAGAGATCTCCTGAATTGGTGAAGGTGAGGGGAGGCATCCTCCCCCATGCTTTGATCCCCGTACCTCTTATTCTGATTGTTCGTTGATATTCTTTGTAATGTCTTTAAACAAGCCGACAAATGTTAGCAAAGGGTTTCCTGTAGTTCTGTGCACTGTCCTGAAAATTCCAAAAGCACTCAAGGAGGGCACCATGAGTATCATGGCTCGTGGGAAAATAAATCCTTATTTAGACTAATTCCATAGGGCTTCCCCATATTTTCCTGTAGTAGTTTTACAGTTTCAACTTTTTAGTTCTTGGTTTGGTCTTAAATCCACTTTAAGCTGATTTTCATGCCTGGAGACAGTTTCATTTCCGCTGTTTGGGGGAACCACAAATCACCCAAGAATCAGTAAAGACAAGTTCTAGAAACAGGTCAGTTTGTCTCAAAGCTCTACAGGCTCTTCACCCCTCCAAACCCTATTCTTTTCCTCTCCATGAACTCCAAACCACATTCCATGCCTGTAGGCATTGAAGATGCTTCTCGTCTTGATGTGGAGTCTGTGATGTGAATGTTCATGCACATGCGCCCTGTTATCCATCCTCTGTAATCTGCCATCTATTCGCCCATGAATCACCTTGTCAGCAGTCTCTAACTTGCTCCTGGGCAGGGGGAGGTAACTACATGTGTTCACTGAAGTCTGGTGCAGGTGATTCAAGTAGAGAGAGAGCTTCACAAAAAATACTCCTGGACCTCTTATCACGGGGTCAGGAAGGTGCCCAAGCTCCTGCTCCCAAGTCTCAGAGAGCACTGGATTCAGCTATATTTTTCTGAAGCCCAATCATTTTGGTTATTGCAATGGAAAGCAGGACTGGGATTGTCACATGCTCCAACTCTTTCTCAAGAGCGTCAGTTGTCAATAAGGACTGCGCTCCAGCACAGGGCTTGCTCAGTAAAATGTTCTACCTCAAATATAGTTGAATGCAGAGAACTCTCTTTCTCTCTCTCTCTTTCATGTACATTGGTCTTTTGACTGCATGTATATCTGTTGGAGCCCCTGGAAGGTACAAACAGTTCTGAGCTGCCATGTGGGTGCTGGAAATTGAACCTGGTCCTCTGGAAGAGCAGCTAGTGCTCTTATCTACTGAGCCATCTCTCCAGCCCTGAGAAATCTTCATTTAAGCAAACAAAGCCACCTTCTGTTCTAAGGTGTATAAATTGACAACCTACTGTTCAAAGTTGCAAAACAAGGGAGGGGGGTGGGAGACTGTGACTATGGAATCATTCTGTTGTTAAATCAATTACTGCATCTGATTGGCTTTTCAGTAACATTTGGAATAGAGAAAATGCTGTTGGCAAAATAGTAAAAATCTGGCAGCCCTGAGAATTAAACATTAGCAGCCATTCAGAAACAAACAGAGGCAACTTAGTACAACAGAGAATTCTTTGATCTAATTACTTCCGCCAGTAAACGCTACCATTTTTCTTCCCACTGATTTATGTAGTTCCACAGCACAAGCTCAATTAATTTTCTTTTACTAAGAGGACAATGTAAATCTGAACCTTCCCTACAAATACAGAGAAACCCCCAACAACTCTGCAATACTCTGTTAACCCTTTAGTATCTGAAAGTACCACATGTATAAAAGGATTAAAACGACAACACTTAGTATAGAGAGAATATTCAACTTGAGCACTAGTTAAATATGAAATGACTAAATCATGTCAAATGTCATAACGTGGTAAAAGTTCAGACGTGAACACATTTAGATGTGTGAACATCTAAACAAACTTAAGACAGGCCAGGCATCAAGTTGTAAAAGCACAAATAAATATTTTGAATAAAAAGGGAAATATGCAAAACCTAAACATTCTTGAGATTCTACATCGCCACTTTCCTACTTTTTTCCTCCTGCATATCGAGCTCCGTACACAGCAGTCTCTATTCACTCTGTGGAACTGACACCTGCAAACAGAATTAGCAGAGTTGATGGACCTCTGCTCCTCCGAGTCTGAAGGGCCTTTGACTGGCTCAGGACAGGATGGGGATCAAACTTTGAGAATGACCCAAGTGCCAGGAGAAGTGAACAGATAAAGAAATCAACCGGGCGAGCCATGCCCATGTTCTTGGAGCTCAGGAGAGTTCTTGTTTACCTCTGCAGTTTTGTTCTGCACAGCTAGAGTCGGCTCGCGGCCATGTCTTCTGAGAATCTTGCCTGAGCTCCAGTGCCTGCCGACTTAAATATCTTTCCATTTCCTTCTGCCTTTATTTGAATTCTTAAGCCAAAATGTTCAGCAAAATATAGGGCTATCTTTCCTTCCTGCTCATTTTTGGTATTTTATTTATTTTAAGATTTGTTTTATGGGTACAAAGCGAATAAATTGTAATAAATAAAAAATAAAAAGAAGATATGAATAAAAAAATCAAAAGACTAGGAAAAAAAAGTTGTTTTACTTCAGCTCCTCCACAAAACTTGACAGAAACTTGGAGATACAGATATAAACTGAGAGGTCAGACAAAAGCTTCACTTTCCTTCCCACAGTGGCCTGCCATTGGTACTGTATGAAATATGAAATGACTAAGTAAGTTCAAATCCTAGCTCTAACATAACCAGCCTCATGATTTATAAACAGACATGGTGACGTTGCCTATCTGAGGGCACAGGTGAGAAATCAAATGAGTCATGGTGAGAAGAAATGCAAAGCTAGAAACCGTAACGAAACAATACTAAGCAATGAGTACTTACTCTCAGTCAACTTTTATTTTGACACACAGTTTATACTTTTCCTTAGACAACAATCAGAGCTCAGGTTTCCTTCCTCACAAAAAGCATGGCTAAGTTTATAGTGCAAGAAAACTAGTCATGAACTTAAAAAAGATCAGTGGCTGTGATGAGCTGGGGTGTCTCGGTCTCCTACACCCCATCTCCCCAAATCCAGCCGACGCCTTCTGAAGCTGCCAGAGCTTGAAACAGGATGTCCCCGCTGTATATGCCAATGTGTGTCAAGGGATATGCTCACAAGGACAAAGCGCCTTTCTCGTGGCAGCACTGGTACCCGGGGTGTGAAATAAGGAGGCCACTCTGTTCTTAAGACTTAGAGACCTTGGCATCACTACTAGAGGAAAATAAAGTGAGAGCCACTTTATTTTCCTCTAGTAACAGGATGTTCCTTAGCAGTTTATCACTTTTTTTTTTTTTGCACAGGGCTTAAATCATTATAGAAAAATCAATAAAAGTTAATGAGCTTAAAGTTACCAAAGGCCTTTAACAACCTGGCTTCAATCTCTATCCTTGTGCCTTGTCAGGAAGTCTCCCTTTTGTTCTCCCTTTGTTCTTTCATTGTGAGCAAATGATCATTGTTCATTATCTCAGGGGCTTCCTGGTCCCAGAACATATCCTATTTTCCCTGGCAAACATCAAATTTTCCTGTGTGGTGCCTACTGTGCTTTCTACATAGCTTCATCATTTCATTGTGGCTTCTGTGTGCCTCTACTCATGATTTCAGGCTTTTCATATTCACAGGAATCATCTGGGAAGCTTGTAAGCAGAGAAGATACCTGGACTTCACTCTGGAAGACTGAAGGAAGACCAAAGAGTCTGGCAAGGTGTTCCACACCACCCCTTCCTTCTGATGGGGAGGACACTGCAGTGTGGGAGACACTGAGCACTCAGGTAGACATGACTGCGCTTCCTGCTTCAACCCACCACTCAACTGCCATTGAGTTGTATTACTAGTTTCACAGTTCCAAGAGAAAAGACCCAGACTCCCTGCAAACAAACAAACAAACAAACAAAAACAAAAACAAAAACAAAAACCAAAAAAAGATAATATTGATACCACTGCAGGGATATAAATCTCAACTATTCCAACAGAAACTTTTAACCACAACATAACACAATCACTCTCAATAATGGTGTATAAAATAATTACCAGGTGACTGGATTTGGAGTCACAGGCCTGTAATCCTTCTCACTGAGGAAGTTGAGGTACCAGCATCAAAATTTCAAAGCCTGTCTGAGCTGGAGAGAAAGTTCAAGGCCAGCTTGAAGAGTTTAGAGAGTTTTTAAAAAGTGAGAAAATGTAGTTCAGTAGTAGAGTGTCTGCCTAGCATACTTAAAAACCTAGAATCAATTTGCAGTAAAATACAAACACACACACACACACACATACTCACACACACACACTCACACACACACACAAGTGTGTGGACACAGTACCACCACCACCACTAACAACAACAACAATAACAACCAGCCTATGACAGCCAGGCACATGATTGCTTATGCAGCACTTGGTCTTTAAAAGCACTACAGACTGGACAGAAGAACAGCTTCAGCTTATGTGCTCAGAATGGAGATTTTTTTTCCCTATATAATATGTCTTGATTACAATTTCCCCCTCTCTACTTGTCTCAGTTTCTCCCTCCCTCCCCTCCAATCTGGATCCACCTGCTTTCTGTTTCTCATTAGAAAACAAAACAAAACAAAAACCAAACTTCTAAGGGTTAATAGTAAATATAAATATATATTAAGATAAAATCAAAACTAATACATTGGAATAGGACAAAACAAAAACACAGAAGGAAGTGAGCCTGAGAAAAGGCAGAGGAACCAGATATAGACACAGAGACCCATTCATCCTCACACAAGTACCAGGACTATTGTCAGCAACCAAGGACAAAAGCCAGTGTTTGGGACTCTTTGCTCTCTAGTACCTATCAAGGCTCAATGTGTATATGTGCAAAAATTTTATTTTATAAATATGTAACACAAAAGAGATTTTTATAGCTCTAAGGAACAATGACTGATATTAAATTCTTACTGGTAAGAACTTTGAACTTGAAGCATTTACTATCAAAATGACAATGCTAGTGTTACAGGCTATTGTTTCTAGGAATGCCATAAAATCTGAAGTGTCTCATCTTTTAAGAAAGTCTTTTATGTTATTGCTTTGGAAAATGATTATATGAAACACTTAAACTTTTCTTAATGAAGTTTATTTCACTTGAAGGTATAATAGAAAAAGTTTCAACTCTAATTAGAATGACACAAGAGAATGTTACATTTAGAGAAATTCCTCCAGCACAGATTTATAGTTGAGGTTAAGGTTAGATAAGGGCTGAGGCTACACACTGATTTGCCAGACACCCACGGAGAAAGACAGTGATAACTCATCAATTTGCAATTCCTGTCTGGTAGGGATTTCTCATTAATGTCACTCTGCATCATGCTTCCATCACATTTGAGTTGCTAATGATATCGTAGTTTTGTTTATGAAGGTACTAGTTGCTAGAAAAAATTGAGCATTTTCTGAGGTCACATGGATCCTCAGAACGAAGTCAGAGTCGAATCACATAACGCCTGACTGTGAAGGTAACATTCTCACCTCTCTGCCATGTCATTAGTCCACAGTGCCACAGGCCATTTTTATCTGTGATAAATTGCTTAGCAACCTAATTCACTGTGTCCTAAATGCATTGTATTCCAGAATAACACAGGCACTGTTTATAAATTATCTGCAGGGCATGAAAATTAATTTTACTGAAACCAAAATTGAAAATATCTTATAATGAAATAAACAGCCCTGCTGATATCATAACTGCAAGGCAAGTGCTTTATATGTGGTTAAATGACCCCAAACCCAGACACACAGTTATTCAAAGCCAGAGGTGCCCTTCTGTGGGTCAGGTGGTCTCTCATTTATCAAGACTGTTTCTTCACGTATCCATTAATGCATAGTAATTAGCATGCAAATATAGATGTAATTTCTAAAACTTTAAAGTATTTAAAGAGAGCCCAATTGATAAGGAAAAGCTAGACATTTTAATGCAGAAAAAAGAAAAACAAAATAACAGAAAACATATTTTGAGTTAACATCTAGGAGATAAAAGGTTTTTATTTTCCTTCCTGTAGAAGCAAAGTGTCACATTTAAAATTATGTGTTATGTAATGATATATTACAAGTGGAGAAAGAAAATTACTTTAAAAAATAAATACTGGCATTTTCTAGTTTCACCAACAGAGTTTACAAACTGTGGATGTCAGACAAATAGGAACACAAGATAGATTCAGGAATTAAAAACTTGATTTAGAGAAGCAAAGTCAGCCCCTAATTAATTTCACCCATTTTGCAGGACTCTAGTCCAACTCATGTGCTCTCTGAGGTTCCTTACATAAATGTGCAAAAAAGCAGATACTTAATCTACCTGCTAAGCAGAACCCTATAAATGAAAGATTTGTCATGTAATATGTTGTACAAATCCAGATAGTGATGTCAATGGAATTAGAATATGCTAGGAATATCTTTGACATCTACTCAAACTTCTGACCCAAAGCCTGAGAGAAGATACGAGACACTTAGTCACTGGATGTGACAATGCACTAGAGCAGTGCATTTCTTATTTCTTCTTGCATTGCTGTGACAGAATTCCAGGCCTAAATAATCTTTAGAAGGAAAGATATATTTTGGTTCCCATGTTAGGAGACTGCAGCCCATGACCACGCGGCTCATAGTGTGGGCAGGCTATTTCTGTAGCAGAAGCACATAGTGGAGGCTCTTCACGGTGCTGAAGACCAGTGGCAGAGCGAGGAAGACAGGAACAGGTCAGGAAGCCCCAAAGGCCGTGTATAGTGCCCAGTTTCTCTGTATAGACCCCACCTCCTCTAGCTTCCAGAACCTCCAAAGACAGTGTCAGCAGCGTGGACCTTGGGGTTAACATGTTATTTTGTGGACGACATTTCATATTTGAGCCCTAAGGAGCAACAACAGAAAAATATAATTATGGATTTTATTTACTATTGCTTAAACTGGGGGAGTGTCTTTGAGGTAGATGCTCATTAAATCTAAACGGAGATATCATCTTTCAACTAAATGTCTACAAAAACTAAGAGAAGCAACCTCTTTGTTTGGTTTTAATGTTATTCTATTAGAGTTTGGCTTTTGGTTGTTATTCAAAAGTGCACATTTTAAAACCTTGATACCCGGCCAAGTTAAGGTGGCAAGGACTTTAAAAAGGGAGGAATAGTAGAAGGAAGTCGGGTTATTGGGGGTATACATGTGCAAATTAAACTGCTGTGAGATTTCATCTCAGATCAGAAATGCATCAAGAAAACTAATGACAAGTGCTGGTAAGGAGGCAGCCGATAGGGGAAACTTTTTTACAGGTGGTTGAGTTATAAACTGGTACAGCCACCATGGAAATCAATATGGAAATCTGATTCCACAGTAGGGAAAAAATAGAACTATGTATGACTCGGTTATAAAACTATTGGCTAAACACCTGCGGGACTCTACCATAGAGAAAGCTATCCATTCACGTTTAATGCTATGCTGCTCACCATAGCCAGCGCATGGACCAGCCTATATGTCTGTCAACAGGTAAACAGACAGAGAAAATGTGGTACATTTCTTTGCAAGCTTATTTTATAAAAGTAAGAGACACTCTTTACTTTGAAAGTAAACTTAAAGATCAATAAAAATAAAAATAAATTTAAAAATTGGCAATTCTCTACTGGTCAAAAAATTTACATTTGTGAATTCCTATGTCCACAAATGTCTTCAACTTTGTTTTTGTGTACTTTTAGATACTCTATTCAGATATGAATTTGTGTCTTTTTTTTCTGCAACTGCAATGAGGACAAGGTAAACTGAGGAAAACTGAGCTCTCATTTTCTTAGATAGGAATTTTGAAGATCTGAGTTTCTCAAAAATTTTAGGTATTTAGAGTTGAAAGTAGGTATTGCTAGAAACCTGAAAAATAATGCTGCTGGAGCTTTAGAATCTTGTAGCCAAAGAGTGGGTACTTCTTTCCAGACAAGCAAAGAGTAGTGGCTGCAAAGAAATGATCTGAGAGTCGAGAGGTAAGTTTGTTGAGCTGTCCCCAACTCATATTTATTGTCTAGGATATCTGATGGATGACCTGATATCCTGGAGCCTGAACAGACACAGGAGTCTCAGGAGATATGAAGAATGATATCCATGTCACATTGATGACAGCAGGAGAAGGTCATCCTGTCAAGGAATAGTTACAAGAGTTTAAACAATACCTGGCTCAGAAGTGACTTATTGAGTTGAAGTTTCTCAAAATTTCTGAAGTGCAGAACAACATGAGCCTCTTGGTCTACCTTTGTCACTCAGAGGGGGCATCCAGCAATGACTACTATGCATGTCATAGTTTATACCTTACCAATAGAAACTATAGCTGAAACCAGGTAAACATGGAACATAAAGCTTTGTGATGGTTACCTATAAGATTGTTGCAGAGCAAATCTATGCTAATTGTATGTATTCATGTCGGTGAAGTGGAATGGATGAAAGGAATGTAAAACATTAGCTCTATAAAAGAGTCCCAGTGAGAAAGATGTGGCTTTCTTCTACTTCTCAAGATGTGTCTGGAATTTTTCTTGTGGATGTGTGTGACAAGCCTCTGTAGACAGTGCACATTTATCAGCCACACACAAGATGGTGGAGCACTTGGGAGATGGCCGAGAAAGAGGACTCCATACCTCTTCTGTAAGCAACACAGCCTAGTAGTAAATTTAATTTGCAGTTTGAAAATAGCCTTCTATAGTTGCAGTTTTCTATAGACTCTTCAATCAAAACACATGGCTGTGTGTTTTGTTACCGTGACAACGTCCAAACTAGTGCCTAAGGACTACCCTGAATCTGCAACTGTGTGCTCTGTAAGTTGGAACTGGAGATGATACTTAAAATATGCTAATTTTCCCCACTTTTTATACTTCTGATCATTTCAGTGATAATCCACTCAGGTAAACACACCACTTGCAATGAGTCAGCTGTCTATTTATTCTTGTCCCATTAAATATCACACGCATGCATGCATATATGCACAAAACACAGCAGCAGGAAAATTAAATCCATGAAGACACTTTATTAGTGGGAAGTCACAGCTGACTTAACTTTGAAGAATCAGGCAGTTCCAAGTTCTTCCTGCAACTTTATCTCACCACACCACATAAATACACAATGAGGCATGAAACCCAAATATACAAATGGAAATATCTCTTGCACAAAGAAGCATATTCTTGCAGTGATAATTCTGCTGGGCTGTGCTCTGTATCTTTAAAATTACTTCTCTAAGAGTTATTTTCTTACCTATCTCTTTTCTACATAAGCTCCACTCCCACCTAACAAACACTGGGCTTAACATGACTATTTGATATCAAGAAGTAAGTCATGGCAAAAACCAAATGGCAGGAAAGCCCTGGGGTCCCACTGCCTTGCAGCCATGCTGCTACAGTTTGAATATGACAAGTCACCCCAAAGAGCACATATGTTGAAAACTTGATTCTCAGATGTTGGCACTGTTGAAAGCAACTGGCTCATAAAATGTTAATCTCATCAACGGATTAACACACGGGTGAATATATACTGACTGGGCCATCAGAGCCTGTCTATTTGAAAGAAGTACATCACTTGTATCCATAGACCCTTTACTCACTGTTGCCCAGCTACCATGACATCGTTACTTCTGAGTCCACATCCTTTCTTCCACAGTGTTCTGCCTCCCTACAGGTCCACAGCCATACCTGCCAAGGACTTGAAACCTCTGCAATTTGAGAATAATCTTTTAATCTTCCTCCTCTTTTCCTCCTTCTCCTCCATATTCTCCTCCTTCTCCTCCTTCTCTTCCCTCTCCTTCTTTACCCCACACATACCATACCACAATTGTTCTTCCACCTGCCCCTTGCTGCTTTCTTATGTGGTACCCAGCCCAGTCATTGTACACATTTACTCCCTTTAAGATACCCTCCCAAACTCTGGCAACTAAAGTTTCTCACCTCCTTAAAATTCAGCTCTTCCAGAAAACCCTGTCTGATTTAATTGTCCCATCAACTTTTTCAACACAGGAATTCGGTGAACAATAACTTATTTGCTCTCCTGATATGTAGCATGAAAAGAGAGATGGAGCACAGTTAATGGCAGAGAAAGGATGCATGGTTATTATCAGAGCCAACCAATTAGTCTAAGATAAAATGGGGTATCACTCTACTTCATGGCATTAAATAAAAATCATTAGAATTAAAAAGGAATTCTTACTGCAAGCCACAGAGCTAGCAGGCCCCTGCAAAATTTAACCTTCGGAGCTCTTTGAGAGAAAGAACACCGAGTACAAAACACATAGTGAGCCCAAGTACAAAGTCACTGGTCATTCAAAATTCTATAATTTCATGAACAATTTTCTACACAATTAAAATGTAGATTACTTTTAAAAATGAGTTTAGTGGCCCTTCTCTCAGCAACATATATATGTCCTATGTAATGCAATTGCCTACATATACAAGCACTTGGTAAGTCCCCAGGTATCTGAGAATGACCTGTTCTAGGCTCTTTCCCAAGCTTAAGAATACCCACACCACCAGAAGCTCAAGTCTTTTATGTAAAATGGGATAGCTTTGTATATGACCTTTACACATGCTCTTGAGTACTTTAAATCATCTCTAGACTACTTGCAATACCAAACAAAACATAAATGTCGTAAAAACAGTAATTGTTGAGGAAGTAATGACAAGAAAAGAGATTGCACATGCTCAGTGCAGGTGCAGTTTTAAGAGAAGCATTTTTGATCTGCACTCGGTTGACTCTACAGATGTGGTACCCATGGATATGGAGGGCCAGCTATATTTGCATCTAGCAATAGCATTCAGAACCAGTTTTCAGAGGAAGCAGCCTGCAGTGCTTACAAAATTATGGAGACTATTTAGCCTAGAATTCATACTTTACAGAGGAAGAAACACAGATTGGAATGTTAATTAGGGAACATCACACCAACTTAATGAGTCAGGTGGCACAGAATCCAGGCTTCCAAACTTCTTGTCCAGTACTCTCTTCAAGTCTCTACATAACATATAAGGAGAAACCTTTCCCAAGAGTTCAATAGGATGATGTAAAAGTGTTACAAGAATAATGCATGATGTATCAGAAAGGTACTTAGTAAAGCATTCTGGCTATCTAATGGCAAGATTTGTAGATTGAGTTTGTTACATAGGTTGTGCTTTGAATATTATTTATAGATATTTAGTATTTAATTGAATATATCTAGAATTCTAAAGGTAATAGTGGCTTAAAAAGAAAGGCATTAATTTTTTTTGACTAAATGAAACTCTGTAGAATGGGGCTCAGATATGGCATGGATCATCCTGATATCAGCAGCCCTTAAACTTTGCACATTGGCGCATACCTTTCCCATATTACATTTGGATTCAAATTGGTCCTTTAGCTTTATCTATGCCTTCTGAATCCAGCCAGCAAAAAGAAGAAACAAAGAAAGGCTCTATCTCTCTTTATTATAATTCTTAGAGGGCCAGGACAATACTTTTGATTGCATCACCTTCCCCTGAATCTAGTTAGGGGGCTCAATTACATTTCAATGGGCCTGAACAATGCTATCTTCCATTGTGGTAGACACACACCTGGCAGATTTCTTTCACTCAGATAGAGAACGGATATGAGACTCAACCAGCATCATTTCAGTTTTATTAATGTAAAAACAAACGTGGGTGCTCTTGTATTTGGGGCATAGATGTTCAGAATTGTGATGTCTTCTTGGTGGAATTTTATTTTGATGAATATGAAATGACTTTCCCTATCTCTTTTGATTAATTTTGGTTGAAAATCTATTTTATTAGATATTAGAATGGCTACTCCTTCTTGCTTCTTGGCTCCATTTGCTTGGAAAACTGCCTTTCAACCCTTTACCCTCAGGTAATGTCTATCTTTGTGACTTAGGTGTGTTTCTTGTATGCAACAGATTGTTGGGTCTTGTTTACACATCCATTCTGTTAGTCTGTGTCTTTTTATTGGAGAGTTGAGTCCATTGATGTTGAGGGAGATTAATGACCAGTGACTGTTAGATGCTTTGCTGTTGGTTGTGGTAGTGTGTTTATGTGCTGGGCTACTTTTAGTTTTGCTGTAGTGAGGTTATTTATTTCCTGTGTTTTCCTGAATGTAGTTAGCTTTCCTGGGTTGTATTTTTCCTGCTAGTATCTTCTATAATGCTGGATCTGTGGGTAGGTATTGTTTAAATTTGTTTTTGTTGTTGAATATCTTTTTTTTTTTTCTCCATCTATGAAGACTGAGAGTTTTGCTGGGTATAGTAGCCTGGGCTGACATCTTTGTTCTCTCAGGGTCTGCATAATATCTGTCCAGGCCCTTCTGGTTTTCATAGTCTGTATTGAAAAGTCAGGTGTGAATCTGATGAGTTTGCCATTATATGTTACTTGACCTTTTTCCCTTGCAGCTTTCGTTATTTTTTCTATATACTTACTATTTTGATTATCATGTGGTGGGAGGATTTTCTTTTCTAGTCTAATTTATTAGGTATTCTGTAGGCCTCTTGTATTCTTATAGGCCTCTCCTTTAAGTTGGGAAAATTTTCTTCTATGATTTTGTTGAAAATATTTTCTGGGCCTTGGAGGAGAGAATCTTCTTTTTCCACTATTCTTATTATTTTTAGGTTTTGTCTTTTCATGTCTTTTTGGATAGTCTGTGTCAGGAATTTCTTAGATTTAACATTTTCTTTGATGGATAAATCGATTTCTTCCATTGTATCTTCTACATCTGAGATTCTTTCTTCCATCTCTTATAGTCTATTGGTTATGCTTACCTCTGTAGTTCCTGTTTTCTTCCCTAAGTTCTTCTCCATGATCTCCTCCATTTTTGTTTTCTTTAATTTTTTTTCAATTCTATCTTCAGATCTTGAGCTTTGTTGATTTCCTTCATCTGTCTGACTGTATTTTCCTGTTTTTCCTTCAATTCCTTTAGCTGTTTGTTTGAACATTCCTCTGTTTCTTTTATTTCTTTCAGTGATTTAATTATTTCCTCTCTAAAAGACACAAACTGTTTGGCTGCAAATTCCAGTATTTCTTTATGGATGGCCATAATCTGTTTGTCTTTATCTTCCTGTATTTCTTTACAAATGGCCATAATTTGTTTGAGTTTATCTTCCTCTAGGTCTTTACGCATTTTATTTGTTTCCTCTGTTATCCTCTTCATAAGCATAGATGTCAGGTCATCTTCTTGAATTTCATTTATGCTCGGGTGTCCAGGGCTGCTTGCCTCTGGATAACTGGGTTCTGGAGATGCCATATTGCTCTGTCTTTTGTTGTTTGAGCTTTTACGCTGGCCTTTACCCATTGGGCTATCTTAGGTGTTCGCTGTTAGTTTCTGGTGCTTCCTGAAATCCAGGGGTGGGGAGAATCTCCTTGGCAGGAAATGACTTTTCCTGAAGGAGGCCTCCTCAGCTTTTTGGGTATGGTCACTGAATGGCCGGTGTTTCTCAGGAATTGTCACAGCTCACCTCAGGCATATAGATCTGAGTGGTAACTCTTGTCTTTGTTAGTCAGGGGGGCTCTCCTCTCACCTGAAGAAGACAGCTTCCCTGATGCTGGGTTTCTTGCTCTAAATTTAGTGAGCTGCTGCTGTTGTTCTTACACTGTTTTCTAGGAACAGCCCTCTTGAAGAATCTGGGAGCCCCATGTTTTGGTCAGTTTAGTTAAGGATAACTGGTTGCCCCTTGCAGCAGTATCTGGGGCCTGATCTGGGGCCAGGTTTCTGTAGGTCTGAAGTTGGAGCTCTGTGTCCCAGTACCCAAGCGGTAATCAGTGGCAGGTGAGCACAGCTCTTGTGCATGTAGCAGGAGGCTAAAGCCTGGAGCCTGCGGGGACCCAAAAACTTTTCCAGAGCTGGGTGTCCCAAGGTCAGACCAGATATTTCCCCACACTGTGGTGTTTCCTCACAACAGGAAGACCCAGTCTGTGGTGTTTGGGGGTCCATAGTTCTGTTTGGGGTGGTGCGTAGAGCACGCAGGCACAGGTGAGTGGTGGCTCCAAGCTGGTGACTGGTGCCTGCAAGAACCTGGGGACTTTTTCCAAGAACTTTTCTGTGTGTGTGTGTGTGTCAGCTGAGTGCTCTAAGTTCAGACCTGCTGTTTCCCTGACTTCAAGGTTTTCTCCCAACAGGGAAACCCGGTCTGGTCTCTGCTGCCCTGGGGCCCACAGTTCTGTCTGGGATGGTGAGTCGGGCATACAGGCAGATCTCTGGCCCTGCAGTTAAGTGCCCCACTCTGGGCTGGTGGCTGGGTGTCCACAACAGCCTGGGACCTTTTCCAGGGATTGACTGGATGACCTGAGGTCGGTCCCATTTGCTTCCTTCACTGTGGGGTTTTCTCTCTACTGGAAATCTCAGTCTCTGGTGTTTTAGTGCCCATAGTTCAGCCTGGGAAGGTGATCAAGACATGCAGGCATGTGGCTCTGGGCTGGAGACTGAGTGCCTGTCAGGACCCAGGAACTCTTCTGAGTTTTAGTTAGGTGACCTGAGAATGAACCTGATTGATTCCCACACTGTGGGGTTTCCTCTCACCTGAGAAACAAAATCGCTTGGTCATGTGCCGACACTGCTATCCTGCTCCTCAGACACAGTATCCTTTTGGCATCACCATCTTTGATCTCCCAGCATCATTTCTTACAGAATATCTGCCCAATTTCTCTTCAATTGCCTTTTTAGTAAATTTAAAGATTGCTTTGACATTATGCAAATAACCCAATCTTTCAAAGAACTAGAATGATTCATATGAATCAGGTGACATAAAGCAGTATAATGACAAGAATTTAAAGGATTTTGTAATAAGTAATATTGTATTATGTCACATCCGTTAGTGATATCTATGGTTAGTAAGGCCACCTCAGGCCATCAGAAAGGACTCACCATTTGCCAGGAAAGCTTATAGGATGACTGATTTTTTTTTTTGAGCTTGAACAGTTTTTCCAGCTATCCTTCCTGCTTCCATTATGCCAAATGCTAAACCAGTTCCAAGGCAAACGAGACCCTTCTCCCTAGCTGAATCTGGTGCTGTGTTATGAGCAAACAAACTCTAGAAAGCAGTAAGATTTCTCCAGGGAAAACAGAGGTCCAGGGTTTGCTTCTGCCACAGAATGCCTGCATCTTAGCTCTACAGACATGAAGGAGATTCACATTTCTTGGTGGGAAAACAGGACATCTGAAAATCAGGAGTTACTAAAAATGTGTATTTTAAATGCCTAGTTTTTCCATAGTGGATCTAATTAATTCTTATTTATGTATTTGGAGGGAGTATGATCACATGCTGTGAATATATGTGGGAGTCAGAGGACAACTTGGAGGAGTCTATTCTATCCTTCTGCCACATGGGTCTCAGAGACCAAAGTCAGGTATCAGGGTTGGAGGCAGATTCCCTCTGAGCCACCTCACAGCTGTGCTGTAATTAGTCCCCTCTAGGCCTTCCCAGTGCACTATAATGATGGGCTGGCCCTTTAATTCATATAGAAATGTTCATTAAACTATATGTGGAGGAATCATTTCTCTAGTTACTAGAGAAAACCTTCATTTCTGTCTGCCAAGAACTTACATAAGATTGTAACTATTCTTAATAGTGTAGCCAATGCCAATAATGTACCCTTTCTGTCAACAACCTATCCCTTCTGTCACTTCCCTCTCCCATGTCCTGTTTGTCACTTATAAAGGATTTGTAGATGCCTTTAATTCTTCTACACAATTAAGAAAGTCACTACAATCTTTAGATTTCTGAAGGCACTTTTTTATCTCCCATTTACTCAAGACACTCAAGTGTTCTGGGTCTCTTATCTCATTTGAGAAGGTAAGTGCTCTGGAAGACACAATCCCTCAAGCACACCCTGATCCCAACACCCCACAATTCTATGCTAGGACTGCTGAGTAGCAATATCACATAATTCAACAAAGGCTTTAAACTTCTCTGGCAATGTTTCAATAAGAGCTACGCGCATTTGAAAATAATTTGACAATTCTTCTGGGTGAATTCTTCTCGAGAAGAAATCATTTGTGTACATCATCCTGCCTTATCAGGCTTTCACAGCTGCTGACGGAAAGTAATTCACAGTGTCATTTGAGTGAGCTGGTGAAATGGAAGTGGGGTAGGCCCCAGGTAAGGACCTATTAAACCCATTCCAACTCATTTCCAAAGAGGGGTATTGCAACAGCCTCCAAGCGAAGTGTGGCTTTTAGAAGAATGAACTAGGACTTCTTAAATTTTGCTTTTCGGCTATGCAGGACTGTCTGAAGACAAAGATTTCTGCTGTTTGCATTCCACACTCCTCTTTTTTATTTTGAGTTCATGAACGTAGAAATAACAGTGGATGCTGTGGGCTGAGAATGGCAGAATCCTCCAGGTTTTCCAGTTCCCTCTCCTTTGCTTCTTTTTCTGAGCATCTGTTGAGAGAACCATCTTTGGGGCTCGCTCTCCTTGCTCTGCCTAGGTCTCTCTTGTAAGTGATAAACCACAGCTCTAGTCTCCAACCACCTAGCCACTTGCTCCACAAATTGAAGCCAAAAAGCAGGCTACTTCCTGGGGCTCCTTAGAGAGGCTTCTCAGTTACTTTAGCTCTTCCAAATAAGATTGGATAAAGAACTATGTCAGCCAGGCACAGTGGTGCACGCCTGTAATCCCAGCACTTGGGAAGGCAGAGGCAAACACATCTCTGTGAGTTTGAGGCTAGTTTGGTCTACAAAACAAGTCCAAGACAGCTACGGCTACACAGGGATTGAAAAACCAAAATACACACACAAAACAACAACAACAACAAAAATTATGTTTTGAGGCTGCATTCCAAATGTCACTCAAAGCTTTGCAGTGACTGATGATGTACCTGAGGGTAGAGGGTTTACCCAGCATGTGCAAGGCCTGGTATTTGATACCAATCACCCACAAGACAGCTTGCATTCATTCATTCATACACACACACACACACACACACACACACACACACCCTTGCAGATAAGACCTTATAGATCAAGGAAATGTGAATAAAAGTGGCCAAGAAAAAACTTTCTTCCGGTTTTGCTTCAGGAATGTAATTTAACTCCAAATATGACCTTCCACAGGAAAAAAAAAAGGAGCTATTGAAAGTCTGCATTAACTTTTATTATAAATTAACCTCTAGGGTAGGAAACACATTTTTTTTTTGTAAGCAGTTACCCAAATAAAAAGGACGAGTTGGTAAATTTAGACCATGCTTAGGGATTGGGGGTCAAAACCTTATCCTGCTTATGCAGCAAAACATTTCCAAAACAGCAAGATGATCAATTCCAATGAGAAACTTAGTTCAGGTTTTACATATTTGCTCTTGGACAACATTTAAAATGTAATCATGAGCTGGTGGGATGGCTCCTCCGGTAACAAGGACTTTCGTGGAGCCTGACAGCCTGATAGAAGGAGGGAACAGAGCCCTGAACGTTGTTCTTTGCCCACATACTTGTGCTCTGGCATGTGCGCACATACTGTTCACTCTGTCAGCCTGTCTGTCTGTCTGTCTCAAATTCACACATTCACACAGAAAACAACAACAAGAAGTAAAATAAATAATAAATAACTACAACATACTCCACCTCATTGTACATGAAATACACAAGTGCAAGTTTACAGTTTCTTTGCCTTGTGAAGATAATGAAACCTCTTATTATAAAGGGTTAATTTGGGGCATCTACAATTTGTAAGCTGAATAACAAAACCTTATTTTAAAATAAAGTGACTTTGATGAAACGCCTTTATTATTTTTTGATACATGAAAGCAAAGAATTCAAAACACAAAGCTTCTCAAACAATAATCCATCTCACTTCAATATGTTTTGAAATGAGAAATGACATAAATTTGTGTCTCCGTGTCAGCCCCTTCATATTTGATTGTTCTGATAACAGCCTACATAATAGTAGTAATGCTCAGGGCTTGGGATATTGTCTGGGGCACTGCTCAAGCCATCGTTTTGTCTAGTCACTGTGACAATGAAGATGGGGAGAAAGGCTTATCTTATTCTCACTTATGTTTTTAGAGGCAGTCCTGTGCCATGAAACACGAAATCCTGACCACTAAACTTTTCCTTTTTTTAGTCAGCAACAAAGATGAGGGGCAGAACAACACTGGACACAGCTCATCTATTTTTTCCTTTTCTTTTTCATGAAGTCAGAATCAGAATTTTAGGAGACAGCTACTAATGATTAAAAGCAATGTCCTGTAATAGTGGAAATATGGCAAGCTGCAAATACTGGTTCATTTCAGAGTAAAAGCCCACTAAAGAAGCCTAAGTTGATAAGAGCCTAAGCAAACATTAAATGTGACTAATCTGAATTGGAGAGGTATGCATAGTCTGTAAAATATGAAGAACTGAGAGGTGTTGTCCTTGCACATCTTTTGAACTTTTTCTCCCACCTGGTAAGTCAATATTGTAGTAGCCACTTCTCTGGACATCCTTAGTACTTGCCTTGCACAGGATCAGCTGAGGTGCTATAGCATGAATATGTACCATCCCCATAGGCTCATGTGCTTGAACACTCAGTCCTCACCTGGTGGCTCTGCTTTGGAAGGTTGTAGAACCTATGGGTAGGAGGCGTGGCTTTTAGATGTACATTATTGGGGGGTAGACCTTTGAGGATCATAGCCTGATCCCTCTTCTGACTTCTCTGTCCCTGACCCACAAGATGTTATGGGTCTTCACCACAGGCCCCTACTGTCAGGAACCCTGCCAATCTTTCCCAAGATAAATTCAAACTGTGAGGCAGCATATATCCTTCCTCAAGTTGATATTTGGTAACATCGGTGAGGGGAGTACCTGATGCAAAGCGTAGTGGAAAATAACTCACATTTATGAAGGCCCCAGCATGTGATTAGCTATTCCAAATGTTTTATGTACACTTAAGATAGGCATGAGACCAGCCTGAGAGAACAGCTAGATTCCAAGACTGAGCATTGAGAGCTTCTCTTGATGTACTTTCCAAACACAGGAGTAAACTCAGCCATTGCCCACCAGAAAGCCACCCCAGAGAACAGGCTCATACATTCTTCCTGCTTTCATTTTTGAAACTACTCCTGTCTTCCCTAAAATAAGATACCTCTAGCTCAGAAGTCTTGTCTGTGAGAATTTACTTTTAAAAAGCTTCATTAAAAGGGCACTTTCTCAGAAAATTAGGAATTGTGCTATCTCAAGATCCAGTTAGACCACTCCTAGACATATATCCAAAATATGCTCAAGTACACAACAAGGACATTTGTTCAATCATGTTCATAGCAGCTTTATTTGTAATAGCCAGAACCTGGAAACAACCCAGGTGTTCCTCAGTTGAGGAATGGATACAGAAAATGTGGTACTTTTACACAGTGGAACACTACTCAGCAATTAAAAACAAGGAAATAATGAAATTTTCAGGCAAATGATAGGATCTACAAAAGATCATCCTGAGTGAGATATCCCAGAAGCAGAAAAACACAAGGTATATACTCACTTAGAAGTGGCTACTAGACATATAATATAGGATTAAACATTATAAAGTCTGTACACCTAAACAAGCTGAGCAATAAGGAGGACCCTGGGTAAGATGATCAGTCCTCATTCAGAAAGATAAACAGGGTAGAAAGTGGAATCGGGAGAAGACAGGGAATAGTACAGGAGCCAACCACACAGGGCCTCTGAAGACTCTACACAGTAGGGTACTGAAGCAGATGCTGAGACTCATAACCAAACTTTGGGCAGAGTGCAGGGAATCTTATGAAAGAAGAGGGAGATAGAAACACCTGGAGGGGACAGGAACTCCACAAGGAGAACAACAGAACCAAAAAATCTGGGCCCAGGGGTCTTTTCTGAGACTGATACTCCAACCAGGGACCCTGAATCAGCAGCTGTGGACTCAGCTGAGCGTGCATGAAGGGCACAGGGAGAAGACAGAAGTGTTCCCACCAAGTCTCTGCCACCGTGATGGAATGGGCTGGGCCCCAGAGCTGTGAGCTAGAACAAGTCCTTTCTCCTTTAAGTTGTTTGGGCCCCAGAGCTGTGAGCTAGAACAAGTCCTTTCTCCTTTAAGTTGTTTGTAAGTATCCTTTCAGAGCAACAGGAAAAGACACTGAGACAGGAAGAGGGTGTGAACTGACATAACTTTTTGGAAAAACAATTTGCATGAAGTCTAGAAAAAAAAGCTGAAGTTATTTGAATCATTTGTTTGCCTCTCAGCATCAATTCTAGAGACAGAGTGGGAGTGTTGATACAAATGCTTACTAGCACTTACTAGTAATATCACAATATTGAAAAGTTTATAAACATGCAATAATATAAAAAAGGACAAGTATATTATGGTATATATGTTACATAGGGGCCCTACAACCATTTTATGTGAGCTTCACCAAAATTTTTTAAGAATGTGGGAAAACATCCATCATAAAATTTCAAGTGAGAAAAATAATATGAAATCACTGTATATAAGAGTATCTTACTGTTTTATTTTTTACTTTTTGATTACTTATTTTCATTTTAATGTGTTTGAGTGTTTTGCTTACACATATGTTTATGTACCATGTACATACAGTGGCTATGGAGGCCATAAGAAGGTGTCAGATTCCCAGGAGCTAGTGTTACAGGCAGTTGTATGCCACTTGCCATGGGTGCTGGGAACCAAACTCAGGTCCTCTGCAAAAGGAACATCCAGTCTTGACCACTGAGCCATGTCCGTAACACCATTGATGGCCTTATTTAAAGATGGGTAATTATAGGAAGAAAAAGAAAGGAACAGGACAAGTTTTTATATTCATGTATATACATATATGTATGTAAATGTATCATCTATAGATGTAGCTATGTAATGTCTATGTCTATCATCTATATCTATCTATCTATCTCTCTCTATCATCTACCTATCTATTATGTATGTTTGTATGTATGTATCATCTATCTATCTATCTATCTATCTATCTATCTATCTATCTATCTTCATCTATCTGTTAATCTACATAAGATAGGGAATATAACAAAACAAACACAAAAATTATAAAAGCAGTAAATTGTAATAAAAAAATTAAAGCCAAGGAAGCATCATGTGGTGGCATCTGTAGGCCACAAGATCAAGGCTAGTTCGGGTAACATAGTGAAGCACTAGCCCAAAAAAAGGACTGGAAAGAAAGAGAAGGACTACAGGACAGGCCAGGAGAGGAAGGGAAAGAAAGGGGGATGAAAGGAAAGGGAAAGAAAGAAAGAAGTAATTAAGGGAAAAAAGAAGGCAAGAAAGGCAGATGCTCCTTAAAGAGCATGATCCTGGATTTGGCAATTAAGTCTTTTAAAAAAAAATCATCATCATCAACAACAACAACAAAATACCCAAGTTTCATCAGAGTTTTGTGCTTCACAGGCCACTGTCAGGAAAGTGAAATGGAAATTGAGTGGGGAAGCATTCATGCAAATCCTACGAGAGAGTCGTACAATTAGGTAAAAAAAAAATCAATACAATCATGTGTTATTTTAAATAGGTGAAAGAATGAATTGTTGTTCAACCAAGATACATAAATGGCCAAACAGACACGAAAAGATGTTTAACATGATAGGACATAGAAGAGGTGCAAACCCAAGCCCAGTGTGGCGCCACGTCATACACAGACTGCTATACTGAGAAAGTCAGAAAATAACAGATGTTGAGCAGAGAGCCTGGGAGCCTCTTATGCCGCAGTGTGAGATGGTGTGGCCACTTTAGGATCAGGGCAGAGGCTCCTCACACTGCTAAACATACAGCTTCCACGTGACCCAGCAATTTCATGCCTATGTATATACACAAGGGGCTTGAAAACATGCCCACATAATAACTTTCACATTAATATTCACAACAGTAGCATTTATGATATCCTCAAAGTAGGAACAACTCTCTCTTAAGGACTGAATGGGTATAATAAACTGTATATATCTAATATATTAATATACTAGCGGCAAAATGCATACTGACATAGTAAATCTGTACCACAGAACACTTTTGACCAAGAGCAGAAATGAAGTATTGATGCATGCTACACAGTGGATGGACATTATGTTAAGAGAAAGAAGCCAGATACAAGTATCGACATTCTATGTGCCTCTTTCCAAAGGAATCAGAACTAGCAAGTGTACAAAGCTATAAAGCCAATTACTTAATTACTACTGGGATATACAGTCGAGAGGGATAGTACTAGAGGTAGAAATGGACCTGGAACTTCTTTAGGGGTTAATGAAAATATTCTTAGATTTATTGTGTGGATCCACTGAATATATTTTCAAAAATAAGTGAATCCGTATTTTAAGTGAATTATATGGAATGTGACTCTCCTCTCAACAAAGTTGATGTATTGAAAACCCAGGGAACAAAAATTAGTTTTCATGAGTTCATCTATTAACTTTGCACAAGCTCTTGCTGTGGCTGGTGATGTACGTATATTATCCACTTTTTATGTATGACAACTGATTTCACTATTAACAAACATTCAGATTATTCCCAGTTTGGAGATGAGCTGCATGATTTTTAAAATAAATACTATTATGTTTGTCTTTTGGTTCACACATGTCTGAACTGGCATGCCACTACGTATGCACCTATGCTGGGTTATTAGGTGTTTTTGTTTTCTACCTTCTCCCTCAACCAGAAATGCGTGAAATCTCCACTTGTTTTATGTCACCTGCCATACATGCTGATGGCTTTTTAAAATAGCAGTTCCAGAGTGCACACCTCACTATAGCTCTCATTTTACTTCTTTGATGAAAAATGTTGAACATTTCTTTTAACACTTATTTGTCATATTAATTCTCTTTCATGAAGTGTCCACTCAAGTCTTTTGACTAGTTGTTACTGGGTTGACATTTTCATAATTAAAAGTTCTTTATTAATTTTATATTACATATTCCACTAGTTACTCTTCTCGTTGCCATGACATTAAGGGCTTTCACATTGCTGCGAGTTTGCTTTGGCTTACAGTTTGAGGATGCAGTCTGTAAAGGTGTAGAGCCATGACAGTGGGAATATGAGGCTGCTGACAGCACTGTATGTGCTGTCAGAAACTTCACTTCATTCAGCCCAGTACTGAGTGGACTGGTGCCGCTCTCATTTAGGAATGGTTTTCCCACCTCAATTAACTACATTTAGAAATCCCCCTCACTGACATACCTGGAAGTTTTTCTCCTAAACCAATATTAACCATCAAAATCCCACCCTTATCAATCTGACACCCAAACACAGAGTTTTAAGGCATAACTTCCCATCCTTGTTTTTATAGGCTTATTGTTATCTCATAATACCAAATGCATTCAGCTTAACCCCAAAGTCCCTATAGTCACTAACAATTTCAAAACTATGTGAAAGTCCAAAGTCCAAATTTCCTGAAATCAGGGCAATCCCTTAGTCATGAACTCTTTTTTTTTTTTTTGTTAAAGTGTCTGGTTTTATTTTATTTTTTCAATGCAGTTTATTCAGGAACATTGAACAATCCTCGGACCCCGGGGAAAGCCAGCCTACAGCTTAAATAGCCTATGGGTAGCCAACCCAGGCGTGCCACAGGGGCAATGCAGATAGGTCCACATACATGGAAGCAAGCCAGATCCTCGGCCTTAGCCAAATGTGGAGTTGTTCGTGACAGAGAGCACTCACCATCGGGAAGGTGGAAGGCGGAAACCAGCTCCATCTTTAAGGCATAGCATTCCGCAGCTCTCTACAGTTCCCCCTTTTTGTTTTAGACGCATCAGGCAAGAGTAGAGGTCATGAACTCTTACAAAATAAATTAAAAAAAAGTTACATATAAAATAGCACAGAAAAATCATTCCTATTCAAAAAGGGAAGAATGTATGCATAAAACTAAAGATGAGCCCAAAGCAATACCAAGCACTCGGCAGGGGAAATGCTGCATCTTGCTGCTTCCTGTCTAGAATCTGAGCTTCAGAATAGAATCTCTGTCTTCAAAGGACTTGTGTAGCCATGCTCTCCAGCTCCTTTTCCTGTATCACACTCAACTTCTCTCTTGAGCAAAATTGGCTTTGTGCCTAAAGCTTTGCCTAAAAGATACCACATGGTTCTGATATCTCCAACACCCTGAAGTCTCCATTGCAACTTGGTGTCACCTTCCCAGCCACATGCAATGACTCCGAGGGTCTCCTTGCAGATAACCCAATTTCATCACACATTGCCTGGTTACAGCAGTTTTTAGGGACCTTGGTGCAAGCCTCATCTATCTACTCATCTATCTACTCATCTATCTACGTGCACATTTCACGCCTGGAAAGCCAGTACCACTTTTTTTATGCTGCTGCCAAATTCTGCCATCAGCTTGAGATGTAGCTTGTCAAGCCTGGGCCACAGTTGTAGCAGCCTCTAGGTGCTGACCCCGAGGAAACATATCTCTAGATGGTTGTTTTGATTAAAGAAGTCCTTTAAATCCATTCTCAGTGTAGGTTCTCCTCTTTTGAATATATTTCAACCCTCACAAGTTGGAGTGGTCAGTGAATGGGGCCTTTCTGTGGCAATTTTCTATCTTCCCAGAGCAGCAAGGAGGTTTCTTTGTAGTGATGTTAATAATGTCTTTAACAATTACAGTTGTGTTTTCAATGCTCTTCTTGTGTGAAACTCTAACCTTGCTCATACTCCTTTTCCTTCCAAACTTCACACATTTTGTTCCTTTCAACTTTCTTTCTAAAATTTGATTGAAAAACAGATTTTTTCATGCAGCATGTTCTTACGGTTTCCATCCCCCGCTCCTCTCAGGGTCTCCGTGCCTCCCTCACATCTACACCTTTTCTGTTTCTCCTTAGAGAAACAGAACATCCAAAGAACATACAAACAAGAACATCCAAACAAGCATCCAAAAAAAAATAAAATAAAATAAGCTAAATTACAAAACAACCAAACGGGAAGAAAGAAAAATAAAAGAAAGCATAAGAAACACACCTAAAGATGCAGAGACACACAAGTTTGCACACCTGGGAATCCCAGAAAAACCCCAAACCTGAAGCTATAAAATTTGCATATGTATGTGTATTTACATATGTATATATGGACTAGTATAAAGGACTAGTAATGTAGAAAAAACAAAAACAAACAACTGCCCCCAAATGTACTGACTTAACATCATTTGACAAAGACCCTCCAAAGATGCCATTGAATTTGGCTATCTATTCCTGGGCATGTAGCCTACCTCAAGAATGTTTTCCCCCTGGTGAGACTCTCTTGGAGAAAATTAATTTTTCTTTTGCATGTGGCTATCAGTTGACAGTAGCTTCTGGGACAGGGATAGGGACAGGTGTCCACTTTTTTCAGCTCTATGACCTCATCTGGTATAGACTTGTGTAGGCCCTGTGCATGCTGTCACGGTCTCTGTGAGTTCATATGTGTGCCAATCTAATGTGGTTAGAATGCCATTAACTCCTTGCTGTCCTCCATCTCATCTGATTCTTACAATCTTTCTGCCTCCTATTCTGCAGAGTTCTCTGAAAACCCCGACTGAAGGGGTTTGATGGAGACATCTCTTTTAGAGCTGAGTGCTCTGAGGTTTCTCATTCTCTGTCTGACAGTGGGTCTCTGTATTTGTTCCCACTGCTGCAGGAGGACTCTTCTCTTGTGATGACTGAGCAAGACACTGATCTATGAATATAGAAATGTCATTGGAATAATTTTATTTCTATATTATTTTCGCAGAACAGTAGTATTTGGTTTTCCCCAAGATTCCTGGCCTATTTAGTCTGAGGTTCTTAGCCACTTGAAGAGCATTGGATATGGATTCTATCTCACAGAGTGGGTCTTAACTCAAATCAGATATTAGTTGGTCACTACCACAAACTTTGTGCCATGATTGCACCAGTGTTTCTTGAAGACAGGTCACTCTTGAGGATTTGTGGCTGGGCTTATGTTTACCTTTCTCTTTTGGTAATGTGCTGAGAACCTTCAAGTACCACGAACACTAGTTCATAGTAGTAAAGGCTCTAGGTAGGCACCAGCTCAACTCCTCTGTGTTCAGTTAGTTGTTTAGGTGTTGCCTTCAGCAATAGGGTCTTATTGTCCGTTTGTGGATAGCTACTAATAGCTTTGGCAATAGCCTGGGTTGTTAAGCGGTTCCCATGGGACCCCTTTGGCCAAACACTCAATTAGATGTAACCCATTCCTGGCACTGGAAGCTTCATTTGGTGATGAGAAAAATGTCCAGTTGGGGCTCCGTCTCCCTATTATTTGGCAATTTCATTTAGGTTGCCTTCACATATGCTTCATATTTTAGGAAGCTTTTAACGGTGCTAGTTTTCCATACTGTCCCTCAAATGGTCCTTAGTTCTAGCTGTCCTCTCCTGTATTCCCTCTCTTGTTCTCCTCTTCCCTTCCCCTCCCTGTTTTATCCTCCTATTCCAGCCACCATGACCTCTCTCTATTCATTGCTCTTCTATTTGCCCTTCCTAGGGAAATCTATCCCCTCTACCCCAGTCCCTTATTTTCTATATAATCTCTGTTGTTACATGGACTGTAGCTTTTTTAGTAAAGACTTAACAGCTAACATTTCCATACCTGCATACACATACCGTATTTGTCTTTCTGGGTCTGAGTTATCTTACTCAGGATGAATTTTTCTCTAGTTCCATCCATTTTCCTGTGAATTTCATGATTTATTTCTTTTATGGCTGAATAATATTTCATTGTACAGATAAACCATATTTTCTTTATTCATTCATCCATTGATGGACCTCTGGGTTGTTTTTAATTTCTGGCTATTACAAACAAAGTAGCAATGATTATGTTTGAGCAAATGTCCTTTGGGTATATGCTTGAGTGCTATAGCTATATCATGAGGTATATTGATTCTTATCTTTCTGGTGAACTGCTATGGATACCAGATAGAGGCAGAAGTGACATGAAGCAACCTGACTGCTATCTTTTCATGACATTTCCTCTTCCAAGCAAATTAGCCCATTGCTTCTGAATTGGCTCTCAGTTCAGTTCAGTGGCAAAATAGAGGCAGAAACTTCCAGACTATAACTCAAATGGAGTCTAGCCCAGTTTCAAATAGAGTCCTTGTTCCCCTCTGAAATCTGATGAGCTAGGGCCCTGCTTTTTGCATTTCTTTCTAGGCATTTTGATCTAAACTTGTAGAGAAATTTTAATCCAGCAACATGGCTGCTCTAATCACATACAAAGACCTTCTAGGTTTGTGAGAAAGGGGGAAGATGTAGAGGAATTTTATTCTGGCAACTTGGATGCTCAGATAATAGCCAAAGAGCTTCTTCTGTGTGATCTGGCTGGAAGGCATGTGGCCTGGTACACACCTTTAATCATAATCAGTGAAGGTAAAAAGGTAAAGTTAGTCAGTAGAAGGGAAGCACCCATATTTGAAAGAGACATTGAGAAGCAGTCAAAATGACCAATCAGAAAAAAGATTTGATAGAATCATTGATAGTATCAAACTCCCAACTCATATGAGAATAGCACAAGAAAGTGAAGCTACTTGAGAGCAGTGTGAAGAGAGAGGAGGAGGCAGTTGTACAGAGACAGGTTGCAGAGAGAGAACAAGCTAGACACAGCTGAAGACAGAATGAGCCACAGAATGAGAAGGAGCCAGAAGATTAAAACATATTGCCAAAGTTAGTATGAGGCCAAGAAGAGCAATTCACTTAGGAGCCAAGAGAAGTCAGTTTGATTCAGTCAGCTTGGAAAGGAGTTTGAGTGAGAACAACTAAGTTGAACCAGCCAGCCAGAGTTCAGAAAGAATTAGAAAGGGTGAGCTTATTCAGCATTAAGTCTCAGAGGCTGAAAACATTCTAGACATAGATTAGATTGTATGAAGGCTAGAAGCTTCCAGGACTATGCCTAGATAAGCAGACAGAGACAGTAATCTTCCAAGATGACAATTAAAAATGATATTTTAAAATAGGAGACTAAAGTTACTTTTACATAAACTTCCACTAGAATGGTGTACTTACAGTGTCTAAGGTCTATCTAGCCTGCAGCTATAAAGCCTTTCACATTTTTCCTGCAAGTCAGTTACAAAATACAATGAGGCACATGATCATGTATAGTGCAGCAGCACCTTGGCTCCTAATATCTATTTTTTATATCAATTACTTTTCTCATCACTGGAAAAATACCCGAAAAAGAAACAACTTCAGTAAAGAAGCGTTTGTTATGGTTTATGGTTTTGAGGTGCAGTGTTGTGAGCTGGGACATCATGGTAGGAGGTGAGTGAGATCAGTGTTCAGGTTGCGTTGATCACTAGGAAGCAGAGAGCTGTGAGAACTGGGTACTCAGAATGATTTCTTTCAGTTCTTTCCTCCTTGCACTTATTCTGGGGCCATAGAACTTCGAGCAGCTGGTCTCACCTAAACTGACCTGATCTAGAAACTCTCTTTCATACATACCCAGAGGGTTGTCTTTCTGTGATTCTAGACCTACTCAAGTCGGCAATATTAACATTTACTCACATTCAAGGGATATGTGTGTATGAGTATTTTACTCTCATTATTGGCTTTTATACTTCTTAATGGTAAATGCCAGAGGGTTCTCATTTATAATTATGTACAATCAATCAATATTCTCTGGAAGTTTTAAATGTTTTTAATTACATACATGTGTATTTTCATAATTTCCTTCTTCTCTACCCTTCCATCTCTTCCTGTGCCCCCTGACTCTCAAATTCATGACCTCTTCTGTAATTGCTTTTGATATATATGCATAAACATACATATGCATATACCACATGCTGAGTGTTGTTGATATGTGTCTGTCTGTCTTATGACTGACCACTCAGGATGGGATAACCTATTAGGGGTCTTATTGCTGGAGAAAAATGACAGCTTTTTTTGTTTGTTTGTCCTTTGTTTAAGATTTCTTTGCATATACCATGAAGAATATCTCTTGTACTATTTTCAAGCATTTTAAAACTGGATATGATGAGGCACACCTAGAATTCTAGTATGTAAATATCAAGGCAAGTAGATTGTGAGTTCAAGACTAGCCTGGACTATAGAGCAAGACTCTATCATTAAAAGAAACAAATACATATTTTGGTTATGCCATGTGGATCTGTTATTGGCTCAGGGATAATTTTGGTACACAGTATGAGTAGATATAATGTTTATTTTCCTGCACTTGACTCCAGTGGCACCTTGGTTCAAACCAGGCCAATAGCTGTGTAGAATCTGCTTCTGGACTTCCTATGCTGTCCACATCTGTCTATGCTTTCCATGCCATGCCCCATATGGCAACTTTACTAAAAAGTTCTTCCATCTTATATAGCAGGTGCCTAACCTTGGCCGCTTCTCCTCAAGATGATCTCGGATATCCTTGTCCACTTTCATGTTACGTGAGTGTTAGACATATTCTCTTCATTTCCTTAGAAGCACGTGGTGGAGGGACTATTTTCATTTATTCCATAGATCTTATGGACAGATTTTTAAAAACACAATCGAGCTCTCAAATTCACAAATTTGTTATATCTTTTAATGCAGCTATTTCCTTTCTTTTTATAAGAATATTTAGCACTTCTGTGTAAGTGTACAGTATAAAGCCTTGCTAAAGTTAATTCTTAGGACTTGATCTTTTTGCTACTTTAAATAAATTATTTTAAATTTATATTCAACTGTTTCTATTACACAGGATATAAGGATAATTAGCTTTTGTATGTCAAACTCTAATTTGGCGACCCTCTTGTTAAATTCTTTCTGATTTATGGGTCCCTGGGATAGGTTCTCTCTTTTTAAGCATAGGTTTGAATTGTCTATAGTTTCTGTGACTGTCTGTCTGGGACTATCGCTGCTATGGCAGTGATGTTTTGAATGAGCCTTGGTGATTTTTTGGCTTTAACAACATTTGTCCAATCAATTTACTCCTATTTTAAGTTTTCTTCTACATTTACTGGCTTGTGAGTTCCATTTGTTTTCTCACAATGCAAGCCTTGACAAATTTCACATGCAGTCTGGAGTTTAGTAAGTGCAAAGTTCACTGGTGTCTTCCAGCTTTCCTACCAACAACAGAACTCATTTTCTCTCCTTCCTTTGCCCACAGCCCATATTATTATTGTTCAGCGTTTATCTTTAGTCTTCAAAGATCCATCACTGGCCATTTCTTTCTTTGCCCTTTCTGAGTCAGGGTTGGGCTGTATCCCAGACTGGCCTAAACCATGGCCCTCCCTCAGCCTTCCGAGCACTGGGTTTCATAAGCATGCCATTATGAAACCCATTATGCCTGGGTAGACATTTTTGAATGGCACTTGCACTTGCCTGCCTCTGTACAAAATTCTTCATTCACCACTCTTGCCTGCATTGGTTTCCTTCTTTCTGGTGGACATCTTTCATCTGTGGAGTCAACGAAGTAAATGTTCCCCTTTGTGTACGTCACAAATCATCCTTTACCTTACTCTGGCATAACGTTCTAGAATGACAATTTTCCTTCTGCACTTGGGAGGTATTATTTCGTATGTCTCTGTCACGTCTCGTGTAGATTTAAAGTGGCTTGTTTTTCTAGCTGCCCTTCCTCGCTGTTTTTACTTACTTTTCCTCTGTGAGCACAGAAAGTCTCCTTCATGGTGAAGTGCTTCCACGCTTCACAGCTATGGATTTTGAGTATGTTTACAGTTCTATTATCTGCTTACATCAGGTACCCACTGTACCTGACTCAAAGTCTAGAGTTTTCTTATCCCTCTTTCTTTGAATATCACTTCTTTCTCATTATTTTCTCACCTGGAACTTGTAGTAAAGGTATATTGATTCCCTTGATTAGCTTCCATTGTTCCTACTTCTCATATATTTTTCATCTCTACTTTTCGATAATGAATTTGCCATCACTTCCTCAGATTAATTTTTAATTATTGACTTATTTGTCTTTGGGGGATATCCTCAACTCATTTTCCCAGTTATTTAAATGTTTTTAGGTAGTCTGTTGCTGACTTTCAAATGCTCTTACTTTCATCTAGCTTTGTACTTGTTTAGGTTTCTTTGTGACTTTAGTTCAGGGAACACCTTCGGAACCCATTTGATGTTTGTGATTTTCTGTCATTGCCATCTCTCATAACCCACACTGTACTGTCTGATGAGTCTGCTGTTTCCAGGTTTCCTTTTTGCTTACTTGGTTTGTATGTTTCAAGCCTGAGCTTATTTCCAGTAGAGATTACTTTCCAAGATCTCTTAGAAAGAAACTCAACATGATGCTTAGAAATGCCTCTGAGAGGGACATATTTCAGTTTCAGTGGTAAGTTTTCAATATTGGTGTAAGAAAATCTTCCCCTCACATCTTCCGTGGCAAGAACTTGAAAACCTAACTTCTCTTTGGTGATATTGCTCTCAATAGTACCAGAGGTACAGAAAGCTTTATTCTCAGTTCTGTGAGCTTTATTTCCTTCTTAATAAACTATCCAGTACTTCTTTTTTTAAAATTATTTCTTCACAATTTATTCATTACGTATCCCAATTGAAGCCACTTCTCTCAACCCCTCCCAGCCCCCACCCTCCTCCTTCTTCCCCCATCCCTTTCCCCTAGTCCACTGAAAGAGGGAGTTTTCCACTATTGCCATCTACCCATAGCTTGTTAAGCCTCATCAGGACTGCCTGGATCCTCTTCCTCCGCATGATCAGGGATTGGTTAGCTGAGTGAGGGGAGCAGGAGCTGCCTCTATCATGAACTCAGTTAGTCAGTACTTCTTAAGTCCTGGTTTGGAGAAATTTGATCAGTATAGCATGAACTGCCTCCCATGAGCTTTAACCCCCACTGCCTGCAGGTAAGGCCTGCTGCTTTTTCTCATGGTCTATTTGAGCATCATTTTCCTTTTTTAAAATTTTTATATTTTTAACTTTTATTAATTATACTTTATTCACTTGGTATCCCCCCATAAAACCCTCCCTCCTCCCCTCCTAATCCCACCTTTCCTCCCTCTTCTTCATGCATGCCCCTCCCCAAGTCCACTGATAGGGGAGGTCCTCCTCCCCTTCCTTCTGATCTTAGTCTATCAAATCTCATCAGAAGTGGCTGCATTGTCATCTTCTGTGGCCTGGTTAAGGCTGCTCCCCCCACCTCAGGGGGAGGTGATCAAAGAGCATGCCAATCAGATTATGTCAGAGGCAGTCCTTCTTCCCATTACTATGGAACCCACTTGGACACTGAACTGCCATGGGCTGTATCTGTGCAGGAGTTCTCTAGGTTATCTCCATGCATGGTACTTGGTTGGAGTATGAGTCTCTGGAAAGACCCCTGTGTTCAAATTTTCTGGTTTTGTTGCTCTCCCTGAGCATCATTTTCTATTCATTCTCATGGCCTTTAGTTTCCTTTTCATTTTAAGAGTTTGTTATTTCCTTTTTTGTTTTTGAACTTGGGATTTTTATCTTAATATTTTCAACATTTCTATACATTGAAATGAACATCTGAGTTGTTTCACACCAGTTTAACCATATTCATTCTATTTCCTTTTTCTTTTCTTTATCCATCTTTCTTGTTTCCTTTGTTCTTTTGTTACATCCTCTCTCCCCCACTTCCTTCCTTCTTTGCTCCCTCTTTCTCTTTCCCCTCCATCCCTCCATCCCTCTTTTTTTTTCTTCCTTTCTTGAGACAGTCAGGCTGGTTTCAAACTTACTATATATCTGAGGCTGACCCTGAACTTCTGCTCCCCTTGTTCCCCATTCTCAGGGATGGAATCAGCAATATTAGAAACGTGTTGCCACATCTGGCTTATACAGTGCTGGGGATAAAAATGCAGGACTTCATTCATGCCAGTCAAGCACTCTGCCAAATGAGCTACATTCCAGCCCCGCAACCCATTCTTCTAAATACAGATTTGATCATATTATCTTCAATAGGGTTTGGTTTACTCGAAAGTCAATCTCCTTATCAGGCTACTTTATAAACTTGATAATGAGGTGAAATTCTGGCTCCCTCAAGTCTCCCAAATTCCAGGTGCCATATTAGAATCACAGCAATGTAGGCCTTCTACCTAAAAGCTGTATACCCATCCCCATGTTTTCTTTCATTTGGAGAAACTTCATTTATGGGTGGCTTCTAGAGTATATTTCTATTTCTAATAATTTTGTTATGTAACTTTCATCTAAGCTGTAATCCCATCTAAATCTGTGGGTTATAATTTTTTTATATTTTTAAATTTTTATTTAATTTTCATTAATTACAATTTATTCACTTTGTATTCCAGCTGTAGCCCCCTCTCCCATCCCCTCCCAATCCCACCCTTCCTCCCTCTTCTTCTCCTATGCCTCTCTCCCAGTCCAATTATATAGGAGGTCCTCTTCTCCTTCCATCTGACCCTAGTCTATTAGGACTGGCTTCATTGTCTTCCTCTGTGGACTGGTAAGGTTGCTCTCCCCTCAGGTGGAGGTGATCAAAGAGCCAGCCACTGACTTCATGTCAGAGACAGTCCCTGTTTCTATTACTGGGGAACCCTCTGGGACACTGGGCTGCCATGGGCTACATCTGTGTAGGGGTTCTAAGTTATCTCCATGCATGGCCCTTGGTTAGAGTATCAGTCTCAGAAAAGACCCCTGTGCCCAGATTTTTGGTCTGTTGCTCTCTTTCTGGAGCTCCTGTCTCCTCCAGATCTTTCTATCTCCCCCTTCTTTCATAAGATTCTCTGCACTCTGCCCAAAGTTTGGCTATGAGTCTCGGCCTCTGCTTTGCTGGGTAGAGTCTTTCAGAGGCCCTCTGTGGCAGGCTCCTGTCCTGTTCCCTGTTTCCTCCCTGAAGAGCAGCTCTTGACCTTTCTTCAGTCTCTGCTTGGCTCTGCTCTAGGCAACATTTGCTTAGCACTTTCTTTTTTTTTTTTTTTTTTTTTTTGGAAAAGTAGCCTGCAGAGGAGATAGCTCTTATAGTTTACATGGTTCATTAGAGCAAGGAAATATAGTTCGCTGTTTCTGAACAAATACTAGCTGCTAATGGGCCAAGAGCCTGCGAATGTAGAGTTAGAATTGCTGCAACATCAGAGAACTGAAAGGAAGAAAGAACAGCTCTGGAAGCAAAGGAATTATGCTTGGAAGCTTCATTTATATATACATTCCCAGTGAATCAATAACTCAGAGATGTACAGTGAAGGGCAAAAATGAGTTAATTGCAATCTTCAAAGACTCTGCAAAAAAGGAAAAGTAGCAGTGCAAATTAAACTCATTCAAAAGAGCAAAGACACTTGGCTCAAACTTAAGAAGATTGAACAAGGCTGGCAAAAAATCATTATTTTAGAAGAGATGACAGAGGAAAGTAAGAGACTGAAATTTAGACATAAAAACTCCATCTAGATGTTTGTATTCAGACCTTCCCCCACAGTCTGGTTCTTGAGCCTGCAAAGCCATACTGTGAAGTCCCCAGCCTCTAACTGCTGAAAACAATAATAACAAAAAATTACCATCTGACTCTAGCTATGTTACACACCCCAAACAGACCCAATTTAATGCAAAAATGTCATTCATATTTTATCATCTATTTCTTCTCTATTATTCAACTTTAACACACTGCTTTTCATACACACCAACTCTGTCTCTGTAAATATTGGCACAAACAATATAATGAAACCACCAAAAACAAAACCTTCTAAAATAAACCCATTATCTCTGCATGGACACATACACACAGGCAGATACACCTCATCCAGTTCTCAGACATACAGGTTCGATTTCTAAAAGTTGCCCAAGATATAGCTCTTGCTCATTAGATGATCAAAGATATTTTTAAAAAAATGCCCATACTGCTCTCTTGCAGGACTTAAGTCTTGAGTTCAAACTGAGATTTCATTCACAAAATGACTATTGAATCGACTGACAAAAGGACTGCTCTACTGTCAGAATGTATATTGACACTCCAGCTGGTCATCTCATTAGTATAGTCCATAATACATGCAGGTCATCTACACATATGTGTGGTCTATGTTCCATATGTATGACTTATCTCTATGAAAATAAAGCAATAACTTAAAAATATACAACAAATATATGTCACAAATAGAGGGATATGTTGGTTATATCTTATATGTACCGATAGATGACAGGTGGATAGTTAGGTGATAGGTAGACAGAAAGACAGGCTGACAGACAAACAGATGAATGCTACTGGAAGAGCTTGAGCCTCCAAGGGATAAGTTGCATAAAAATTCAGGCTGATAAAGGCATTAAGCACAGACACATATTTATATTATCCATGTGCATACAATTGGTTTTTTAAAAATCAGAGAAACTAAAAAAAAAAAAAATCAGAGAAACTTACCCAAGTGAAAAGTCATACATCTTTTCATACATTTCAAAAACCTGGCTGTCAGGCGCTATGTGAACAGAATGTGAGACACGGAAGAGAGTGGTTGCTCTTCCCTCACGCACACAGAGAAGTGTCATCCGCCTTCCCATAATACCCCTCCATAAAAAGCAAGCACAGTGACAGGACTCAGAAAGAGTTACTCAGTGCCCTGCAGGATTTTGCAGTGAATCTACAGCATATAATTATAACCTTCCCTGAGGAATCCCAGCGGTTGGTGTGAGCCTCACTCTAACAGCTTTACCTCGCCTGTCCTAGCAAAGAAGCAGAGCCAGCAACAGAGAAGAGAGGAGGCACTGGTCCTCATAGAGGAGTGAAGCTCCAGACCTGTGTCCATGCTGGGTTCAGTCTTCCTCTCCATGCTGATGTCTATATTTCACATAGACAAAATGTGTTCATTTAATCTATATTTTCTATATAGAATCAGCATCTTTATTAATCGCTATATAATTACTTTTATTTGATATACTCATACACATTCCTCTAGATCTAAGTCATTCTTTTGGTCACTGCCTGTGTTTGTGTGTGCATTCCTACACAAATTCACTGTAGGACATCAAAGCATGTTCATAGTTTTATAGACATAATTTATTTCCCTTGGACAAAGTGATAAGAAAATAAAGACAAATCTAGTCATTCATAGATCTCCTTCATGAAGGATCTCCTTCATAAGTACAATTTTCCACTGATTGAAAATTGGTAAGAAGAATATTGGAAAGAAGGACAGATGGTACAGTCAACTTCCTAAACAAGAGACTCTAAGGTCAAAAGATGGCTGTGTGACCCTGTGTCTGGGAGCAGGTCCCTGTGTGATATCCTCATCTCAGACCCCTGTGACAGCAACACAGCAGCAATAAGGCAGGTACTGGCTGATTCTCAGACAACTTTTGAGAGGGTACTGAAGCTAGAACCAGGGGCCCTTTCAGAGATGTCTTAGTCTAACAAGGGGGCTGTGTCCTTTAACCCTTGCTTTGGCCACTCGTGGTTTATGTGCTATGTCTTTGAGTAGGTTGAACCTTAGCAAAAAATCCACCTTCATACAGAGAAATGCCTGGGGTGGGGGATGAAATTAGCTTAATCCATTGGATGTTACAAAAGTTGAGAAAATATAGGCCTCAAGCTCAAAAGGAACCTGGGTGGTGCTCATGTGTCACTAGCTAGATATCATGAGTCCATCTTATTCTTCATCAGAACTATAAATAAGTGCCCCTAATTATAAACCCACTTTTGTGATAAGTATCTCTTGTAGCTTGGTGAGTCTTCCTTCTGGCACTCTGACTTCTTAGGTCAATGAGTTAACTGGAGTCCATCATTTTTATGTAAAAAGCATTCTCCATTACTTTGTATAGAAATTTGGAATAAAATGCATGGAATGAGAACAGACTTTTTTGTCTATAAACTAGGGATGATAACACCACTGACCTCATGGGGTATGTATAATAAATTATGTATGCAAAGGTTATCAAACAGTGTGTACTGCACAGCCAGCTCTTACTCGTGTTATTATTTTTGGAAAATGCTGTGAATTCTATTCTTCTTCATGAGGCTACTGTTGCTTCAGAAACCAGGTCAGGACTTTGCCTTATGTTCTAACATTTACGATTCCAGCTATAGGTTTCCAATCCTCGTCTTTTCATTTGATTGACGAAGATCTCACAAAACCCTTTGGTTGATTTTCATGGCATTAAGAATTTAAATTTCTTTTTCACGATTGTTTCACTGTGAGAATATTTCTAGATTCTGGTATTATTTGGATTTGTTTTTCTTTTGTGGTGTCTTCAGACAAAGTTTCATTTTATACAATGGACTGGCCTTGAAATTGTGAGCTGGGATGGTAGATGTGTATCACCATGCCAACTTAAAATATAGAATTTAAATAGACAGCATTGCTTTTGAGAACAGCAGACACAGAACCAAAGGAGAGTTTCCTTAGAAACCATGGCAGTTGTCAAGGGTCTCCCAATGTTTAGCTACTTATATGCATCAACTGGACTCAAAGTGGCAATCTACTCAGATATTTGGATTATTGCCAAATCCATGTCACCAGCAAACTGGCTGAGCATTATATTTATATAAATATAAATAATATAAATATATTTTCATATATTTATAAATATATAATATATAACATATAACACATAACATAATATATAAGATATAACATATAGCATATAACATATAATATATACTTATTATATAATAATAAAATTGTTTATTATATATTTATAATATGTAATATAAATATAGAATATGTATATATATATAATTTTTTCCCAACATTACAATCTTAACACTCAGGAAAGTAAAGCGGACGATTGGGAGTTCTAGGTCATTCTGGCCTATACAGTGAGACATAGTCTCAAACAAACTAACTAATATAGATGACATTCTGGCTGAATATTCATGTTATTGTGTTGAACTAGAACATAAGCTCTTAAGTAAATGACTATGTAGGTTTAAACCCCTTGTGGCCATCATCACTCTTTTATCTGTTTTGGAGCAGGCACAGAACCACTTTTTCCAGGCATCCTAGGCTACTCCACAGCATGCACAGAGAGACCTCTTACTGAGTGACCATTCTCATGTTTCCTGAGATTGCACTAGCCTTCCTGGAATCAGCTCAGGCTCATGGAACTGTCTCTCACTACCTATGTTCTTCCAAGTCTATATCCAGCCTTCTACAATCAGCTAAGGCCTGCGGCTGTCTTCACTATCCCACAAAATCCTCAGGAGAGAACTATTTCTAAGAATGCTTTGAATGACAGTTGATTCTTCAATCTTCTCAGCTGGTATTCTTCGTTTATTAGGAAGAAGTTCAGGGAATATGTGAACACTGCAGAAATTAGCATGTGCATATGGTGTTAAGCCTGGCTGTCTAATTTTCTTGAGATACAGTTTAATGATTTTGGTCGGATTATTAAAGAGCTTTAACATGAAATGCAGGTCTTTAAAAGTGATTCAGTCCAGTCCAAACTTAGACTGTTGGAGCTTATATCTGATTCTACCATTTATTAACTGAGTGGCCTTATTCATTTTCAAGAGCCTCAAGTTCTGAATCTGTAAGTAGTATTAACAAGAGTGTCTATCTACTTCTGCAGAGTTCGTGCACAGTGAGTGTCACTGACCTTCATCAACTGTTGATACAAACATCTAACCACATTAGGCCCATTTCTGTTCTACAGCAGAGGAAAGCTGATGGCCATGTCCCTTATGACATACTGTATTCTTGTGGTTTCCAGTTGGAAAAAATTCCTTCAGGTAAGGTCTCAGATATAGAGAATAGTGTCACATATTTCTTTTAAGAGGCCAGTAATAAAATTGCCTGGAATGACAGCAAAATGGAATTTTGACATCACAATGCTATCATGACCTCACATCTCAATGGGGTTATGGTCTCAATATGCTATTATAACATCACATTGATATTATGACAGCACAATGCTATTATGATATCACAATGGTGTTAGGACCTCATATGGTATGATATATAACATATTCTGATGTGTCCATGACTGTTAATATCTCTCAGTGACTTCAGCAAGAAAGTTGTAGGCATTGAGAAGTTGAATGCCATGTGAGTTCTGGGTTCAGCATTTCAGTGCCTTCAACCTGTCCTTGTTTGGAAGTGCTGTCAGTCATGTTTTCTGCTGCTCCCATGACTTCTTGCTTACTTTATGATATTTTATAAAACATTATGATATTTTATAAAACCTTGAATCCACTGAAAAATAAATCCATTACATACACAGATAAACAAATAAGCAAATAAATAAATCCATACAGTATGGATAAGTGTCTTATTGCCAATTAAGTGATATTTTTTTCTGTTTTATGGATACTCCTCCAAGTGTTTAAATACATTTTGATCTTCTGTTGTTGAGAAAATGTTAGAGTGGGGATTGGTGTGCTGTAAGCAGATAGTGAGGCACTCTGAAGAAGATTAGTGGTAACCTGAACGCAAAATTACGGTAAGAAAAAATATTTTAACAAAAAGAAAGAAATTACTTTATAACTTATCCTGTTGATATCATACAAAGGCATTTATTGGAGGGAATAACATTTGTATAACACTCTTCTATATTTTAAGTCTGAGTTTCCAAAAAGAGTGGAGGGGCCTTGAACTTCTCCCTGAAGCAAAATGGTAGCTGTGACAAGTCTCTTAACAGAGCTTTCCTAGTTCATGTGTTCTCTCACTGGCCTTTTAAGTAAAAGAATGAGTCTTCAGAAGTCATAAGAATTCTGCAGAAATTCCCCCTGAAAATCAGAACCACAGTAGTTGGTCCTGATTTGTAAAGGATCTGCTAACGGTGGGCAGACTTTTTCCTTTCCTCATAACCCAGCGGTGGCAGAAACATTTCAATGTCTCTATGCTTCCTATAGCCAGAAGCCTGCCCTGCAAACTCTCAGATCAGAGGAATCCTGGAACGAAACAGCCTAAGCAGTGATCAAATGCCTAGAAAGTACAATAGGAATGGCTCCCATCTGTGTTGCTCTTCACAGTTTGTGACGTGTTTTCATAAATATTATCTTACATGCACCCAATAAAAATTCTGACTGACTTCAAAATCTACCTCTACCGCTGGTTTTCAAGGTCATTGGAGATGAAGAATTTCATTTCAAAATTTCGCAGGTTGAGGACTTAACACCCAATACCCCAGAATTTGGTCATATTTATAAATACATTTTTAGAGATAGTTGAGTTAAAATGAGGTAATTAGGGTGGGTCCCAATCAAGCACAACTATCATTCTTATGGACATCAGAAATAGACAACTTGGAGAGATGATGCAACCCACAGAACCATCTTGACTGTGTATCTACCTGCCGGAACTGTGAGACAGTTTGCTAAGTACCCCACAATACAAAAGACCTTTGTGGCCTGCTCCTTCTGCACTCTGGCACCGTCTCTTATCCCTCTTTCCAGCCGACTATATACTCCCGCCAAACAGTATCTAGTTGGAAGACTATTTACAGAGTCTGTTGTTAGCTGTTGGGATATAAAGCAATAACTGGAAAGTCTTTTATAACAATGTTCCTTGCACATTTCTAAGTCCTAAGGAGGCCACCATTTTCCTTCCTTTGCATAAGATCCCTAAGGAACTCTGGGTAGCCTCTCACATCATTATGAAGTTTTTCTACTTTGTTCCTAGGAGTGAAACACTAACTTCAAGTGGAAGTTTATGTCCTTAGATCTAGTAATTTGGGCCATATTTCTTCTTTCTTTCATTTCTTACACACATGTACACACACATACACAGAGCAAGAGAGTGAAAGAGCAAGTGAGCGAGAGCGAGCGAGAGAGCCAAGGCACAGCATTTGGACACACATGTGCCAATGCAGACGCACATGTTGTCCACATGCACACACATGCAGCTCAGAGGACAACTATGGGGAGCTAACTCTCCTTCAACCATATGGGTTTTGGGGGATTGAATTTAGGTCACCAGACTTTCACATTGACCTGCTCAACTATCATTTTGTCTTGTCTTTAAAAATACCCTGAAGGAAAGCAGTTATGCTCACCTCTGGGAAGGATGACTGGAATTGGAGGGGAGCAATTTGGGGGTGATGTAGAGACCTAGTGCAGTGGAAACTCTCTTGAATCAACCAGGGTGACGCTAGCTAAGACTCCTAGCAATGGGGGATATGGAGCCTGAACTGGCCATCTTCTGTTTCCAGGCAACGCTTCCAGTGGTGGGTCTGGGACACCAACATCACCATAAAACCTTTGACCTATAATTTTTACTGCCTGCAGGACTCGTAGCCAAACATTAGACGGAGGTTGTAGAATCCTAAAAAGAGGCAGGGAGCCAGAGAGGTTCAGGATGCCACAGAAGGCAGCTGATAGAGCCAACTAGCATGGCTATTAGTGGCCCACTGAGACTGAAGAGACAATCAAGGCCAGAATGGGTCTGCACTAGGTCCTCTGCATACATGTAATGGTTGTGTAGCTTGCTGTTCTTGTGGAACTGCTAACAGTGGGAGTGGGAGAGTCTCTGACTTTTTTTCTGCCTGCTCAGTTGCCTTCTACAGCCTTGATATGAGGATTTGTGCCTAGTCTTATTGTAACTTGTTAGGCTCTGTTCAGTTGATACCCCTGGGAAGCCGGCTTTATTCTGAAAGGAAATGGAGAAGGAGCAGATCTGGGGGAGAGGGAAGTTTTTGGGAATGGGACTGAAAGGAGGGAAGGGAAACTGTGGCCAGGACAAAATATATAAGAGAATATGTAAATTTAAAAAATAAAACAAACTGAAAGATCATGGGCTCCAAGGGTTAATAGGTTATCTCATGTTAATAGTCATATGTCATGGGTGAGAGGTCGAGGTGCTGCTGCATGAGCACATACAGCATGGTCACTGTGGTGGTCCCTCCTGCCTCTGTGAGTGTGTTTTTGTTTATTCTACGTACTGCACCTCATATACTGCTATGATCACCTAACAAATAGAATGTAGAATGCTGGTTTTCAGGCCTTAGCAGTCAAGCGAATTCTTATCCTGCTTCACATTTTGTTTCCTCTCTTTAGTAAATTGTCTTTCACATCATACCCAGAGACCACTATTCTAAGGCAAAGCCTAACCGAGGACAAAAGGAATCAATTTGTGGGCATCTTGCTTATTCTGTGGTCTTAGAGCTGGAGTCACAAACTCTCAGAATGCTGTAAGTAGCAGGAACTCTAAGGGTCCTCCAACAGGCTGACTCAGAGTCTGAATCTCCTTCAGTGATTCATGAGGCCTGGGGCCATAGGATGTTCAAGCTTTTGTGTGTTCCCTGACCAGGCAAAGAAGAGCCCAAGTTTTGGCACATTAACTATGTGTCTTTGAACAAGTTGTTTAATCTCTTAAAATGTCAGTGTTCTATTCTCTAAAATAGAAATATCTCTAGGTGGCTGGAGTTAGACAATGGGCAATAAATATAGTTTCCATGATCATGATACACTAGCTTACAATAGAGACAACTATGACATCAGTCAGAGTCATAGGGCATAATCCCACTGTAACTGGAAACAATGGACTCCTATCTTGGTGAGCACAAAGCCAAAACAAGCATGGCCAATAAATAATCGAGTATAGAATCCTGTATTACTTGCAGCAGGAGTGAGCTATTTTCAAAGGAATGCCCTCTCTGGGGCTAAGCTATTTTTTATTAGAGGAGCTTATGCATATCTTGAGATGAAAATACTTTAGTAGTTTCTTTCTGAGAATGCTCAGTTAAGCCCACAGTTCAAGAAACAAAAATGGGAGATGCATTTGGGGGGATGGAACACAGGTTAAGGGTAAATGCTGAATAGGGGTGCCTCTAGACACACTCAGTTTGTGGCATGATACTTTAACTGAACAAAATAAATGATATATGGAAGTCTGTTAAGGATTGGAGATAGTCCAGTGTCTTCTGAACATGATAGGACCCCTGCACTCATGAACTCACAGCAGCTGAGGTTGTCTGAACATGACAGGACGCCTGCATTCATAAACTCACAGCAGCTGTGGTTGTCTGAGCAAGACCAGCACAAGATGTAGCTAGTCAACATTCAAGCATGGAAGAGAAAGGAATTCATGAGACCCCACCCCTAACTGAGAAGCTATGGACAGTTGATGGCTTCTGGAAGAGGGAGAGTCAGTGGTTTTTAAGTACACTGACCACACTCCAGCATTGGCTTCATACCCACAAGTATACGGGCAGCACAAATCAGACTTGATGGGTTATTAGAAAACAAGTAATAAACGAGGTTGGAGGTGGGGTGTGGTACTGGGGTGGGTATTGAAGGAGTTAGGGGAAGATTTGAAAGAAAATATTGTCAAAATTCAACGCATGAAATTCTGAAAGAATTAACAAAATATTTTTAAAGTGAAAAAACAAACAAGCAAAGAGAAAATAAATACGAGTTTGTCTTTAGAGATGCTTACCTAGATTAGTGGCTAATATCTCATACCTAAAATTACTATCATGTCTGCTCAGACCCCTCAACAAGGTAGGTGATATAGCCAGCCATCTTCTCTAACATACAGAAGGTATTTGCTTCAAGAAACCTAAAATTTTGTTCTGAGAAGTCACAGAACGAAACCTGAAGCCTGTGCTCAGTGACTCACAGCTGTGACCTAATATGATGTCCCCTGGAAATAGATTACTGCAATTTTTGTCAGCTAAGTGAAAGCACAAACAGTTTTTTCTGCTTTCATAAGTAGAGGCCTGAGGAATGTTCTTGTTGAGTAAATACTTGAGTGGTCTTAGTCTCATGTACTTGGAAGCAGGTAGAAAGCCAAGCTAACTGTATCGGCTTCCTTCCTAACCAACCTAGCTTTGAGTCCTGCCATTGTTCAGATGATTATTAGACCCAAAGGAAACACATTTCATAAACATAAAGGTACTTCCCCAAACATGAATTCTTTCTGAGCAGTGATGATGAGGTCAGCAATAGCAACCAAGAGGACAGCAGACAAACAGACACTTCAGAGAGAAATTTGGCAACAGTTGGGAAGGCACAGTGACTCACTCTTGAAACATTTTTCTATAAATGAGTGAATTAAAAACAAGTTGGGAAGTGAACTTTCACCAGGTCTAAAGGGTCTGATCGTTCCTTGCGCAAAAGTATTATCCAAATGTAAGAGGAGTGGAAAGTCCACTCTTTTCCTCTCTACCAGCTGTTGCATACTGTGAAAAGGAATGATTTCATAATAACAGTCAAAATGCCTTTGATGAATGACTATTAATTTCACCTCATTTGAGCCATGGGATTAAAGGTCAAAACAAAATCATCTCCTTTGCTTTTAAAGTGTTTTTACTGAGAGATTACCTAAATTGCCTCTGTTGGATCTGCATCAGCAGCTCAGGGTATGGCTTGGGCTCATCTGTTCCCAGCCTGGGAGGCAGGTCAGGGAGATGAAACTGCAGTGGCAGCCACAGAAGCACAGAGTCTCATTTGCAGGTGCTCCTGCATAGGCATTTTATCTAGACAACTACACACAGTGACTGTCAGCATGTTTCAGGGAGCAGAATAATGGCTAACACATTGTTGCTAAGAAAATGGTCAGTTCAGTATGCCCATGTTTAACTGTACAAAATCTTCACCATGTAGCTGGTTGTTTCAAGACTGCCCATGTAGAAATCAAGTGTCATAAATTAAAAAAAAAAAAGGAAGGAAGCAAAGATGGAAAGATGAAGGAAGATCCAAGCAGAAACAGGGTATGGCTTCACATAGACTCCCTTAGCAATTAAGTATTAAAGCCATGGTCTTGGTGTGCCATGGGCAAATGTATCAGGCATGTTTGACTGGTGCTACTTGGAGTGGCCTAACAACGCCATCTGTGAATTGCTTGAGCATGAGTGGGAAGAGGCTTTCTTGTCCTCCTCACTTGGGTGAGTTTCTCCTCGTGACCACAGTGAGACACTTGAGCAGAGTTACGGGTCTCTGAAGGTAGACCATGAAAACAATGGGAATAAAACAATCAATACTAGAAGAGGACTCTGCACACATACACCCCTTCCAAGTTGGGGTTAGGGTGTAAATGGCCTTTCCTGGTTGATATTATCCTTCTTCCTGCACAGGGGGGTCATACTTCGTATAAAAATCAGTAAACATAGAAACAAATTGAAAGTCCCTAGGGAAAACAGAATGATCCGTTTTCTCAGACACAAAACAAATCAGTGCTGGGGAAAGGATTCTACAGAACAAAAATAGAGTTGGAAGATGGTAGGTTAGCTTTGTTACCGTCCATTCTTATTTGAAGGCAATAGGAGAAAATGGGGTAATATTTTAATAATAATGGGCTAGATCTATTTATTATCCTAAGAATATATCCCTTAGACTACAAAAAGACTCCCTATAAAACTTTACCCCCCCCTTGGGACAGGATCTCACTCTGTAACACAGGTTGGCTTTGAACTCACAATCCTCTTGCCTCACTTTCTTGAATACTGGGGTGAGAATCCTGCCTCACTGTGGCAGGCACCACTGTAATTCTTTAACAGCAGTTTTCTGTGGGCATCTAAGCTCAGTCCTGAAAGCATGATGGACACGCAGCCATTCTGGAATTGTTACAGCAGTGAGTCAAAAGGTTTGTCCTTTCTTTGACCCCGCTACACCAGTTCAGTGTTTATTTGGTCTTCCAGTGTCCTGGTTTGCAAAGATAAAACCTATCATAAAATGATTGCCAAAAGACAGTTTCCATTTACTTCATTTCTAGGGCATTCATCATTTTTAGAGATCAATATTTTTCCCAGGTAGAATATAGCTTAGATGTAGCTCAAATTTCAAATCACAGGAAAGTCTTGCTGCAGGATTCCTAGATACAAGATTAGAAATATAAATTATCCTGCATTCAGCCAGTGTCTAGATAACAGGAGCAAAAAAAAAAAGCTTTTATTGGTAGAAATACAATGCAGCATTGCTCAAGTTGGCTACTGCAATTGTAACTCTTAATATGATACTCCCTTTTGATGATATCATTGACATCTTCTTACAGCCATCAGGCAACTACAAAAGATGATCTTCCAATATTTCTCTGGTGATGTAATTTTACATCTTGTAAGTCAATTCCCAGAAATTCCTAGAGCATACCCTGCAACACAACTCACCTCCTTTTACTCAAAAGTGGTACTCATTCTGTATAACAATGTTCACAAAACTAGAGACCTGACTGAATAGTTCATGAAGGCCAGGAATTTAACTTTTTAAGGTTATGATGATGTTATGTGGTTTTTATTAACATCAAAGCCCCCTTTCTTTTATATACTCTGTATAATTTGGGACATATGTAATTTTTGGCCAAATGGTACAGTGCAATAGGGCCAGAGGGAAGGGATGGAATTTGAAGATAGGACATGTATTGTTAATTGTCAAGGCTGTGTGATATGTAGAAAAGGATTATTATATTTTTCTCCATTTTCTCTAAGTTTGAATTTTTCTTTTACTTTTTACTTATCCCTTTATTTAAAATATTTAAAATTTTCTTTTGTTGTTTTCATACACAAGCAGTGGCTTTATATCATGCCTGCTCTTCCCTCCACTATCTTCTCCCATGTCCCAACCCCCCTCCCAAATCAGGATCTCTTTTTAAAGAGACTATGATAAAAATCAAAAGTTGTGGGTTGACAGTGTAGCTCAGTGGGTAGAGTGCTTGCCTAGCATGCACAACACCTGAGATTTCCCGGGACTGCATACAGTGGATGAAGCAACCCATACCTGTAATTCCTGCCCTCAGGAGGTAGAGGCAGGAAGATGAGAACTTTAAGGTCCTCTTTGGCTAGATGGTGATTTCAAGGTCAGTATGGGATACATGAGATCCTGTGAAAAAGAAAATTAAAAAGTTGCCAGTGCTCTAAGGCTCAGCAGCATCACTGCATAGCTTCCCCTCCCCATGCTCATGAAGGAACACTAATTAAATGCAGTGAGCCATACGACATGGATTTAGAAGGCAGCCTTGTTGGGAAAAAGATTTGGTGGAAGGGGGGAGGAGATAAGAGATGATAATGGGAAGATAAATCATCAAAGTTAATTTAATATATGCATGGAATTATAAGAGAATAAATAAATATTAAAGAAAAAATCACAGTCCTCTTAAATTCATAATTCAACTCAGCCTATTGTAAAGCATATAGATAAAAACTAAAATAACCCATTCTCTTATGTATGTGGTTAACAATCATAGAAAAAGAGGTAAGGAAGAAAATTCGCATTTGTACTCAAAGTTCTGCTGTGAATTATAGAGATGTAAAGAGGGATTTGCCTTCCTTGGCCAACTGAGAGTGCAGTGACCTCTCACACTTCAGAACAACTTATAAAAACGGTCCCTTGTGACCCACAGCTCATCTGTTAAGGTCACTGAGTTCTGAGATCATCTGAAGCTTCAAGTAAAACCTTGAGAATAAAAATAATCAGCTTTATCTGAAATGTGTCATTGAGAATTTCAATCACGAGAGGGTGAAATGTGGGTGTTTTATCTTATGTCCTTTTGGGACCCTCCATGGTCCTGAATAAACCCTGCTCAGCTGAGCTTGCTGATGTGTGCTGGCTGCAACAACTAGCTATGTAAATGAGCACTGTCAGGAAACTGCTCTCCTCAAAATGTGCACACCTAATCGCCCTCACTAACACATATCAAAATCCCATCGAAGGGTGACGCGTCCATCACAATCCATCACATGACCTCTCATTAATTAATTGAAAGCTCTGCACTGGGGAGGAAGGAAAGCAAGAAGGTCACAATGGACGCTGGCCAAAGGACAAGAAGAGTCCTTTGGAGTTTCTGGTGGAAATGGAAGACTGGACTGTGGAGGCAAACGGAGGTTGAGAGCTCTGGGTAGCAGTGCTACCTCTCATCTCAACAGGCTGAGTGACTTTGGGGAGGGCATATCTCCCTTCAGGATCTTGTTAGTTTGGTAAAACCAGGTTTGTTGAGTGCTGGGGTGAGTGGGTGGGGCACAGAATCCTGTGTTTCTCCCACTGTGCTTTCTATCAGTGTCTGTTAAAAGGAATCTTAATCTTTCTAAAAAAAAAAATTACATTTAAAAGAAGAATTGCTGGTGACAAAATGGTAGATGTCTAACAGTGGACACACAAACATCTGTCCTGAATAGTATGCTACAAAATGGATTAAGTTAGGTTATTATCTTGATAATTTATTGTTTTACCAATCAGTTTAGAGAAGAAACATTAGGTTGGGAAGGCTGTCAGCCACACAGTATGCAAATGGAACAATGGACTTGACATTTGGGTAGTGTGCTAGATTTCTGTTAATCTTACCTTCTCACAAAAGCTCGACAGCTGGGGTGCCCTGCTGTCTTCCAAGTTTGAGCCTCTTTGACCTTTCCTTCAGTTTAACACCATTCTACCTTAATGGCCTGTCTCTGAGGATTATCCCATCATTCTCAAGTGTGGGGTAAGAACTTGCCTGCATCACTGTATTTACTTGCATGGCCTGTTATTGCAAGGCCCTCTTGGCCATCCTGGCTGTCAAGACATTACTTATTCGCTATTACAGCTCTAATGGCCAGCCTACTTTCAGACATAGCATATTACTCAGACTTATTTAAAGCTAATTGACACTAATATTTTAAGATTTCATACCCCCTTTATTCTTCAATAAATTAAAAAAAAAGCCTTTCCACTTACCAAACTCTGTACAGATAATCTCTGGGTGACAATAATTCAACTTAAAACCTTACAATTCTATTTCTGCATGAAAGTAATATTCATCCAGAAAAATAAAACTGATTTTTACATTTTGGTATTTTCCGTAGTAACATGTACCATATTGTGATGCCTACCTGAAATTTTAAAGTAGCCTAGGTCAAGATATGTTGGCTGATACATCAGACATAGTGAATGATTTTATTTATTTATTTGAAAGACTGTGTGTGTATGAGAGAGAGACAGAGGCAGAGAAGCAGACAGAGATGGATGTGCTGCCCTCCATGGGTGCTGGGAACTGAACTTAGAGCCTCCGGAAGAGCAGAAAGTTCTCTTGGCCACTGAGGTTTCTCTCCAGCCCCTTGAATACATTGTTGATGGGTAATATTTTCATATTTATCAGGATATAACTTTAACTCCAGTTTAAGTCAAGAGACACCCTCCTTAAATCATCCCAGAGAGTCAGAGAGATTGGCAAGCACTCAGAATGATGACCTCTGTATAAAGAGGGAAAACATTTTTCTATACTATGCTAAAAGGACATCATATCTGAAATTTTGCATGATTGTTTATGATACAAATGGATTTGGAATCTAATTGGAAAAGTTAAAGCTACCTAATCATGCTATTAAACTTCCATGTTTGAAAAATGCTGATAAAACAGAAATCACAGCTTTTCTTTCCCATTGTCACCTTCACCCTTCTATGTGAGGACCTGTGAGGAGGCATTGATGACTGGATAATACTCTTTCTCTACAGCAAATGGGCACTGAGGACTTTTCTTTTCAAACAGCATGGTTCTGTGTAAGGTGGGGTTTCATGAGCCCCTGATTAAAGACCTTCTTTTAGCCTTTGGTTTACCCTGGTTTTTTAGTCTTTCACTAGGATGCTGTGAGATCTCTGCTTGGACTGCTCTCTCTTAATGAGTAGAGACCTCCATTCCCTGTCCCCATGTTTGTTGTATGGATAATGCTGGATTTATGGAAGATAAACGTCACTGTTTTCACTAATGTTGTTTTGGGTTCTTCAAGTTTTAAGGCTTGGAAAGGAAGAAATGGTAATTGGACGGTTATCATAACAGTGGGATAGCTAAGATAAATATGGCAAAATTAAAATAGCGTATATCTAAACTATTAGAATTTATAATACCAGTATCATGACAGTTCTAATATCGAGCTATCAAAATTGAGTTGTTTAGTTAATCAATTTGAGGTTTCATTCATTGATCTCCATCCCTCACCATATCTGGAATGCTTTCTTTCTCATCCTCCCTTCATTCAAAATCTTTTGTCCTTTATCCACATTTTATAAATTTTTCATGGTCTCAAGGCCTGGGGAAATATGGTTGATAACATTCTAGAATCTCACAACTACATGGAGCTCATTGTTTCCCCCAAACCCCAAAACTTGACTTATGTTTATGTGCTCATTTTTTCACTCATTAAGGCACTTTTGAGAGATCCACAGACACTACCAATTCTCACTACTTTTTTGCAGTTTTATAGAAATATGTTGTAATCTCTTTTACAAGAAAGAAAGAAAGATTTTTTTTCCAGGCAATTTTTGTGTCTAATTGATTTTTGCATTCCACAAAATGTTTTTGGTGTAATTACTGTTAGTTATTGGCCTGATTTCAATCTCCCCCTTTCCTTTCTTACTGCTTAAATTTCAGTTTGGAGTAAATATTGTCTGCCTATGCAAATCTTTAATATATAAAACATATATTAAAAACTTTGAAAGGAGAAGCAGCAGTATCATAATAGTGGGGACTTCGTTATGTCACTTTCAACAATGTGAAACTTATTCAGAAAGCTGAGAAGGAAACATTGGACTTATAGACACGTAGCCAAATGAAACTAACAGACATTTCCAGAAACTTCCATCCAATAACCACAGACACACATTCTTCTGCCTTTAGCATTCATATTTTAGGACACAAAATAAATCTTAACAAATCTAAGAAAATTTAAATCACAATAAATTTCCTTTTCCAATAACAATGGTATTAAACTAAAAAATCAATAATAGGACTAAAAATCACAAATCTTTTCATACAGCATGGCCCCAAGTAACCAATGAGTCAAAGAAATAATGAGAGAAGTTAGAAACTATCTTTATATACACAAAAATAAAAGCATAATAACTTAAATAGAGGATATAGACCAAGAAGTTTTAAGGGTCAAATTTACCATAACAAAAATTACACTAAAGTAAAACAAACAGCAAACAAAAACTATCAAGAGAAGCACAAGTTATATCCAAATTAAAAGAAGTAAAGTAATGATGATCAGAATAGAAATGAACAAAACAGATTCCAGAGAAAATATAGGAAAATATCAAGAAAAAGATCAACAGAACCAAAAATATCTATCTATCTATCTATCTATCTATCTATCTATCTATCTATCTATCTATCTATTTCAGTCAGTCTTGGCGGTTATTTCATTTTCCAGTTCAAAGCTACTATCATGGGTCTTCAGAGTTATACAAATACAGCTGCAAAAAATAAGAGACTGAGACACCCAGCATGGTGTTGGGGAGTTGCTAGAATGGGGTAGCTGGGAAAGAGCCCCAGAGGTTTACTCCATGGTTCCCAGGAGTGGCACACCTGGCTCTCTCCCGCCCACATGGAGCACAAATCACAGGGCCAGGGCTGGGAGTGGGCAGGTGGTAGGGAGGGAGGGAACTCGCTGGGGAGGCAGGAACAGGCGCCAAGAGTTTCCCCCAAAGACCAGTTACAGCTACAACCCAGGCTTGCCTGGGGCCCTTTCAACAGTGACATTTTTTGGGGTTTCCAAGGCAAAGGGCTTGACACCTGCTGCAGGGCCGTCTGGTGAGTAGGGACCCCGGAGGGACTAGGTGGGTGGCCTGCAGAGTGCAGGTGGCCCTAGTACTCCCAGAGTGAGGCGGATCATAGTCTCCACACAGGCCTTCAGGACCCCAGCGTGGTCCTCCTTCAGGTAGTGGTCGCCAGCCTTGATGGCCACCTTACTGTAGTCACAGAACTCAAGGAAGAAAAGCGCAGGGGTGTCGCTGCTGCTGGTGACAGAGGACTCACTACCCAACACCCAGTACTTGCCTGTAGAGTCTTTGATGTTATAGATGCCATCATTGAATTAATTTTTTTTAAAACAAATCTTTGACTAGACTTAAAAATTAGAACAAAGATACAAATAAATAAAATCAGCAATCAAAGTGGAGACCTTGCAGCAGATGCTACAAAAATGAAAAGACATCATTAGTAATTGTAGGGCAACAAAGTGGAGGGCCTAGGGAAACAGGTTTCTGAAACTGGATACAAATGACTGACCAAATGGGAAAAATGGGTTACAAAACATTCATATCCAAATGTTGGTGGGTTTCAGAGCTGTGCACAGATACATTCCTTATCACAATTCCATCACCTCCACAGGGCTAGAAAGGGAAATCCCAAAATTCAAGTGGAACCACAAGCACAAATAGCCACAGGAATACAGAGACAGAAAAATGAAGTTTTACTGATTATAATTAAACTGCAAAGCTACAGCAATCAAAACAGTACTGCATAAATTTGATGAAGGTGTTGAATGAGGAATGAATCATTGTTTCCAAATGTGGCCCTAGGAAAACTAGACATCCAGTTACATGGTAAAACTTGGCTCATATCTTACTCTAAACAAAAATCAATGCATAGTGCATCAAATACCTAAATCCAATGCCAGAATGCACAAAGCCACAAGAAAAAAACACAGAGAAAAAAGCTTCATGACATTGGCATTGGTGATGACTTATTTTTTATTTTTGTCTCTTGGCATGTATGTACAGATGCCCATAGAGGCCAGAAGACTGTATGGTATTTTCCTAGAGCTAAGTTATTTGTGATTGTGAGCAACCAGCTGTGGGTGCTGGGAACTGACCTGGGGTTCTCTAGAAGAGCAGTAAGCACACTTAACCACTGGGCCATCTCTCTAGCCTCTGACCATGGCTTTTTTAAGGACAACCAAATTTAAAAAAAAATCAACAAGGGGATTATGTTAAGCTGAAAATATTCTGCACAGTAAACAAGTAGCCAAATGTAAAGGTGCCTTATAGACTGGGAGAAAACATGTGAGAACCATAGCTTTATGAGAAGCATGAAGAAAGATATGACTGTGAGAAAAGGACTTATGGAGAAGAAGGGGAGTTCACAGGGGTGGGTGGGAGAGAAGAAAACAGGTGAAAGTCACCAGAATATATATTACACATGAATGAAATTGATATATAAATTGTGTAATATATAAAAGCAATTTCAATAAAAACTAAAAATCCATGCAACCCAAGTACAAAACATTAAATAAGAGGATTTAAAAATTGGTGAGGGACCTAAATATGTTTCCAAAAGAAGACATAAAATGGTTAAAAGTTAGATGAGGAGATGCTTAGGATCTTTAATTACCAGGGAAAATCAAATCTGAACCACAGGAAGCATTACCACACACCTGCTAGGATGGCTAACATTGAAAAGGTCAGAGAACTCCAGAGCTGGCAAGGCTGTGCAGAGAGAGACTTTCCTATGCTGCTGCTCAAACTCTGTGTAGGTACGGCCAGTGTGAAAGGCAGCATGGGGTTTCCTAGGAAATTAAAAAGAGAACTCACATATCCCTCTTCTGAGCATATAATCAAAGGAGATGAAATAACTGCATCTTAAAGATACTGCGGTCAATGCTCAAGGTGCCATTAATCACACTGTCCAAGATGAGGAGACAGCTGTCTGTGTGTAGATGAACACTGAAGAAAGTGTGGTGTGTGCATTTAGTATCATTCATCTGTAGAAAGAAGAAAGCATACCACATGTCATGATATGGATGAACCTCAAGTATATCATGCTAAGTGGAAAAGGTGGGTGTGAAAAATGAACACTGAAAGACCTTAAATATACACAGAATCTAAGACAAAACCAAACAAAGAGGACAATGTAGAAACAAGGACAGAAGTGGGGTTAGCAGAAGTACATAGAGGAGGAGCCAAACTGAGAGAAGGATCTGTGGATTAGCATTGACAAAGCTGAGATTATGAAGGATGAACATGTCCAGATACATAGAGCATGTGAAAAATACTGTTTTGTATAATAATAAGACTTTAATATTTATTTTTCTTTATGTCTATATGTTTGGGTATATGTGAGTATGTATGCTCTGTGTGTATGCATGAGGCTGAAGAAGGTATCAGATCCTCTAGCACTGAAGTTAAGGGCCATTGTGAACAGCCACATGGGTTCTGGGAATAAAACCCAGGTCCTCTGTAAGAATAACAGGTGCTCTTAACCTGTGGACCATCTCTCCAGCCCCCAAAGTGGAATTTTATGTGTACACAACCACAACCACATCCACACAGAGGTAACTTTGAAATGAAGGTTATTAACTTTTTTCTTTGTTTTTTGAGACAGGTTTTCTCTGTGTGGCCTTGGCTGTCCTAGAACTTGCTCTGACGACCAGGCTGGCCTTGAACTCATAGAGGCCTACTTGCCTCTGAATTCCTAGTACTGAGATTAAAGTCACGCTCCACCACCACCAGGCAAAGGTTATTAACTTACTTGACTATTTCACAGTGTGTGACCATTTCAATATAACGCACATATCAAAAATCATGCTGTATATGTTAAATGCATACAACAAAATTGAAACAAAGAAAACCCAGCTTGTTTTATTAAAAAAAAAAAAAAAGAAAAAGAAAAGGATTTCAACTTGTGCTATCCCTATCACGAATGGTTTTTATGTTTTCTAGTATTTTTTTGAAATAAACACCTAGTATCATCAGTAACCATCTGGAGTAGAGGGGAAGCTAACCAAGATACTAGGGAGTGTTCACAGGATATATTACAGTGTTAAGACGCTACACAGCTTTTAAAAGAACAAACACCAAGTGACCAGGTTGACAATTACCCAATAGTGAAGGTTCATCTTAAAGCTTGAAGTCAGTTTAACTCCTGGTTAGGTACCTGTCATTCACCTGGCCTTGACCTGAAATCTCCCCACTGGGTAAGCCCTTTTGTGCTTATGCCCAGAATAATAAGCATGTAAGGCAGCTCCTAACAGCTCCCAACCTGCTGCATCTCCACTAGGTCCAGACAAAGAGAGGAAGAGAGGCGATGGTGAGGACGAACCTTTGTTGCTGTGGAAGGACAGATGCTGACATGCTGCTGTTGTTTATAAGGATTTTTAAATAAGATAAATGTGACTCTGACCTAGAACCATTTGGACCTCGCTCTTGAAGACCTAGGAAGTATTTAGTAATTTTAGTAATGGACTGCTTTAAAAATTATAATAAGGCAGGTTTCACCAAAGATAAATATAAGCCCCACACAAAGCTCACCTTATGATTTTTAGAAATTGAAAGCAGATCTACTACTTTTAAAATGTGGGTCTGAAATACTGAAAAAATGTATGTTTTTACATGTCTGATGTGCTGATTACACACCTGTAATCCTAGCCCCTGGCGGTATAGAGGCAGGAGGATCAGGAGTTCTAGACTAGCCTAGACTACATGTAACACTGTAACACATGTAACACATTGTATTATAAATAAGCAGGGTATGGATTGCAGAAATGTTCATAATGGCATGATCCAAGTGTATCCACCAGGGAATGGATAACAGATAAATACATTGCTTCACTGAAATGCTGAGCAGTTCACATGTGTGGTCTTGAGATCAGGCGTCATAGGAGACTACATATGTCCCCCACACAATTCATCCACGTACATACAGGCAGCACTAAATGGATCCAGTGCATTTCAAACTAGGAAATGAAGTTGAGAGGGAATGGAAGCAGGAGAGATGGTTCAGCTGTGAGATCATTGGCTACACTTCCAGAAGACACTCATCCAAATACTGCTGGGTTCAATTCCCAGCAGCCACATTGTGCACATCACATAGCTCCAGTTCCGGAGATCTGACGCTCTCCTTTGGCTTCTTCAGGCACCAGCCACACACATGAAGCACAGACGTAAACGTGGGCAAAACACCCATGCAAATAAATAATTTTGTCTTAAGGTGTGGAGGAGAAAGTGGTAAGGGGAACATGGGAAGAATTTTAGGAGAAAGGATTTAGAGGCATTGATCAAAACACATAATATGTATGTATGAAATTCACAAGCAATAGAAAAGTACTTTTACTCATGACTTGCAGTGACCTTCACAGAAAACTAATCCTTTTACCTCCAACAAACATTCCAAGAATTCAGCCTGCTTTAAAATCAGTCTTCACAAAGATGTGTAATCATGCCAACAGTGACCCAGGATTATGTTAACCTCTGCAACAACCAACCTCAAATGGCTAGTTCTGGTTATATAATTGAGACTTTCCTGGACTTTTGTCTGTGCTTCTAGTTTGAAGACCAGGGAAAGCCAAATGGGATTTCCTGCTTTGTTTACTTTCTCCTTCCTGTTCCATGGTCCCCAGGCAGGTATACTTAAAATTCTTCTCTCATATCTTATATCTGTGTCTATATCCACATTAAGTCTTAATATTTCACATGACAACACTGAAGACAGTTTAACCAAAGTGCAAAGTTTTATAAAGCTGGATATGGGTGCCGTTTTTCTTACATTTTCCTTGGCTGTTTTTTCTTGTGACAAATATATGAGCCTTCATGTGACTTGTCTGGGCCTTGCCAATCCTGTCCTCACTCATTTTCTTAATGTATCTTTAAAAAAGAAAGGCTTTCCTTTTTAAAATATGGGAATGATGTTCTCATGCAAGAGACTTGAAAAATCAAGACGGTCTATAAAATGTATAAAGACTCATAGTTACCAATTCAATATACTCATTCCACTGCATTTTCTAGTAATTTTATCAATAAAATATATTTTAAAGTTCTATCACTTAATTTTGAATATTTTATTGATATACATTACTATAGCCAATTATGGCTTTTACAACATACACATTTGTTATCTCAAAAAACTAGCTTAACATTAGGGAAATATATGAAACCAAGAAATGGATGTGTGAATAGGGCAGTAAGGAGTAGGCATAGCGACATTATAACTGATAAACATTCAAATAAATTCATTCCCAATTTTCTGTCCCAAGGTCATTTATTTAGATTGATGTGGTTGTTATGAAAAAATTAAGTTATCAGCTACCTTGGTAGCGTGCTCTTCGGAGGCATTCTGAGGCATGAGACTCGCCATAGGCCAACTTTCAGGAACACAGACTTGAGAGGTCTGATTTGATTCAAGCTTTGAGAAAAATTGTTCAGTATCACCAATAGTTTCATGATAACTGGAGTGGGGATCCAACATAATCTCCATGCTCAGTATTTGACTCTTTCTGAACATGACCTGCTCTATAATTTAATAAATCACTTAGAAGAAAAAAAACCATTGGAGTTCTTTATATGACTCCGTGAAAGTCATTTTGATTCAGTGAAATTACATTATTTGACATTCCTGTGGGATAATTATGTTTTATGGTTATAAAAGTTAACACAACTTCAACCTGAAATGGTTTAAATCAAGAATATATAAAACACAGAGTGAAGTGACCAGCAGGGAGATGTGTTGGAAATGCCTGGCTATACAAATAAGCTACATTGAAGGACCAACATGCAGATCTATCCCATATTTACTGTGATGATTTCAGATGGTGAATCTAATCACCCTGAAGCCTTATCTGATGTGAGACCTCGGAACAATCTTAAACAGAGAGTCAGGGGTAAATTACTTCAAATCTTCAATTAACATAATCATTTAGTCCATTCAGTTAAATATGTAATTAGTGCTAGTCGTTGTCCTGGATAGTTTTTATTATCAACTTGACAGAAGCTAGAGCCCATATGGGAAAAAAAATGAAACAAAACAACAACATAACAAAAATAGACTCAACTGAAGAACTGCTTGGATTAGATTAGCCTGTGGCCATTTCTATAGTATATAATTGATGCAGGGCGGCCAGCCCACTGTGGGCTGTGGGTCAAAGCTATCTAAGAAAGCAAGCCAGGAACAAAACAGTGAACTAGCCAGTATGCAGCATTCAGTTCTTGCCTTGCCTTGCCTCAGTGAAGGACTGTTGCCTGGAAGTGTGAGCCAAATAAATCCTTTCCTCCCAAAATTGCTTTAGCAGAAAGAAAACTAGGACGTTCTGTATAAAATATTGACCAAACTCATATGCTACAGCAAATGTGTGGTTTGGAGAGCTGGGGTATGTATAAAGGTGGGGGTTCAGGTCTGACTTCTTTTCCCATTATCTGCTGTGTACCTGCACCTGGATATCTTAGTGAATCCTACAGCCCTAGATACCACAAACTAAACAAATCATCTCTCTCCGGTCAACATCAAGAGCACCATCAATGTGCTATGCCCTTCTCAAGTCCTCTGATGAAACTTGTTTTTTTAACTCCTCATTTCCAAAGTGGTTAATTTACATATTAACCCACTGTTACAGGTTGACTCTTCAGTACTCCCCAAAGGGTGCACGTACTGAAGACTTTTCACATCTACGGAGAGATGACAGACTACAAGGGTACTGGTTTCATCAACAGGTTGATCCATTGATGACTCTGTAGCTGAATGGTCCATGAGGAGGCGGGGCCTGGAGGGCATGCATCACTGAGGGAACACCTTTCAATCTCTTCCCTTCCCTTCCTCTCCATCCCCTTCCCTCCTTTTCCCTCTCCTCTCCTCTTCCCTCCTTCTCCACTCTTACTTGCCATAAAATGAGCTTTGATCTCCCTTGTCATTTCACCAGACTTAGCACATTCTGACTACTATAGGTCTGGAACCTGTTAATGCATAAGTGGAAATAAATCTTTCCTCACGTAAACACTTTCTCTCTGCTGCTTTGTCACAGTGATAAAATATCTAACACACTTATTACTTGTGAATCTGTCAAGAAAATCCTGGCTCGCCTACTTCTTTAAATGTACTTCAAGTCCAGGTTCTCTTCTCCCTTTCTCTACTATTCTACAAACCTCAGTCTGTTTCTGGATCTCCAGATACTAGTCAAGAGAAGCAGCTTCTCACCAACTCATTGTCTGGAATTGTCTTTTATAAATACTAACCTAATGATGTGTGTTCTATTACAAATGGCCATTAAAACCTGGGAAGACGGCTTGGTGGCTAAAGCACGTGCTACCATCTGCTGGCTCACAATTCTAGTGCCCAGAAGGCAGAGTCAGGGGATCCCTGAAGGAAGCTGGCAGCAGACTAGCCATATGGGAAAACTATTGTTTCAACTGAGAGCCCCCTGGAGCTGGAGAGACGGCTCAGAGGTCAAGAGCATTGGTTGATCTTGCATAGGACCCAGGTTCAGTTTCTAGCACCCACACAGTGGCTCAAACAATCATAACACCAGTTCTAGGGGAGCCAGCACCCTCTTCTGGCCTTTGCAGGCACCAGGCACCCATGTGGTACGTACATATATAAACACACAAAACACTCATACACATAAAATAAAAATAAATAAACCTTCAAAAGAGGGGTGTAGGGAGGGAGTCGGGCGATCCTGCTTCCATTATTAAGGTTTGTAAAGCGATTGAGAAACACCCCCAATGTTGGCCTCTAGCCTCCACACATGTACACACATGCGCCCTCACACACTGAACACTCACACTCACACCGCATTTATACTCACACACAAACAGCTAGTACTTTCTATTGCTTCTTACATAACCTATCAAGATCTTCATGATTTGATTCAACTCAAAGAATGAAACGCATCTTCTTCATGAAGCTCTAATCTTTACAATTATAAGTCTTTGGCAAGAATGGAATGGCTTATATAGCAATTTAAAAATTTGGGGCTGGAGAGATGACTCAGCAGTTAAGAACACTGGTTCCTATTCCAGAGGTTCTGAGTTCAATTTCCAGCAATCACATGGTGGGTCACAACCATCTATTATGTGATCTGATTCCTTCTTCTGGCATGTAGGTATACCTGCAGTAAGAACACTCATAACAGATAAATAAATTTAGCTTATCAGCCATTAAATATGTTTATTTTTTTAAATAAAATTTCTTAGAGACTTAGACATTAGGGGTCAGTTAAGGACTTTGAACTCCTCAGAGACCCACATAAGAAATAGAGTCATAGGAATGGGAGCCTCTGGAACCAGCCGGTGCCCATTTCCCTTCTGCCTGCTCCCCATCGGTGACAGTAGTATTATCTGCAGACTTCAGACGTGCCTTATTGATTTCAGAGTACATTCATGATCTTCTGCAAACAGCCCCTGGCCTCATTTCAGGCTTGAAGATGCCGCACTTTCACACACTATCAGTGGTGAAGGTCAACGAAGCTTTGCTCACAGAGTCCCCTGAACACAATGATGTAAGAAACCTAGTGCACAAGGTCAACTCCAGTTGGTAGGCCCTTCCGGCCCACTGTTCTCTTCAAGAGTGACATCACCCCACCAGTGGGCAGGATCCAGGACAGGAGCGGCTGCCACCCAGGGCTGAGGACAGTGGCACTCTCCAGAGTATCATACACATCAGTCCCTCTTGGTTTCTGGAGCAGGCCAGGTCCTTTCACCTCTTCTTGCTGGAACAAGCTGCATCTGGACTCTTTTCACACAGAAACTGGGTACATCTTTGCTGAAACTCCTTTTGTAACTTTTGTTTTGCAGTGTGGTCTTTCCTAAGAGACTTTGATTGTTCCTTTCTCTTCCTTAAATCTCCCAAGCCTACAATGGCATCTATGACACAGTGCTTCTGGTATTACTTTGATAAGTGACAAAGTTAATTAATGAATCATATCCCTATACCCACTCAGCTTCTGATTTTCTGCTCATCAACTTTCCTTGTCATTTTAAAAATTTTAAACTTAATAGAATATCCAGGAAGATAGACAGGTAGATAGAAAGATAAGTAGACAGATGGAAAGATAGATGGTAGATAGATAGATAGATAGATAGATAGATAGATAAGCAAATAAATCCATACTTTGTTAGCAGAGTGGAGAGAAAAATGGGAACCCAAAAGGCTGATTTAAAGCTTAAATTAACAGTATAAGGAGATCACAATGAAATGTCTCCTTGACTTGTGAAGTAATGGATCAGCTGATTGTATGCTAGTATATGTTCATAGAGAACAGAACTGTCATAGCATATATATATATATACATATATATTTACTTAGCTCATTGTATTCATTATAGAATAGAGTAGAGTAAAAGATTGTTTACATTTTCTTTTTAATTAAAAAGAATCATCTTAATAGTGTGTCAAGTGGATTTCTAAATGAGCCGCATAGCATGGCATGGTATAACTGGAGGTGTGTGGCCTTCCGCCCCGCGTACTGCATTCCTAAATTTATAAAATGGGAACCAAAAGGTCCTTCCTCCCTAACTTCCAGATCAGTGTAGTTCAAGAGTTCAGAATAATACAACACAAAATAGAACAAAAGGGACAGTATAAACCAAGTGCTTAGACCAACATCCAGGACTCCTAAGCCACTGGTCTCCCTTCCCAGCTGTTCTTCATTAACAACATTGTCTATTCCCAATGCTTCTTAGTAACACTTCCATTGGTTGTTGATGCTGACTTCTGATGCATTTTGACCTGAAAGCACCCTCTCTGTGAATACTCAAGAGCATTGCTTAGAATGCAGAAAGAGTTTAAATTAGGATGGCCATAAAGACTAAGCTGATAGCACATCACTCCTATAGTCACCAGCAGACATACTTATGTCTAGAAGAATGTTATGGTTCATGTTATACAAACCACGAACAAAGTCAAGGCTCTAAGAACTGAAGCATGGATTCTTTCACATTTGTTTTGCGAGTCTTCTTTGGAAGTATACAATTTAGGTTATTTAAAAATCTTCCATATTTTAATCTTCATATTTTACACATCAACTGAGTTCTACTAATATTTGCCAACATTTACATAACAGCTTTTAAAATGTATGATTATGATGTAAAATTCAAAAAACATGATTAGATACATATTTTCATATTCTTTCTTAAATCCCCACATTGAGCTCCACTGGCAAGCTTTCCATTCAGAGGTTTAGGAAGAAAGGACAGTTTCATAAAGGAATAGAGATAATGTAAAGTAAGGGAGAAAACAAATGCAGAAAAGATGAGCTAATGGTGAGCTCAGCCCCATTCTCGTCCTCATGAGCACGTCGTCCCAACTTCCTTACACGTGACTAAAATTCTCTTCATGGTCCTGTTTTAATTTAAGCCACTGCAAAGGCTACCTGCAATGTGGACAATACTTTACACCCTTTCCCTATTTTAAACATTGGTGAAAATTTTGGCTTAAAAAACAAGGGGGGCCAAGCCATTGGGTAAAAGAATCCAGTTCTGGGGTGATGAGCTCCTAATCAGGAGCACAGATTGTGTATATCACAAACTCTTACAGTGCTCTGCCCTTGAGCTTTTCAGCTGTACCTGCAGTAGCCAGACAGTTTATCTAACACAAACTTCTCAAAATGTCACCCAAAGCACCGCTATGCTTCATGCATGAATTAATGGCTCATATCAAAGTAATGGGTTCTGGAGGGGTGTGCATCAAAATTCTATCTTATGCTAATATTTAAATTTTACTTGCTTTTCTCAAATTAAAACGTATAGCTCACAGAAGTGGAGAAGTGATTCAGGAACACTGTGTGTCAGAAGTAACGGCTAGGTTCTAGTACTCATCGCAGAAACTCTGTAAACTGGGATACATATAAGGAGACAGACTTCTTCAGCCTGAACTACCTCACAGGTAAAACTGTGGACTCCATCTTCGAGAGCAGTGGCACAGGACCCACATGGTTACCCTTGTGACAATGATGTTTCAGGATATCTAAGCATATCTCTTGCAGGAAAGAAGCATTGAGAGGCAAGAAAGGAGGTGCCCGGGGTTAATAATAGACTCATCTATGATGTCATATTAAGGGGGTATCCCAAACTGAAGGAGAAATATCTCTTATGTGGAGCATTGGTGTAAGCGGTATTCCGGATCTAATGTCAACTTTAATTCCATCAGTCCTCCCAACCCACCGAGTTCTCAAACACTGGAAAGAGGGATACACTGTAGCAAGTTTGTGGAAATCAAAAGTCAGTAGACATACCACCATTGCTGTGTCCTAATGACCTGAGGAAACCAGGACATGCCCAATGGCCCAGATTAACTAAATAATGAAAACTTAAAAGAAACCTATTATGTCCTCCCCAAAGACCCTTGAACACTTTAGGCTGCTGTTACAATATACTCACTCTCTCCCAAGGACTTTCTCATCCGTGGTGGCCAATGTAAGAATATTTTAATATTCCAAGGTAGAAGTAGTCAGCTCTTGTCTCTTCCCCTTTTCTTTCTTTCTTTTTTTCCAATAATTTAGTTATTTAATGACTTTAAGCCTGGTTGTAGCACCGTCCTTCCTCTCCTCCCAGTCCTCATACCTCCTGCTCCCCCATCCTTCCCTCTCCTGCTCCTCAGAGAAAGGAGAGGCTCCACCCCGCCCTGGGACATTAAGTTGCAGCAGGACTGAGTGCATCCTCTCCCACTGAGGCCAGGGAGACAGGTAGCCCAGCTAGGGGAACGAGATCCAGAGGCAGGCAACAGTCAGAGACAACCCCACCTCCGACTGGCTAGGGGTTTCTTCTGTTTCTGCCATCCTCCTGGTATCACTAAGCTTCACTTACCAGTAACTGGTGACAAAATCTGAGCCTACATTAGAAGAATCTATTCAGTCATAAACCATAAACCAATGGAGGACGAGACTAAAGGACAGCAAAAACCTTGACAACATGAAAAAGGGGAACTACACAGTTTGTTTGCCTCTGGCATAGACACATGAAAACCACCAGAGAGGAGGGTATTCAGAGCACAGTACAACAGATAGCCTCATATTCTCCATCAACACTATCAGAAGTGGAAACTATGCATTGACTGATCACTTCTTAATTAAGTTTGATGACTTGTTTTAATCTCTGAAATATAAATGCATATAATTAATTGTGAATTATAAAGGAGCCCGGTCCCCATGGCATGTACTGATGTCACATGTCACAGCACTCTGTTATTGTGAATGGAGCATTTCAGACTCCTGGGTTATTAAGGCAAAACCTTCGAGAAAATTGAAATAGGAAAATAATGTAGCAACAATCCTACTTCTACAGTGAAATACATTTTTTTATGTTGCATCTGCTCGGTATCTGTTACTCTAAGTCCTAAGCAGGCTTAAAATTCTGTGACAAAGGTGGCAGTGGTCCACACTCGATTCGGCAGCTACCTTCTCCTCTAAGCCCCTTATAGCCCTTTCTAGAAAGTCAAAGATACTCCATTTAACTATCTGAACAGCTCCATCACCTTTTCATTCTTTCATGTCTTTGGATAATGATCATAGTAATATTCAGTTCCTACAGTCTTAAAATTGTAGCTTATACTTTTCTCACTGAAGAGGTCATCTGTATATCTTTGTTCCTGTATTACAGAAATAAATGTTGGGTATAGATCAGTAGGAATAGGTCAAGGAACTTCACAGAAGCCTGGCACCATGTTAGGAATAATGAGCAAAATCAGACACTATTTGTGGCCATACTTGGCTGTACTTGATAAGAGAGATGAGAGTTAAATAAATATTGTTGAGATAAATATGTATTGATCAATAGTGGTAAATGCTCTGAAATTCAACAGGAGAGCTAGGGTACAAAAAGGAATAAATGGAGAGAATTTACCTTTAGATTCAGGGTTCTGGGAATTCTCTTTAGGGAGTTGGCAGGTGAAGAGTCAGAAGGGTGAAGCCAAAGAGACAAAATAAAGGCTCCAGGGCAAGAATGCTGGTGTGAGGGAAAGGCTCACAAGGGGCCTCTGGTTTCTCACGGCTTCCCAAGCATTTCAGTGCTCCCCCGTCCATTCTGCTAGCCCATCGCTGCTTCCTTCTGGACACACAGGCCTTCCCTAGCTTTCAGTTCCCCCAACACTGTACCTGCTGCCATGTCTCCTACTCGCAACGGTTAGGAGAAATTCTGACTTATAGGGCTTGACGTATTTGAGCATTTGTCCAGCTTGCTGCTGCTTCCTGTGTGACACTTTCTCCACCCTGGGATTTAGGAATGCTTTGTTTTCCTGTTAGCTCCCTCTGTAGATATCTTTTCTGTCAGCTCATAGACTATTTGTCACTGTATATCCCATACCTGAGCACTTTCTCTCTTAATCATTAAACTTTCCCCAGGGGTCTTCCCTCATTCAAGGTCTGATGAACTGATGAATGCTCAAACTCAATCTCTCTCTCTCTCTCTCTCTCTCTCTCTCTCTCTCTCTTTCTCGTCCTGTGTGTGTGTGTGTTTGTGTGTGTTCTCAGTTGTTTAGAGCCTCACAATCAGTGGGTGTGGTGTTGAGGGTAGAAAGGGTCAGCATTGATGCTGCCCTCTGCTTCTACTTCTGCCTACAGAAGAACTAATATCCATCCCCCACAATTCTTCTCCCCAAGGGAAAAGTTATAAATCTTCACTGATCACCTCTTGCAACATTGATTATGGGGAATTTTAAGAATGTGTGGGATACTGGTTTGGGGAAAAAGAATGGACTTCTACTTTCTATGTTTTTACCTCCTAATTGTTTTAATTTGAGAGTAACTTTTTCCCTCCTGTAGGGCAGATACATTTGTCTTAGTTAGGTTAGCCATTGCTGTGAAAAAACACTATGACCAAAAGCAGCTTGGGGAGAAAAGAGACTACTTAACCTACAGTTCATTTTCAAAAGCATTGAGGATAGGAACTCAAGCAGGGCAGGCAGGGGCTGATGTAGAGGCTATGGAGGAAGGCTACTAACCGGCTTGCTCCTTGCGCCTTGTGCAGGTTGCTTTCTCACAGAACCCAGGACCACTAGCCCAGGGCGTGGCCCCACCCACAACTGTCTGGGTCCTCCTATCAATTGTTAATTAAGAAAATGCCCTACAGCTAGATCTTATGAAGGTATTTTTCTCAGTTGAGGCTCCCTCCTGTCTGATGTCTGTACCATGTGTATTGTTGATAGAAAACTAGCTGACACATACATCTTAGCAGAGTCCAGCCCCAGAGGCAAGCAGGGTCCAGTCTTTTGGTTCTCTAAGGCTTGCCTTCCATTAGCCATGTCTGAGCAGGGCAAGGAGAGCAGCCTACTCCTTTTCTTAGGTGTAAACTCTGAGCTTTCTGCTCCCTTGGGAGTGACAGCTGCTTACCTGGTGACTTCTGGAAAGGTTCTAAGATCTCAAATGACTTCTTCACTTTTTTACTTTATTTTTCAAGTATGCACATGATACAAAGGGGGGAAAAGCACACTAAAATCCTTTTCCAAACCCAATGTCTCACCAAAAAAATGTCACCTCCACCAACTGCCCATTTGAACTCTATCCTACTCTTTCCCTTATCTGCAGCCCATTGCCTTGTCTTTAAAATGCCTTCCTAGTTAAGTTAGAATGTTTTCCTCATCCCTCTTTCCTTAGTTGGGGGATCTACAATTGCTCACCTGGAATACTATTTCCTTTATCCAAATCAGATTGCCTCCAACCCTCCCTGTACACTGATGTCTACATCATGCCTGAGTGGATCATTTTCCTGCTCAAAATCCTTCTTTGGCCATGCCAAAACTTTCGAAGCAAATGCCAGCTGAGTCTTGCTGTCTCACACTCTCACACCAGGAACTGTAATTCTCAGAAGGCCTCTGTGATGGTTTAGATGAGAAATGTCTCCCCCAGGCTCCTATGTTTGAGCAGCTGGCTCCAGGTTGGTGATGCTGTTCAGAAGGAGATGTTGAGGAGGGGCATCCCTGTCTTCCAGTTTGTTCTCTCTGCTTCAGATATGCCTTTAAAGATGAGTGCTCTCAGCTTCCTGCCCCAGCTGCCTGCTGCCAGGCTTTTACCTGACCATGATCAACTCTTAGTCTTCTGGAACCACAGGTCAGTATAAATTCCCTTTTCCTTAAGTTTACTTGGCTATGGTGCTTTACCATGGAAACATAAAAGTAAATGAGATAGCATCACACATAGGTTCCCAGCCTGTCCCTGTTCCTTCATGGTTATCTTCGCCCATCTATATTGTGGACATTGTTTGTGATCATTCCTCCTAATCACACATGTTTATCCTAATTACTGGCTGACTCTCTGTGTCCCTGGACCACCCTGCATGTTTCAGAATACCCCAGCTAACCTATACACCTCTATAAGGCAGGAATCAGTCTTCCCTTGCATCAGTTCTAGCACCTGTGCCACTCATGAGTATTTGCTTAACGAATGACATTCAGAGGCAAGAAAGAGAGTGACAGGTTTCCTGGGTCAACTTGAGCACATAATAACAAAGGCTTCAGGTCAAATGACTTCTGTGGTGGTTTGAATAGGTTTACTCCCATAAACTCATGTGTTTGAATGCTTAGCCCATAGGGAGTGGCACTATTCGGAGGTGTGACCTTGTTGAAGGAAGTATGGGGGTGGGTTTTGAGATTTCCTATGCCCATGCTCCACCCAGTCTGTAGTCAGAGCCTCTTCCAGGCAGCCTGTGGAAGACAGTTTCTTCTCTTCCTGCCTTTAGATCAAGATGTAGAACTGTCATCTGCCCCAGCACCATATCTGCCTACACACTGCCATGCTTTCCACCATAATGACAATGGACTAAACCTCTGAAACTGTAAACCAGCCCCAGTTAAATATTTCCTTAATAGGTGTCTTAATGGTGTTTCTTCACAGCATTAAAACCCTAAGACAGCTCTTTGTTCGATTTACTTCCAGTTTATGTTACAGATAAAAATTGTTTTCTGTTCTTTAAAGTCTAATGCTTAGAATGATTCCAAATTTGATCAGATCATTGACTGTTTGTTTTTCCATCAAGAATAATGACATAACTAGGTATTTTTAAGAGCTGGAAAAATAGTGTTAGGCCATTTCTCTAGCAAGCACAAAGCTCTGAGTTTGATTTCCAGCACTGCAACAAAATAAAATAAAGTAAAAAAAGACAATTTACTCTCCTCATATTATAGAAGCAAAACCAAAATTTGATGTTTTCATTCCAATATAGCAAAGTGACATCCAAAAGACATGAATTCACACTTGATTTAGAAGTCATAATTATTTTCTGAGTTTACCTCTCATCCCCAATTTCCTAAGAATATGCCTATTTTTTTATTATTCTATTTCTTCGAGGACTTATTTGTGTTTTATTATATGTATATATGCTTCCCCTGCATACATATCTGTAGAGCATTACTATGAACCACCATGTGGGTGTTGGGAACTGAACCTAGGTGCTCTGTAACAGCAGCCTGCGCTCTCAACTACTGCCATATCTCCAACCCTTAGCTTTCTTTTAGAACAGAATTTTCCATTTGACATCAACTTGAACTTCCTAGAGGAGAACACAGAAATCAATTTAACTAAGAGACTTCACTTGCTCTGGTCTTATTACCCGCATCCTCTATTGGAAGCCACTTACAATGGATATTCTTGGCTGCCAATTTGACTACATCTAGAATTAACTAAAACCCAAAAAGCTGGGTGTACCTGTGAGGGATGTTTTCTTAATGATTTAATTAAGAAGTGGAAAGATTTTAATACAGTTTTAATCCAGATCTTTGAGGTGGAAAGATACTCCTTTGGTTGGGATCATGTCTTCTGGCAGCTTATGAAACAGTGGTTCTCAACCTCCCTAATGCTGCAACTCTTTAATACAGTTCCTCATGTTGTGGTGACCCTCAACCATAAAATTATTTTCTTGCTAGTTCCTAACTGTAATTTTGCTGCAGATATGAATCATAATGCAAATAGTCTTTATACTACAGCTAACATCCATTTATAAGTGAGGACATGCCATGTTTGTCTTTCTAGGTCTGGGTTACCTTACTCAGGATGCTTTTTTTTTTCTATTTCCATCCATTTGCCTGTAAATTTAATGGTGCTATTTTTTTAACAGCTCCATTGTGTGCATGTACCACATTCTCTTTATCCATTTATGTCCATGGTTGAAGGATATCTGGGTTGTTTTCAGTTTCTGGGTATTATAAATAAAGCTGCTAAAAACATAGTTGAGTACGTGTTCTACCCACCGTGAGCTTGGCAAATACCAGCAATCCATTACCAAATGCAAGTGGTATATATATATATATATATATATATATATATATATATAATCAGGTTCAAACACATCCTGAAGGCACAGGAAAGTTACATGAAGAGGTTGCTCAAACGCCTTTGCTTTCAACTCCCATTGCAACGCCACCTATGCCAAGCATGTGCCTGTAGCCTTAGGGGGGTGTGTCATATGATTCAATTGACTGAGGAAGAGAAGACTAGGGCCTGATTTACTGATGGTTCTTCACATCATGCAAGTGCCATCCAAAAGTGGACAGCTGCAGCATTACAACCCTTTCTGGGACAACCCTGGAAGACAGTGAAGGGAAACCATCACAGTGGGCAGACCCTTGGGAAGCACATAGTCAAATATTTTATTTGGAAGGAGAAATGGCCAGCTGTGTGACTGCTCACTGATTCATGGGCTGTATCCAATGAATTGGCTGCATGGTCAAAGACTTGGAAAGAGCATGACCAGAAAATTGGTGAGAACAAGTATGTAGCTAGATCTCTACAAATGGGTGTAGGATGTGAAGATACTCATGTCCAATGTAAATACTAATCAAAAGGTGACTTCAGCTGAGAAGGAGTTCAGTAATTAGTAGAGAGAAACATAAAATGGCCTTTTGAAAACACAGGTACAGGTGCCATTTCCTTGGCAGCAGCCTGGAGGGCTGAGGAAGTTCTCCAGAAGGCGGTATGTGCTTTGAGTTAGTGTCCGGTGTATGCTACAGTTTGTCCCATAGCTGAGACTGGTCCAGGAACCAAGGAGTGGAAAATGGAATGCTTCCATTCACTATCACCCTAGTGACCCACTTGAAAAATGTTTGCTTCTTGTTCCTGTGACACTAAGTTCTGCAGCCCAGAAGTTTGGGTTCCAGAGAGGGGAGCATTCCTGGCAGGAAACACACAAACAGTCCACTGACCTGGATGCTTACACATCTCCCTGATCACTGTGGGCTTCTGACATGCTTGAGCAAATAGGATAAAAAAGGAATAACAATATTAGGAAGGGTGATTGATCCAGATTACCAAGGGTAAATTGGTTTGCTTCTCCAATAAGAAAGATAATGTGTGGAGTGCAGGGTATCCTCTAGGGCATTTTTTGGTGCTACCATGTCCTGTGATTGCAGTTGATAGGAAATGACAACAAAGTGCAACTACATTCAATTGGATGCAAAGGGAAGAGAAGGAACAAAAAACAAGAAAAAGACTTTTTTATTCCAGAGACCACAGTATATATTTTATCTGACGTTTCCATATTGTCACAAGGAAGTGTTATTAATGACTTTCCAGTTAATCCTCAAAATCACCATTTAATACTTAATGGCTGAGATTAGATTGCCCTTGCAAGTGAACTTTTCTTTTTCATTAATTGGTAAACTGTCTCAGCAGAAGTATACGCTGAGAGGTGTTATTCCTGCTATGAATAGTTAACTCACTTTCTTTTGCTCACTGTAAGCTGTCACCTGTTTTGCTGTTACTATTATATATCATTATGCTCCATACTTCCAGTAAAAAAGTTAAAAAGGAACTCTGGTATCAAGTACAGAAGTGCTACTGTGGCTGGTAGAACTCGGTTCCTGCCTGCTTCCCAGCAGCCTATTCCTGCTTTATTTGTCCCTGAGCTTTTCCAACGCCTGCTGCTTTAGCACTAGGAAGTCAGAAATTCTTTGGTAGTTTCCCCATCTATCTACTTAAATGGTACGGGGAGCCTTGTAGACTGTCTGAACCAGTTCGGCATTACAGCAGAGGTGATGTTCTAACTTTATCCTGTTACTGCTACAAACACCAAGACTGGGTGCAGCTTAGAGGAGGCACAGGTTTGTTTCAGCTTATGGATTACAGTCCATCACGGTAATCTAGTTGGGACATAAACTCAACCAGTGATTTCAATAAAGTCTTGCTAGCTATTTCACACAGTATTACCTCTGAACAAAGAATGCACTCACGGCCAGGAAAGAACAGCAGAAACCATGGAGAAACTCAGTTTCCAGGTGTGTATAGTTTCATGTTTACCTGTTTTTCCTTTTTAAAAATATTTATTTTTTATTAACTACAGTTTATTCACTTTGTATCCCAGTTGTAGCCCTCTCCTTAGTCCCCTCCCAAACCCATCTTCCCCCCCTCTTCTCCTCCCATGCTCCTCCCCAAGGATAGGGGAGGTCCTCCTCCCCTTCCATCTGACCCTAGTCTATCAGGTCTCATCAGGACTGGCTGCATTGTCTTCCTTTGTGGCCTAGTAAGGCTGCTCCCCACTCTGGGGGAGGTGATCAAAGAGCCAGCCACTGAGATTGTGTCAGAAACAGTCTCTGTTCCCCTTACTAGGGAACCCGCTTGGACACTGAGCTGCCATTGGCTACATCTGTAAAGGGTTTCTAGGTGATCTCCATGAATGGTCCTTGGTCGGAGTGTCAGTCTCAGAAAAGACCCCTGGGCCCAGATTTCTTGGTTCTGTTACTCTCCCTGTGGAGCTCCTATTCCCTCCAGGTCTTACTATCTCCCCCTTCTTTCATAAGATTCCCTGCACTCTGCCCAAAGTTTAGCTATGAGTCTCAGCATCTGCTTTGATACCCTGCAGGGTAGAACCTTTCAGGGGCCCTCTGTGGTAAGCTCCTGTCCTGTTCCCTATTTTCTTCCTCTTCCAATGACCACCCCCTTTGTCTTTCTGGATGAGGATTGAGAATCTTACCCAGGGTCCTCCTTCTTGATTAGCTTGATTAGGTGTACAGATTTTAGTATGATTATACTATATTGTATGTCTAATATCCACTTATACGTGCATATATACTACTTGGGTCTTTCTGTTTCTAGGATACCTCACTCAGGATGATCTTTTCTAGTTCCTACCATTTGCCTGCAAATTTCATGATTTTTTTGTTTTTAATTGCCGAGTAGTATTCCATTGTGTGAATGTATCACAATTTCTATATATATTCCTCAGTTGAGGGGCATCTGGGTTGTTTCCAGCTTCTGGCTATTACAAAAAGCTGCTACAAACATGTTTGAGCAAATGTCCTTGTTGTATACTTGAGCATCTTTTGGATATATGCCTAGGAATGGTATAGCTGGATTCGAGGAAGCACTATTCCTAATTGTCTGAGAAAGCACCAGATTGATTTCCAAAGTGGTTTTACAAGTTTACATTCCCACCAGCAATGGAGGAGGGTTTCCCTTTCTCCACATCCTCTCCAGCATGTGTTGTCACTTGAGTTTTTGATCTTAGCCATTCTTATGGGTGTAAGGGGAAATCTCAGGGTCATTTTGATTTGCATTTCCCTGATAGCTAAGGATATTGACCATTCTTTAAGTGGTTCTCTGCCATTCGATATTCCTCTACAGAGAATTCTCTGTTTAACTCTGTACCCTATTTTTTAATTGGATTACTTGATTTGTTGCTGTTTAACTTCTTGAGTTCTTTAAATATTCTGCGTATTAGCCCTCTGTCAGATATTAGGTTGGTGAAGATCCTTTCCCAATCTGTAGGTTGTTGTTTTGTTCTGACGACAGTGTCCTTTGCTTTACAGAAGCTTTTCAGTTTCATGAGGTCCTATTTATTGATTGTTGATCTTAGGAACTCATTGGCACAGGAGGCAACTTGCTGAACAGAACACCAACAGCACAGGCTCTTAGCTAACTTTCTTAAGTTTAGAACTAGCTCCCCCAGAGAATGAAGCCATCTACCCAGGGCTTGGGGCTGTCCCTCCATCAATTAACAATTAAGTCAGTTTCCCCAGAGACAGCCTTATAAATCAGTACAATGTAGTCACTTCCTCCATTGAGTGTCTCCTCTCCCATACTCTAGGCTGTGCCAAGTTGACAGTGAACACTAACTGGGACAGAGGCTACTTCCATTGTCACATGCATGCACTGTACCAATCACCATAGCATAATTTATTGACCTCATATCCTTGGTACCCAGCAGAAACGGTACTGCAAAACCATTTCTATGTTAAGTCAAGAAGCAAAAGAGTAAGAAACTGAGTCCCATAGTCTTCATCAAAACAGGAATGTGTACTCCCTGTAATCTAAGTACTTTCCAATAGGGACCAGGTTCTGAAGGCCACCCCCTCCCAAGGACACCACCATTAAACCTTAACATGTGTACCTCTGGTGGCTACTCAAGATCCAAATTCTAGCAACAGCTTTATGCAAAATGGACCTTCAGTTTCTCACCCTGGTGGTTTGATCTGCAGATGCATACCAGCTACTGGACACATGTGAGAGTCTAGGCAGTGAGTTAAAATGTCTTTAAACCTGAAAATAGAGAGTATTGTTCAGAATAAATAAAACTAGCTCATCCTCTACAAACCAACTCTATAGAATATGGGGCAAATAAAAGAAATTAGCTATGTCAAGCTAATGAGAAAGTGGTGAAAGTGAATGAGAAAGTGGTGCCAAATCAGAAAAATGATTTCTGCTTCTTTCATCCAAGTAACACTGGAAAGTCATATTCCCTTCACACTTAGAATATGGTGTGAGTAGAGAAACATCCCGCAGCCTTTAAAGCATATGCAAATACTGTTTTAGAGGTCTTCCCATAGACCAGCCACAGACATTGGGCATTTTGTTCAAAGTCATTCAAAACCCAGAAAACAGAAGAGGTGTGAAGAAGCTTGATGAGTTGAAATCAGGTGCTAAAAACAATGGTAATCTTCACACTAAAAAAATAAATGTAGTTCACCAAAACAAACAGATATGTGAAAAACATACAGTGGACATCATGCATGATGGTGACAGATGGGCACCTTTTCTCTGTGTCAGTAAGAAGGCAACCATCTGACTTCAGATATCCTTGTCAGTACAATCGCATCAGTAAAATACTGAGGTCCTACCTGGATAGCTTCACAAGAAAAGAGCTAAAATGTATTGAAATCAGAAGTAAAGAAGTAAAGTGATCTCTGTCCAAATTTAATCTTATACACACACACACTCACACAATGTAGTATACAGGAACTCCAGAAATTCACAAGATACAAAGAAAATATCAGTGGTATTTCTACATACTAAAGATTAACACCTGAAAAGAAAATCACAACACAAATTCCATTTATAGTAGTGTCAACAAGGATAAAGGAAGAAATTAAATTAACCAAAGAGGAATTAAACTTATACCATGTAAACTACAAAATACTTTTTTTTCTTTTTTTTTATTTTATTTTATTTTTTTTTATCAGTTACATTTTATTAACTCTGTATCCCAGCCATGTCCCGATCCCTCATTCCCTCCCAGTCCCTCCCTCCCTCCCTCCCTCATCTCCACCGTGCCCCTTTCCAAGTCCACTGATAGGGGGGACCTCCTCCCCATTCATCTGATCCTGTTTTATCAGGTATCTTCAGGACTGGCTGCAAAGCCCTCCTCTGTGGCCTAACAGGACTGCTCCTCCCTTCGGGGGTGGGGAGACCAAAGAGCCAGTCATTGAGTTCCTGTTAGAAATAGTCCCTGTTCCCCTCACTTTGGGAAACCAATTGGTTACTGAGCTACCACAGGCTACATCTGAGTGGAGGTTCTAGGTTATATCCATACATGGTCCTTGGTTGAATGTCAGTCTCAGAAAAGCCCCTGTGCCCAGATATATTTGGTCCTTGTGGAGCTCCTATCCTTTCCCCATCAGACTAACTCCCCTTCTTTCTTATGATTCCCTGTACTCTGCCAAAGGGTTGGTCATGAGTCTTTGCTTTGAAAACACTGCTAGTTAGAGTCTTTCAGATGCGCTCAGTAGACTCCTGTCATACGTTCAATGCACATCCCATCTGTCTTTCTAAATGAAGATTGATCATCTTACCCCATGTCCGCTCAATTGATTATCTTTTTTAGGTGTATAGATTTCATTATGTTTATCATATCTTATAGGTCTATATAAGTGAGTATATCCCATGTTTGTCTTTCTCCTTCTGGGATATTTCACTCAGAATGATCTTTTCTAGATCCCACCATTTGCCTGCAAATTTCATGATTTCCTCCTTTTTGATTGCTGAGTAGTATTCCATTGTATAAAAATACCACAATTTCTGTACCCATTCTACTGTTGATGGACATCTGGGTTGTTTCCAGGTTCTGGCTATTACAAATAGAGCTGCTATAAACATGGTTGAGCAAGTGTCCTTTTTGTGTACTTGAACAAACTTTGGGTATATACCTAGCAGTGGTATAGCTGGGTCTGGAGGAGACAACTTCCTGAACAGAACACCAACAGCACAGGCTCTAAGAGCAACAATCAATAAATGGGACCTCATGAAACTGAAAAGTTTCTGTAAATCAAAGGATACCGTCATCAAAACAAAACGACTGCCTACAGATTGGAAAAGAATCTTCACTAACCCTTTATCTGACAGAGGACTAATATCCAGTATATATAAAGAACTAAAGAAGCTGAAAAGCAGCAAACCAAGTAACCCAATTAAAAAATGGGGAACAGAGCTAAACAGAGAATTCTCGACAGAGGAATATCGAATGGCAGAAAAACACTTAAAGAAATGCTCATCCTCATTAGCCATCAGGGAAATGCAAATCAAAACGACCCTGAGATATCACCTTACACCCATCAGAATGGCCAAGATGAAAAACTCAAGCGATAACACATGCTGGAGAGGTTGTGGAGAAAGGGGAACCCTGCTCCACTGCTGGTGGGAATGTAAACTGGTACAACCACTCTGGAAAGCTATCTGGCGCTTTCTAAGACAAATAAAAATAGTGCTTCCTCCAGACCCAGCTACAAAATACTTCTGAAAGAAATTGGAGCTATATAAATAAGTTAAAGGACATTCATGTTCACAGACTTGAAAACAAATACCAGTTCTACACAAAACTATCTGTAGAGTTAATGTAATCTTTATCAAACCATCAATGACATTTTTCAGAAAGTTACTCTAAAATATATGTGGAACCTCAAAAGAACCCAGTTTGCCAAAACAATTTTTGCAAAGAACAAAGCTAGAGGGCTTATATTTTTTGGTTCCTAAAATTCTTAGCAACGCATACTAATCAAAATAACAATGCTAACATAAAAACTAACATGCACACCAGTGAATTAGAAGAGAGTTCAGAGGTAAGCTCTTGCCTAGGAGGTCAGGAGGGTCCTGAGTCATTGAGCAGCAGGTGGACATGTCAGTCCTTCAAGTGATGGTGCCAGGAAAGCTGGAAAATGTCACTTTCCTTTCTGTGCAGATGAAGAAAACTGAAAATGTTATCCAGAACTATATACAATAATTAGCTCAACATAATGAAATACCAAACCATAAAAGCTAAAACTATAAAACATTTAGAAGAAAACATAAGGCAATGGATTTGGCAGTGGATATATACCTATTTACATATACTTTCTATTTTCTGTATATATCATCATCATCAACAACAACAGTAAAAGGGCAACCCACATAATGAGAGAAAATATTTGCAAACTGTATTAATCTTGAAGAAATCATCATCTAGAAAAAAAGAGAGAACTCTTTACACCACCAACAAAAACCCTTGTAACCCGATTCAGAAGAAGTAGACAAAGAATGTAAATAGACACACATCTACATAAATGGCTAATGGGATGTACAGACACTTGACATAGCTAATCACTGTGGAAATGCCAAACGAAACTAAAACGTGATACCACCTCACCCTGGGATGATTGCTGTAATATTTAATTTGAAAGTGTTGTCAAGGACTTGAAGATGCTGAGATTCTTTTTTTTTTTTTTTCAATGCACTTTTTTCAGGAACCTTGAACAATCCTCGGACCCTGGGGAAAGCCAGCCCACAGCTTAAATAGCCTCTGGGTAGCCAACCCAGGCGTGCCACGGGGGCAATGCAGATAGGTCCACATACATGGAAGCAAGCCAGATCTTCAGCCTTAGCCAAATGTGGAATTGTTCGTGACAGAGAGCACTCACCATCGGGAAGGTGGAAGGCGGAAACCAGCTCCATCTTTAAGGCATAGCATTCCACAGCTCTCTACAGTTCCCCCTTTTTGTTTTACACGCATCAGGCAAGAGTAGAGGTCTGATCTCTGATATTAGAAATAAATTGGGACTTTGTACCGATGTTCATTTAGGTGTCATCCACCCAAAGAGCATCAGACCCGTCTGATACCTTTTTCTCAGAGGCGGGACCTGGGGCATCAACCCGCATGCAACCAGACATGCTCTTCTCTGGGTCCAAAGTGGCTGACCCTGAGTGCAGTGCTTAGCCTCGCATCCTGAGCGTAACATTTTAGCTTTTTATGGTATGCAACCATGCTTGGGGAGAATGTCCTGCTTCAATGGCTGTAAAGGCCTGAATGATCATGGCTGCATCACACTGTTGTGAGACTCTAATCTTGCATATATACCACAGGCAAACCAAGGAGACCAACACCAGAAGGCCTGCTAATGCTCCCATGCCCGCCCATTCCTTCAGATGATTCATGGCTGCAGCAATCCATGATGATAATCCTGTGGCTAGTCCTGCGTCCACTCTGGTAGAATTTACTGTGACAATGGCCACTCTCAGCTGCTCCATCGTAGTATCGAATTCTCCAGTCCAATTACCTAAAATATAGCTCGACAATTGTTTAGACAGATTTGCGATGCTGAGATTCTTATGTTATCTCTGTGAACTGCAAAATTTACAGCAGGCACCTTGGAAACCTAGTGAGTCCTCAAAATACCATCACTAGACCAACAACTTGAAAGGATTTCCCACATCTGAGATGTTAAATAGTCTATGGCTTTGTTAGCCCAAGTCCCGTAACTGTATTAACTTTAAGGTGTGTGTGTGTGTGTGTGTGTGTGTGTGTGTGTGTGTGTGCAATACACCTATATTACCACATATAATTTTAGGTAGATGAAAAAAATAATATGACTCCTTATGACTTTTTCAAACATCCTTAGAATTATTTGTTCCTTCTTCCTCCTTCTCCTTCTGTATTGCCCTCCCTTCCTCCATCTCAGTTAGACACTGCTCTTTCTCTTTAGCCCCAACATAACTTCTGTATCCTGATATTTACTTCTCTACCACTCCCTCACCCCTCACCCCATTATGATACCATTTCTTGCTTCTTAGGTTACTCTAGGCTCTAGTCTCATCTCTGTAGACTTGGAACTAGTAACCACAGATGAGAGACAAAGTGCAATGTTTGTCTCTCTGGGTCTGAGTTCCTTCTCTCAATATATCAGGGGAGTTCAAGGAGTCAGAGAACTTAATAGGCTATTGATGTTGCCCTGGGTTGCCTTCCAGGAGTTAAAGGTAAGTCCCTTTTTCTGAAGACACCATTTTGCTTTAGACACAGGACTCAAAGGATTCGAGCTGAATCTGACCTGAAAGTCTCTTTCCTAAGGACTAGTGTTCATAACACATAATGAAAGCTGCCAACAAAGGAAAGAAATCAGTAGTCCTATACAGCTGTGATACCTATGAACTACAACAAATACCAGTATGACAAGATACACCTAAAGCTGCAATAGTGGCCCTCATATCTTGGTAGTAGCCAATAGTTAGCTAATTGGACTTAACCACTCAGTAGGAAGGAAATAAGGTTTGGAATTGAAAACTTAGACAACTACCCAGCTAATGAGGTCATGGACCTTAAGAGAGAACCTACTACTGGCACTTTACTAGACTATCATAATTCCTAACTTTATTCTAAATATTCTTAGACCCATAGATAAAATTATCTCTCACCCTTTATCAAAGATGATTCTCTTTGCAGTAGAGAAAGATCGTTACAAAAAGCCACCCCTGGTCAAAATGCAGAGAACTGATCATGTTCTACCAGCTCCATAGGATAAATCTACAAAACAAGCATGGCACATAGGCCCAGGAAACTTTGTAGACAATGGGGAGGAAAAATTGGAAGAGCCAGAGGACCAGAATATGTGCTATGAAATGTATCTCTTAGAAATGATAAGGAAGCTACACCCATGATAACTCAACAATATGCCTGCCTAAACAAGATCGGAACAATGACAACATTAATAGATATGCTAACATAGAAGGGGGTGTTCTTACGAGGCCCCATGTCTAAACAAAGAATTACAGGCCAATAAGTATGAGTGAGAGAGAGGGAGAGAATTAGCCCCAGGTATTAGCCCCTTAACTGGTTATCTAGTATCAAGTAGTCAGTACTGAAATCATATACATGCAAGCAAACCTGACTCGTAAGGTTTCATTTATATTTTTAAAGATATATAAATTAAATATGTGGTGTGCGTGTGCATGTGTGTATAACAATAATGATTAAAATGAGGCTGTGAATTTGAGAAGGGGTAGGAGTAGAGGAAAGGGTTTGAAGGATAAGCAATGTTTTAAAAAATTAAAACATTAAAAGTAGACTTCAAAGGAAATATTTGTGTGTTCACATTACAGCAGCAGTATTCACAATAATTAAAATACAGAAACATCCCTCATCCATCAATAAATGGACTGATATGCAAAATACAGCATGTGCACACACTACAATGACAGTTTTGAAATGGAAAAACATCGTAACATAGGCTACAATATGGATGAATTCAGAAGATGTTCTAAGTGACACAAGACAGGCAAAAGATGACAGACACCATATGATTACACTTACACAAGGTATTTAAGTGTCGCAGAAACACAGAGAGCTTGTGACAGTCAGAGAGCAGACATGAAGGTATTTGAGACAGAGTACACCACTCTAGGGAATATTCCTGATACCCGCTTCCTCTAACTAGGCTCTGCCTCTTAGTCTCTGTCACCTGTCCACAAAGCCAACAAAGTATGGAGTCCTTAACCTACTTACTGATTGATCTACCAGTGAAGTTAGGCTCCATGATCCACTTGCCCAAAGTTCTGCCTCAATGTGATGTGTTAGGTACCAGACCTTCAACAAATGTCTCATTTTAGAGGGTACTCCACTTCTAAATCTTAACCTTTACAAAAATTAAAATTAGAAAAATATGCAAAAAGGTAAATATTAATACTCACAAGTGGCTACCAACCTTTCAACAAACAATCACAAGGAGTATTATGTACTGCCTACCAAGTCCATCTTCAGTGTTCGTAATATTCTTTCTAAAAATATTAGCATACATTAATTCACATGTGTCATCTTATAGACTTCTTTAGAGAAGGCCTTGGAATCACAAAATGACCCAATGCAATATAAACATTTGTTAGAGAGCAAAATGAAATGTCACTTGGATGATGTGCTGGCTTACAACCATAAACATGAGTCAGGTTACTCGGCTCTTACTGGAATCTTCCTTGTAATTCTGAGCTCAGGGCCTGGCATCATGTGCCCAAGGTTACACAGCACAGGCAGAGGCCTGGTTTCAAACACTTGTTTTTCCATTTCTTCTTTCTTCTCCCACAATAGCCTATTGAGTGTCTTTCTGAGGCTGATTAGGTTCTGTTTTTCTTCTCTTTTCAGACCTCAATTTTGGTGGAGAGAGTTGGTATTCATATAATTAGAAACATTTTGCCCTCCCTCAAGGCCACTGGGGAGAAGGATAGTCTGTATTCATCTCTTCAGTGGGCTTTCAGTACCTCTTATCAACAGGAATTGAATTTTAATGTTTTGGGGTCCTTTTGAGATTACTGAGGAGGATACCATAAGTTAAGAGATTGGGAAAAGAGCTGGAGAAATGGTTCTGTGGTTAACTTAAGCACTGCTCTTCTAGTGGACCCAAGTTCAGTTCCCAGCATCCACAGCAGGTAGTTCCCATCCTGCTGTAACTCCAGCTCTAGGAGAACTGATGCCCTCTTCTGGACTGTGTGCATATCTGCACTCATGTGCACATACTCCCATGACCCACAGATACACAGACTTTAAAATAAACACACACACACACACACAGAAATGGATGAAATTATTATGGCCAATTGGTGACTAAATTAGGGCTAAAGCATGCCCTTTAACCTCCTGCTTATGGTAAAAGAGCATATGCCATGCTGTGTGTGTGTGTGTCTGTCTGTCTGTCTGTTTATCTGTCTGTCTATCTGTATGCATTACCTTCTCCCTCTACATACATATTTGAGTTATTAGGATGTCTCTGAGATTTCTATTTTTCTTCCTAAACTGCAAGAATCTGTTATCTTGTCTTCTATACTCCCAGTAGAACTTTCTCAATATCTCAGAAAGGAATTTGGGTCATGGCTGGAGGCAGCTGGGTGAAGTGCCTGTGTGGGGACCACAGCTGCAGATCTTTGAATCATGATGTCAGCCTTGATGGCACTGCAGTCTGCCACTTGTCTGAGTAGTTTTATAGAGATGATGAAACTCAGTTTGTATTCAATTATTGTTTTTGATAATTGGGTAGTTTTTAATCATTTTCCAATGGTATTTTTTTTTCTTCTTTTGATTCCCCCATCCTCTTACTGCAGTAATTAAATACAAATGTGAAACATAATAAAAAAGCACTTCAGCAAAGTGTACAATGAACCTCTCAGTTCCTTCCCTCAGAAGATGCCTGGAGATGAAATATTAATGATTAAGTAAAAAAATAAAAAAGAGCATTTATAAATCTAACAGGCTGAGTGTCAGGCATCAGGCTACATTCCATTGCAAAATGAATAAAAGAACAGAAAAGAGAATGTTGAGGGATGGAAACAAGAGGAATAAAGGCTATCTGGAATCCCAGGTTTGTGGAGGGTGTAAAGGGGCCAGCTCATAGAAATAGGCAGGAGAGCTATACAAGCAATAGCTTTGGCACTGAATACCCCAGGCTTGAGCCACACCTTGCTAAAGGCTTTAGAAGCAGAGTATTACATAAGGTTTTAGGGTTTTTGTTTGGGGGTTTTGTTTTTGGGGCTTTAGAAACAGAGTATTTCATAAGGTTGGTTGGTTGGCTGGTTGGTTGGTTGCTTTTTTTTTTTTTGTTTTGTTTTGTTTTTTGTTTTTTTTTTTTTTTTCTTGTCAATTATAAGAAAGAAGGTCAGGTTGACTCTCTGCCAGACTAAATGGGGGAATGCCCAAGGGATTTCCAGGCAGAACATGCTAGTGTTTGGGTTCTAGTAAAGCTTCAGTGTGAAGAGACTCCTCTGTGGGGTTTACAATGCCAGGAGTGTTGCTGTGAATATCCAGTGTGTTTCCTTTCAGTGACATACAACAGTCACTGACAAGATGTCCCGGAGAGCATCGTTTTCCTTTCTTCTCCTAAGGCACAGATGCCTGTGTGCAAACATGCTTTATCTAAACTGTGTTATATATTCATATCTTTTATAAGGTTGGGGTCTCTTAAAGGCCAGGAAGTATATTAGACCCTGATAATTCTAAACTGAAAGACTGACAGCTTCTCCTTCTGTGCTTACAGTTGGGTAGAAAAGATATGTAGAAAACCCCACCATTAGTAATGTTCAGGAGACGTATGAAGGAGTTAGCTCTAACGAGGACAGGGTGGAGGGAACACAGAAAGTAGTGAAGAACTGAGACAAGTCATTTTGGGACTGATACTTGCGGACAAGCAGGAACTTGTCTGAAGGACTAGGAGGGGGTCAGAGTTATCAGGCTCCTCAAGTAGAGCTAAAAGTGAGAATCTGAACAAGTTAAGATTGTGGTTTCTTTTATGTTCTGAAAATAGATGTGTTTGGACATGGTTGATGGACTGTTGCTACAAAAGCTCATAATTATTTCTGCTGATTAACTATTTAGATTTTGGACACAGGACATTCTGGATCATTTAAAATGATGAATTTGCTATCTTTGCATGGACTTTTGTTCTCTAGTGTTCATCTAGATGGTCAAAAGTCTGGATAATCCTTGCTCAATGCAGTGAGAGTCCTGTTCCAAGGTATTCTAATGTATATTACAGCAACTGGATTCACCAAGCACACACAGACTTCAAAGCCACAAGCACACTGCCTTGTTTGAATGCTTGGTTTTTAAAACTGTTGCCCTTATCACCCAGAAAACAGGTAAACACCTACTCAGCTTCCAACTGTATTCACAAGCAAATGTTTGGATGAAGATGGCTAAACAGATACAGTCACAGTGAAAAGCTCCCCAATTATTTCTGTTATCGTTTAGCTTAGAAATTATGAGATTCCTGAGGTAAACAGTTCCTGGATGCATATCTGAGCTTGTCCCCACCCCTTGTTCTTCTTTATTACTGGAGATTAAACCTAGAGGGCCTTGTACTTAACCACCATTGTCCTGAATCTTCCACCCTTTTTTTTATTTGTGAGATGCTCAGGTTGTACTTGAACTTGTGATCCTCTCATCTCTTGAGTAGCTAGAGTTAAAGGCCTGGAACAGCGGGCACAGCAGGATGTTCTCTTTCTATATAGCTACTAAGTGATGACAAAGGACATCCAGGGCCACTGGTTGTTCCTCTGTTTGAGTTTGACACCATTCTTTACTAAATCTGAAATACTTTCTCCAAGAGGCACAGAATGCTTTTTATACAAAGATTTGATCTTCTACTGAAAACAGGAGTCATTTAGCTGGATCATTAGAGCCCATAGGTATCCATAAAGGGGACACTGCAGCAGCAAAAGATGCTGGACCCTGTGATGTCCTGTGCCTGTGATGTAAGAATACCTAAACACAAGCAACTAAGAGCTAATAAAGTTGAGAAGGGAAATGTCTGTGCCTATGTGAATGTGAAGGCTTGTAGCTTTTCATCATTGTCTCTAACATGTGAAATAACTATTGCTCTGTGAACAGAACACTACTCTAACATTATTTTAAGTTCCAGCTCTTTTGTTGCTATTCTTACTCCTTCCATGTAAGTACAGTTTGGAACTAAAACAACCCCAGAGGAACAGTGTATGTAGCACCTGTTACTCATCTGGAAAGGGTGAGACCCCAAATCTAGTAATTACTACTTCTGTGACCTTCATATGGTGGTGGTGTGGCCGGGGGACCTTGGCTTCCCCATGCCTTAGCTTCCCTCTAGGTAAACCAGGCATATGAATTCTCCCCTGGTCTCTCATAGGACTTAAATGAGATTACCCATATGGTTCAAGTAGCTCAGCTCAGGGCTGACTGGCAAAGGGCACTTGATTAAAAGTAATTTTCTTGTGATTTTGATAAAATTATTTCTTAAAAGTCAATTAAAGGCACTGAATAAAACATGTTTAACTGTTTCTCCTTTATTTTTGCACTCATTAGTAACATGTCTTAACTAATGCTTTTATACAAGAGAAAATGTTACCCCAAAATAAATATATTCAAACACAACACCTATCGAATATTGAGAAAGCCCAATACTGAATGATATCAGAAAATTACAACGTATTTCTTAACTTTCAAATAAAAAAGGAAATGAAAATAAAAAGAAATGTTACATGTGTTTATTTTAATTGGAGGCAATTTGAAAGTGTTTAAAATAGTTCACTTTTCAGTTATAATTCTTTATTATACAATTCCATTATATATACTTTAAAGTACTAGTTTTTCCATATGAATTGAAGCAAAAAAAAATTAACCTACCTTGAGATCTACCAAACATTTTAAGTGACTTCTGCTCTAGAAAAGAGTTAAGATTCTAAAACATATATTGTCATTGCTCTTGTTTGACCACCAGAACTTTAATGGTAAGACCTCATTGCTGAAGATGCCCAGATACTAGTGACAGAATATGGAAAAATAAATTTGGTACTGACCAGGAAGCTTCTGTTTCTAGGGTAACTTTCACAGTACTGTAAGGTGCTATGTGGTCTACTGGGGACAGGGGAAGTCATCAACAGTCTTTCTCAGCTGTGAACCCTGTGAACTGCAATAATGACTGAGGTGCTGGCACAAACTCATGGGTACAATAATGGCACCAGTGTTATGGGGGGAAGAAACCACTTTCTGATTGGATTTAAGACCAACCTCATAAAGAAAGCATTTGCATCCAAGAATCCATGGTTGGGGAACGCATAGGCTTCCAGGGGTGACTCTACTGCTATTATGCCCTGCAAAATGGCCAAAGCATCAAATTGCCTTATAAGTTCGTATTCCTATACCTGTAGATTAATGTAGTTCTCAGACCTCATCAAAGAAGTTTCTTTGTAGAGTGGGTAGTGGTTAATGCAAAAACTCACAGATGGTTGAAATATAGAGAAGTATCAGTGTTAGTATTCAGCCACAATGACATATGCCCACCCCAAAGCTCAAATACCATGATAGAAGGAGGGTCAGAAAGATTGTAAGAGTCAGAGGTCAGGGAAGACCAAAGCAATATGACAGGGCTGACATATTCATGAACTCATAGCAGCAGCTGTGGTTGCCTGCCCAAGATCTGCACAAGAGCAAGCCAGTCAACATTCCAGCACAGAGTAGGAAGGCAGTCACGAGTTCCCACTAGTAACTGGGGAGCTTGAACAGTTCATGGCCTTTGGGAAAGGAGTCTGCTCTCTTTAGAAGTGTAGCTCCAAAAGATGACTACATCACTAAGAAAATAAGGGCAACACAAATTGGACTCAGTAGAAGATATAAATATATATGACAGAAAGTTGGAGACATGGAAGTGGATCTTGGAGGACTTAAGAGAAGTTGTTGTGAACATGATCAAAAATACATTGTATCAAATTCTTGAAAAGTTAATACAGATAGTTTCTAAAATAAATGAAAATAAAAGAGAGGCTATTTGGAAAAAAGAAAGGACAGTGGTGATGAGGGTGGTGAAGGAAGCAAGAGTAAAAAGAGCGTGAGTGTGACATAAGAACATTTTAGACATGTATGGAACTGTTGTAAAGAAACCCATTGCTTTTGTACATACATATAGACTAAAAACATTAAATGTTTTTAAAAGCAATAAAAAGAACCTAAAGAATAAGTAAAGTTTTAGGAAGCAAAATATAGATAAAGATAATATTTAAGTTAAGTAGCTTACTCTTCATATATAACATAACATTTCCAAGTTACTAATAATGTTTTAAGATTCCAGGAATCAATGATAAAATTTACAATAAAATTAGTTTTGCTTTTTTATAAAAACTACTTTGGACTTGAAATGAAACACAGGATAATTAAGTCAGTGTGAAAATTTGCACCAAATTGGCTGTAGCCAGAGCTCACAGATGACCACACACTGGCCCTGGCTAGTCTTTAACCTGAAAACCGGCTGGCTCTACAGGGGGGCATACAGTCCATTATCAACAGCAATAAATCTGGGAGGGTCCCTCAGTGGGGAACATGTTTTGTACACAAGTATTAGGACCTGAGGCTGATCAGCATCCACATGAAAAAGTCAGGTTCATGTTTGAAAGTTCAGGGATGAGGAGATTAATACAAGTAGACCCCTGGGGTTCACTAGCTACCTAGTCTAGTTGAATCAGCAAGCCCCAGAGCAAGGTGGATGGCTCCTCAGCAGCAACACACACACGCAATGCACAAATGCCCACACGCAAAATAAGTAGTAAGATACCAGGCCTATAAGAATAACTTTCCCCAAAATATTTTAAGGCAATGGATGGTGTCCCCCTCATCACAACATTTTCAAAGTATGAATCTGAATTATTTTTCTCTCCAGGTCACATTACTCATAATTAGTCAGAGATATCTTTAAGTCAACTAACCTGACAAAAAGCCTCTGAGGATGTCTCAATATAGTTATAGATGCCAGAAGGGTAAATTTATATCTTCATAGGCTTCTGCAATAAGATATGCTAAACCCAAGAAATTATTTTGAAATATATTTTCAAGACCATTTGCTACCATCACAAAATAACCCCTTTACTCATAATAAAACAGAATAAAAATATAGTATTTTCCACTTGAAGTTGAATCTCAAGGGGCCAAAGATGTAATGGCTTCTTTTGAGAGAGAGAGAAAAACTACTGAATGGACTCATGCCTAATGGGTGTGGAACTCTAACCTTAGAAGATGCATTTTCAGCCTACATTTCCAAATTCTTCAGCATGTATAACCCCCACTGTTCTAAATCATTAAATTGTGTGATTGAATAAACCTCCAAAACCATACATCTGTTCTAGTGCACAGAACAGCATGTACACTATCACGGAGAAGTCCTCATGGCCAGCATGGCTTGAGGAGGAAGGACTTGGTGTATATCTGCTGATGAACTTTACATTTCATGAAGCTAAGAAAGCTTTTGACATCATCAAAGATAATACAAAACAAGATAAGCAGCCACATTCTGATAAGATGCTACTGATGAAACCTGCCAATATCTGTGCCCGAGTTGGTCAGTCACAGCCTCCGTCAAGCCCTTATTTAGGTATTCACTAACTCAATGGGTACGTTATAAGCCAGGTACAAGTTATAGCTGAGCAGAAAGAGGCATGATAAGACTTTGAACAGAGGAGGTAAGGCTGAGTTATATGTCAAAGGGTTCTGTATTCCTAGCCAATGGGTTTAAAATTGATTAGCACAATAAACAAGAGAGTTCCTTCATCAGACTTTCATTTTAGAGAGATAACAGTTGGCATGGTATGGTGGTGCACACCTGTGATTTAAGCACTGTGGGAGTCAGAGGCAGGTGGATCTCTGTGAATTTGAGGCCAGCCTGGTCTATAAAGCTACATAGTGAGTCCAGGACAGCCAAGGCTACACAGAGAAACCCTGTCTCAAATAAACAAAAACAAGCAAACAAAAAAGTAAAAAAAAAAAATAAAATAAAAAGAAAGAAAGATAGCATTTGCATTCTTGAATTTGATTGAAGATGAGAGGAGATGCATAGAAAACAGCTCATAAAGAATTCTGAGACCCCTGGAAAGGATGCTGATAGCCAGGGTGTATCTGAAGGAGGGAACTGGAAAGAAGAAAGCCAAAGCAAAACAGAAGGTTTTGTTTTTGTTTTTGTTTTGTTTTGTTTTTTAAGAAAAAAAGGAAAGAAAGAAACATAGGAGGGAAGAACTCTGGAAAGAAGTTGGGAAGTGATAGGTTGTAAGCTTAGATTTTTCACCAAGCCTACTTTATTTAGGGTTCTTAAACACCTTTACCTCCCTCACAACCCTCTCCCTTCACCTAATATAGATTAGCATGGAAAAGGGCTGTAGACCTCTTTTATTTGCTTCCTGCTGATTAGGGTTTAGGGGTCTCTAGGGGATTACCAAACTCAATTGTCAGGTTACCAGCAGTCCAGTTTAAAGGCCAACACCAAGAAGCACCACGAATCAGCATGATAAGTCAGCAAAATCTACAAGACTCAGTTGGATTGCCTAGAAAAGTTCTCTGGAACATTTCTCTCTGCAAAGTCAAGTATTGCAGCATGAAGATCAGTGCAGCAATGTTGATCCAAAAATCGATCTCTCACTGTGCATGGGCCTCTATATATCTCCTCCCCTCAGAGTCCACCCATGGATGTCCTCAGATGACCAAAGTCATGCCCCTCTCTCATGTGCCCTCTCACAAGCCAACCTGCAGCAAAACATCACGTGCCCAGCTTACAGTAAAACATCACATGACAAAACCGAGTCTTCACAGAAACCAGAAACTTCCAATAGGTTGAGTAAATAACAGGTAGAATGCAAGGTGGAAAAACCATACATAATAGAAAAATATCTGCCCAGCCCTGAGAAAAATGACCAAAGTGACTCTCAATTTGAAGGAAGTCTCTTTGTAAATGATTAATGAAGATGTAAGAGTGCAAAGAAAGCACAAGTGAGAAGTATAGTATCAACAGAGCAAAGAACCAAAGACTGAGAACTAACGATTAACTGGAAACCTTGGAAATGCCACTGTTTGGTTGGGCTGGAATAAGATGTATGTAGGAGATGAAGCTGTAAAGGACGTTGGTACAGACACTAACTCTCCTGGAAACACAGCCTAACCAAAGTAGCAATGTTAGGTGTGAGGCCATGCCAAGAAGCAACAACTCTGATACAGGTATGTGGCTGCATTCAGTGGTATAGCTCACTGAATGTGAAGGCTTGGATGTTGGACTAATCACCTTTCTGGATATGGAAGTTACTCAAGATTTGAAGCAGAAGGTTGACAAAAATCAGAGATTCCAGTTCTAATAGCACGAAGAACAGAGGGGCCCGACAGCTGCTGAGAGTGCTGCAGCAGGGGCAGCATGAGCCCCAGAGGGGCATCAAGAAGATAAGTAAATAATATTTGCAACATGCATAGCACAAAGAGCCCAAACAAAACTCTAGACTCAGATCATGGGCAAATCAGCAAATTACTCAGTCATTTATTCAAGAACTGTTCCTTCAGTACCTGCTAGTGCTGAGGATGTGCTAGCTCCTGGAAAAATTGTTGAGAAGTATTCACATACTTTTCTTTCTCTAAAAATAGGTTGACAATGAAGTTGTCAGGTATAAACAGAACCTTTACAGAACAAAGCAGAAAAAAGAATGGATGTGAATTTGCTAGGGAGTAGTCCTCAAAAGCCATATGCTGGGATTTTAGAGGGAGGGTCTGGTGTCAATCTGAATCAAAGAGAAGCAAGCAAGCACTGTGTTTGGCTGCAAAAGGAATCTACTGCACCTTGGAGAGAGACTTTCATGTTGAGAAGCAACTAAGAAGGTCAAGGGTGCGCTGCATGTAGAACCGGCTGAAACTGGCTTGGAGTCCCACAGAAATCACCCTAGTCACAATTAATTTGGCTTCCCTGGGGAACCCAGGTACACAACAGACATAACAGTTACTCCTAGGAGTGATGGCTCTCATTGCAAAATGAGCACAAGAGAGCTGTCCTGGAGACATGGCCCACAGAGTGCTTGCCTAGCATACTCCAGACTTTTTGAGTACACCCCTCTACACCTCTACTACCTCAACAAGAAAAACAAACAAACAATCAAACAAACAACAAAAAATTAGCCTAGGCTAGTTCTATTTTGCTTAAGGGAATCTGGGTGAAGGACAGCAGGAGTTATGGGGGTAGACTGACCACATGTTGGGTAGAGCCCAGGATGCTAATGGAGAGCATCCAGCAATGGAGATGGCTAATTGTAGACTGAGCTTTTGAAAAACTCTGCTTAGTGTGCCCATCCCCTGTAAGCTTCATACCTCCTCTCACATACATATGCCTTAGCTTCCCCTCTACCTAGTCTCAGCTCCCTCACAATGAGGAATATGCTCTCCTAACTCCCATCTACATGGTCAGGTGGATGAGCCCCATCCTGTCTGACATAGCTGGCCCTACCAAAAATGTTTCTTTGTGATTGTGTTGTCAGTATATAACCTTGAGCTGCTCTATATTGACTGAACTTGTATGACCCCCATCTTTATCGCTGGCCTGAAATTTCCAGTCATCCTAGATAAGAACAGGAAATAAAAACTGACACTTTTTTTCCAAATTCTCAAATACAGCACCCATACTTCTTCCATCTTCATTACCTTCTTTGGTATTGCATTACCCAGGACCATCATCTGCACTCTTGCTTCCAGCTACTTTCTTCTCTGAGGTGCAGATGTCTTTTTTCTTGCCAGCTCTTCTGATAACATTATGATCTGAGGAGATGAGCACTACACATGCTCCAGAGTGTTTTTCGAATGAGATAGTCAAGATGGCCCTCGGGGCCCTGTACTGTCTCCACTTGGTTCCTGGTGGTTTTCAAAAGCTTTGGCAGTCTTCCAAATTGCTTCATCTTCTCTTATTGTCTTTCACTTTCCCTGCTCCAAATGATCAGGTTTTCCCTTGGCACATCTTATCTTACTTTCCTATTGCCATCTCTACAGTTCCTGTCCTACAGCAGCAGGAAGGGAACAATTCCCAACAGCCACATGGTATGGCTGCATCAGGTAGAAAAGGTACTTAAGGGGTTGGAAGGATGAGTGGGTAAAGCTCTTGCCTGGGAAAATGTGAAGACTAGAGTTTTGATTTCTAGTAACTTATAAAAATTCCCAGTAGGCATGGTGGCTGTCCTAATAGGCTGACACAGACTACAGTCATCAGAAAGATTCTCAATTGGAAAAAAATTTAGATTAGCCGGACCTGTGATCAATAAAAGTTTGTCTTGACTGATGGTTTATGTGAGAAGCCCCATCCCACTGTGGGCAGCACCATTCCTAGGCAGGTGGGCCTGGACTGTGTAAACAAGCCAGCTGAGCATGAGCCAGTGAGTGAGCCAAAGAAGCAGAGTGAACCAGTAAGCAACAACCCCTGTGGTTTCTATGTAATCTGGAAGTGTAAGCAAATAAATCCTTTCTTCCCTTAAGCTGCTCTCAGTCAGTGTTTATTACAGCAACAGAGATAAAACTAGATCAGTGGCCTGCCTGTATCCAAATGATCTCAGCACTTTGGAGGAGGAAGCATGCTTAGTGCGAGCTTGCTAGCCATGTTACTCAAATTGGTAAGCTCTGGGTTCAAGGTAAAAGCCATGACTCAATATAGAAGGTAAAACTCAATCAAGAAAGACAACCTATATCAGCTTTGGCCTACATATATATACACATGTACCTGCACATACACCCACATTTACATGTGCCCACATACATGTGACCATGCATACACACATGATTTTGAAAAAATAGGTACAAATTAGAAATAATATAGAATAAGGCATACATGTGAGCCCCAAACTTACTGGAACATAAGTTAATAGAAGACAAAGAAGATGGTAAAATGTGCTAATTTATTTAACATAATATTAACATAAAATTAGTTAATAGTCATGTTCATACAAAATAACAGGAAGGCTAGTTCATAACAAAAAATTACGTGTGGACTAGCTTTCCATGCCTATGCTTGTAGTAGATACAGAGAGAAGCAGATCTTCCTATCATCACCCTTGTCATTCATGCCCACTGTCTGACAAAGTTCCTCCCATGTCCAGCATCCATTCAGGAGGCTGCTTTATCACCTACATTTGTAGCCACTGTGGGCTCTGTGAGTGCTCTCACACTTGTCCATCTTGTTTTCCAGGACACAAGTTACCTGTGGGCCAGATACAGTTATGAAGAACTCCACAAACTTTGCTTGTTGGGAAAACACACCATCTCCCTTTCTCTGAAACTTCCGTAAGAGCACACAGAACAAGAAGCAGCTGAAAGTCCACAGACTGTGCATTAGTGATGCTCAGAAGGGTGGGAGCTCCCCAATGGGCAATGGAAAACCACCATTCACTGAAGTTCACTGCCACTGTCTCCATGGTGATCAGCAGTCCAAAAGCTTTGTGACCAGTGTATGTGTGATTTATGCCAAAGATGAGGCAGGGACTTGAGTTAGACATGCTGAGCAGCTCAATGTGAGATTAAGTTAGCAAAAACCTCCTGGCTAGGATGGAAATAAGTAGAGTGGCAGATAATACATGCTCAAGGAGTTGGTTTAATATATTTGCTACATCACTCCTTCATTTGCATAGTTCTTCTTAAGTGGAGTTACCATTACCTATCCAGTACCTTATGCTCAGACCAGTAACAGTAGACACTGGTGATGCTAAAATATGGAAAAATTATCAAAAATCCTGTTTTTCAAAGCTCAGCCTTTGGGGGTGTGATAGTTAATTTTATGTGTCAAATTGACTGTACGATGGTACACAGATATTTGATCAGGCTTTATTCTAGAAATTTCTGTTTTTTTTTAATTAAATGTATTTATTTATTTTTCTACATATTTATTTATTGTGTGAGAAGGGGGATGAGTATGAGTGCGTGGGTGTATGTGTGGAGATTTGAGAACAACTTGCTTAAGGGAGTTCTCTTTCTTCTTCTATGAGTGTTCCATGGATTGAACTCAGGTTGTCAAGCTTGGTGGAAATATGTTTTATCTGCCAGGGATGTCTTCTGCATAATAGTAATGTTTAAATCACTCATGTCTAATAAGGCAGACAGCTTTCCAAGTGTGAATGAGCTGCACATAATCAGCTGTTGCCCTTACTACAAAAGTCTGACCCCACCTCCCAAGCAAGAGTTTTCACAGTAGACAGCTTCTTCCTTCTGCGACAGCTTGAGGCTTTTTGGATTGTCCCACTCTGATAGTTATGTAATACAGTTCCTTAAAATAAATTTCTCTTTGTGGTTCTGTTTATTTGGAGAATTCTGAGCATTATAAGCATATTGTTTTTTTTATTTTTTTATAATTTTTTATTGTTTGTTATTATTAGTTACATTTTATTAACTCTGTATCCCAGCTGTATCCTGCTCCCTTATTCCCTCCCAATCCCACCCTCCCTCCCTCAGCTTCTCCCTGCCCCTTTCCAAGTCCACGAAATGCGGAGGACCTCCTCCCCTTTCGTCTGTCCCTGTTTTATCAGGAATCTGTTTTATCAGTCCTCTTCTGTGGCCTAGCAGAACTGCTCCTCCCTTGGGGGATGGGGAGTCAAAGAGCCTGCCATTGAGTTCCTGTCAGAGATAGTCCCTGTTCCCCTTACTATGGGAAACCAATTGGTTATTTAGCTACCATGAGCTTTGTCCGAGTAAAGGTTCTAGGTTATATCCATACATGGTCCTTGGTTGGAGAAACAGTTTCAGAAAAAACCCCTGTGCCCAGATATATTTGGTCCTTGTGGGGCTCCTATCCTTTCCCTGTCATACTAACTCCCCTTCTACAGAAGGTTTGGTTATGAGACTTAGTATCTGTTTTGAAACGCTGCTTGGTAGGGTCTTTCAGATGCCTTCTGTGGTAGACTCCTGTCATACGTCCAATGCACATCTCATTTGTCTTTCTAAGTGAGGATTGATCATCTTACCTCGTGTCTGCTTTCTTGTTTATCTCCTTTAGGTGTATAGACTTCATTATGTTTATTATATCTTGTAGGTCTAGCATTATAGGTATATTCTTAATAGTGGATATTAATGGAAAGTTATATAGTGCTAGCACAGACATCCATAATTACTTCCATTATGGCACCTATCACAAGCTTCTCGGAGCTGTCGTTAGAGAGACTGGATACACATCACTTTCTCTGATTTGCTGTGGCTGTGGCTCCAGGCTCAGGTTACAGTGATCAAGGAAAGTTTGCTCTTACAAATTCACCTTTGCCACCTAATACCAGTTCCCCCTTGATTTCCCCGGCCAAAGAATGTCACCTGAAGAATCTTCCAGTTCAGATCATCCTGTGGTCACTAATGTATCAATCTGTAGACCTGAGCAACCCCAGTTTGGATTCCTGTGGAGTCACATCAACTCTAAAAACAAAATAAAAGAGCCACCATAGAAGGAGCAATCGATCCTGCCCCTGGGTAGCTGGCCATCTGGCAGGCCATGTGCTCATTAACTGGAACCACAGCCACAGAGGGCTCTCTGTCCTTTAATGCTCTAAATACTAACGCTGGCATCCAGCTTGGCCATGTCCTCCACTGTAAGCATGCAGGCACTTTTACACGGCCTTGTTCTTGGCCCAATCTTTCTTTCTTTCCATGGGATGCTTTTCTACCAGAAAACGATATGTCCCCCAGCCTTATCTCCAAACTACCCCTTTTACCCTGAAGTCTTTCCAGACATCTGCCCAGAAAAAAAAATTTAAGTGTGTGCCCATTTACATTTCTAATGTTTCTGAAAATGAAATGACTACTCAAGAACAAAATCATACCAACCAAATATTAAAATATCAGCTCAGTGAAAATTGTCCTTGGAACACTAGTCTAAATCTGAGTGGTGGAAATTTTACTACTGATACTTATTTAGATGTCAGTATTGGCATTATATGGATTATATTGATAAATATAATTTATTAACAGAGATTCCAAAACCACAGAGAGAGCTAACCTGAAATGTCGTAATTCTAAAACATACAAACAAACATACCATTCCATGCATGAGTGAGGTGCCTGCTGGTCATGGCTCTCAGCACAGCAGGTGTGTGCTCCGTGATCACATCATGTGAATTCTACTGTCCATTTTTCATTCCTTTATTCCTTTATTTCTAACTGCAAATGTAACTGCATGGCTGCTGAAAGCCTAATTCACCACAGTAGAGTGTCACAATGAAATACTTCTCTTTGGGAATTTCCAGACCTAACTCATGCGAGACTCAGAGGCCACAGAACTTTTTCTCCATCGGGTTGGTTTTCTCACATCACACACATGCTCAGCTTAGAGGCGAACTACAGAAGAAGAAAACTGAGCTAATGGTGGAAACTGGTGTTGATCACATTTCAACCAGACAGTGGTAAGAACCACCATCAACACGATTTCCTCAAAGTTTGTGTATCATCGGGGGCCCATCAGGAGAGAGTTCCAGCTTTGAACTTCATTCAACTTTCAGGTCTCCTGTGCTGGTCATAACTGACTGAAGCATGGAGGTGATGCCAAACAGAACTCGCTGGAAACTTCCAGCAGTTGGTGCTTGCCTTACCTGCCCTCCGCATAGTTTCAGGACTGCCCACATGGGCCTGCATGAGAGGTTGGCTGCCATGCCTCCTTTAACATTGCTATAGAGGCAGGAATGGATTGGGGAAGCTGCTGCCCATTCTGCACCTTTAGTGGCTGGCATGTTGTAGGAACAAATGACCAAGAATGAGCCCCTCTTCAGAACCTCTTACATCTTTTTGAAACCCTGGTCTGGAGGTCATATGCTGACACTAGTCCTGCAGTTCCCTGGGGTTCCCGGCTGCCCAACAGTGCTAGATAGATGAGCCCTCTCTCCTGAAATTCCTGTTGCACGTGGTCACAAGATACTGTATGCTCCCCTAGAATTCTGATTTCTCTCTATATTAGCCCTTTCAAAGCCTCTTCTAGATCTTCTTAGATCATGGCTTCCACCTTCTGACTTCCTACACTCCCACGCAGTCCCATTGTTTTAATGTTATTGCCATGCATTCCTTAAGCCCTGGTTTCTTCTTTAATCCACACAGCTAAATCCACACAGCATGCCTCTCCTGTCAGAGGTCCAGTGCTAGATAAATACAATGGTATACAAGTAGAATTCTTTTATAGTCTTCCTCCAATCTAAGTCTCTAGAAAAGCACAAAGGCATTGCTGTGGTGAAACTTTGTATGCATCTGTGAATTCCTTCATATTTACATGCCCTGCAACTGTTCCAAAGGCAGGTCTCTACAGTTCTATCTCTAGTTTTCTGGTATTTCTCTCACTGCCTGTTGCTGCCATGACGGTCCCAACAGCACCAATATTCATGTGACCCACTATTACCAAATCCCCTAACCAACCTCCATGACACTAACATTAGTTAGTGCTGGTTTCAAAGAAGAAATTACTGACACATGGTGGCGCCTACTTGTAATTCTAGCACTAAGGAGAGAAAGGCAGGCGAATTGTTATGAGTTCAAGAGAAGCCTGGACCGCTTAGTGAATTCCAGACTACATTGGACTGTCCAGTAAAATCATGCCAAAAGAAAGAAAGAAAGAAAGAAAGAAAGAAAGAAAGAAAGAAAGAAGAAAGAAAGAAAGAAGAAAGAAAGAAAGAAAGAAAGAAAGAAAGAAAGAAAGAAAGAAAGAAAGAAAGAAAGAAGGCAGAAGAAGGAACCTAATCACATCATCACTCTGCTGCTGCCAATCATCTAAAGGTTCTTTATTACACTCAAGAGAACTGTCTTGCTGTAAAGAAACACCATGACCACAGCAACTCTTATGTAGGAAAACATTTAATTGAGGCTGGCTTTCAGTTTAGAGGTTTAGTCCATTATCATCGTGGCACGGACATGGCAACAAATATGGCAGTATATAGGTCGACATGGTGCTGGAGGAGCCCAGAGTTGTACTTCTTGGTGTGCAGGCAGCAGAAGGAGACTGTGTGCCATACTGGGTATAGCTTGAACATAGGAGACCTCAAAGCCACGCCCTCCACCCATAGTGACAGCTTCCTCCTCCACACCCTCCTGATAGTGCCATTCCCCATGGGGCAAGCATTCAAACAGATGAGTCTATGGGGTCCATTCCTATTCAAACCAGCACAATAACCTTCAGAGGGCACTGTGGAGGTGAGGAGGGTGAGAAAGACCTGGTCCTTCAATGACAAGTGAGCAGAGCCTGGACCTTACAACCTCCCTCTGAGCAAGGGCTGGTTCTTCCATGATTAAGTAGCCTTAGTCTGGGATACTTGCACCAGCCTTCTGAAAGTTACTACAAGCCACAAACTCATTCCCAGGCATTTACCCTGATACATATGCCTCCTCTACCCTTTCCCTAGACCTCCTGAGACTCATGTACTGTCTTCATTCTTGTGTCATTTGAAAATGACCCTTTTAGAATGACCTTTCCTGTCTATAGCAGAGCCATAGATTCTTTCCCTGTACTTTCTATCTTGTATTTTCTTCATTATATAAGCATACACTTCTTTTTCATTAGATCTTGAAGTATATGTCACAAAGTTAAAGGATTTATTTCCACAAGTACATATAGTCATGTACTTTGATCATATTTACTCTCCCTATTGTTTTTTTCTTATTTTCCCTCCCCATCCTTTCCCAGATGTTCTCCTCTTTCATTTAGTTTTCTTTTCTTCTACCACAGATCCCACAACTGAGAGAAAAATAAGCCTCACTTTATTCTGTAAGACTGGCTTTAACATGATTTAACATGATTGCCTCCATGATGTCTATTTTCCTACAATGACATATTTCAATTTTCTTTATGAGTGAAAAAACCTTTAGCTTTGCATTTCAGCACATTTTCTTTATTCATACATCCACTGGTGGACATCTCAGCTGATTGAATTGCAGGGCATTAGGGATGGTGCAGCTAAGAACACAGGCATGCAGGCATTTCTGTAAAAAGCAGACTTTTAGTCTCTTGTGTATACATCCAGAGTATATGCAATTAGCCCATGGATAGGCTCTCTAATTTTAATTTATTGTGGAACCTTTAGGCTGGTTTTCATGGAGGACTGACTAATTTACATTTTCTACCAGCCAAGAATAAGGGTTCTTTCTTATCTCCTTGATATCTGTCTTCCCTGCTCAATTTGGAGAGAAGAAAGAACGGACTCGATTATTCCTTCATCATGGATCACAGAGAACTAACTGGCTTTGCCTATGCAGCCTATGTGCTACAGAAAAGCATCCAGAAAGTACCTACTGATGCCATAGCTGACACACTGCTGGATGGGAAAGCATGTGAAAGACACACTTAACTGTATTTCTACTTGTACATCACCATTGCCTGCATCTGAAGGATTGGAGACCGCAGAAGTAATTAGCACCATTCCAACTGAAAATGCCCAATTCCAAAAAGAGTAAGTTTAAAGAAAAAACAAAAGGAATGAAAGAAGGAATAAAGGAAGGAAAGGAGAAAGGGCAGGAGAGAGAAGAGGAAGAAAGAAGGAATCAGAAAGAAGACCAAGGACCATGTATGGATATAACCTAGAACCTCCACTCAGATGTAGCCTGTGGTAGCTCAGTAACCAATTGGTTTCCCAAAGTGAGGGGAACAGGGACTATTTCTAACAGGAACTCGATGACTGGCTCTTTGGCCTCCCCACCCCCCAAGGGAGGAGCAGTCCTGTTAGGCCACAGAGGAGGGCTTTGCAGCCAGTCCTGAAGATACCTGATAAAACAGGATCAGATGAATGGGGAGGAGGTCCCCCCCCATCAGTGGACTTGGAAAGGGGCACGGTGGAGATGAGGGAGGGAGGGAGGGAGGGACTGGGAGGGAATGAGGGATCGGGACACGGCTGGGATACAGAATTAATAAAATGTAACTGATAAAAAAAATAAAATAAAATAAAAAAAGAAAAAAAAAAAAGAAAGAAGAGACAGGGAGGAGGGAAGAAAGGAGAAGCAGGAAGGGAAGGGAAGATGAGAGGTTCTACTTTTATGCCTTGTCTATCCTAGACATATGAGTCACATAAGGAGAGCTAATGTTTAAACCCTCTACACTTTGATGGCTTGAGGCAGGGCTGGATCTGGTATCCTTAAAGAATGCGGCTTCACTCGGACTTGACTTTTCTGTTTTAGAAAAGCTGAGTTCTCTCCTCTTGCAATATGTTTCCTGTGTGCAGCCATGGAATGATGGCTGCCAATTCCAGGGTTATAGTACTTAGTTGTTGTAATAAAAAAAAAGTCTCCTTATCTGAGCAGCCTTGTATTAGTCACAGGAACAAATCAGCTGACTTGGTGTGCTCCTTATGACCATCACTGAGCCAATGTTCAGGCAGCCAAATGTAAGAAAGCAAGGAAAGCCATAACTAACTGAGCAAACTAGAACTTGATGGATGTACCTGTTATACCAAAACACAAAATGAGGTGGTTTTCATCTCACTTGCACTTAATCTTTAGGGTTAGGAGAAAACTTTGAGATGGAAACAGTGATGAGGTGAGGGTCACCCATTTACCTCATGCCTCCATTCCGGACTTGTTGGGCCTTCACCATTCAAAAATCAAAATAGCCCGTATGTGACATATCCACACAAGAGAGCTCTCACATCAACCTCACAATGCATTGGGAAAATAAAGCTTGAATAATACGCAGGTGGATTGAACTGGTGAAAATGTGAACACAGGTCCTCCTCCTCCTCCTCCTTTTACCTCACTTGGTGCCACCTAGAGTCATGGTTTTGAAGGTCATTTATGTACTGGCACCTCTCAGTTCACCTCCATCTGATGGTAGCCACTTATCCCATTGTTTAAACATTTACTCTTCTTACATAACTCAGATGTTTAAGATAGACTACTGCATAAAAATGGAACCTCTCATTTTCTCCAAATCTACTTCTTCCCCACATCCCTCTGATAAGTTCACATCCCTCATTTCAGTTCTCAAGTAATGAACTGTGACCTATCTATAACCCCTTGCTCTCTCATTTGACATTCTGTGCATCAGTGAATCTATCATTTCTAGATGATCCCTTGACTCTTTAGGGCTGTCATCATCTCTTATCACCAGGAGCCCTTGCATGGATCATTGTAGAGGCGTCATTATGGGTCTTCTGACTCTACTGCCAGTTATACTTAAGCCAATTATTATTCAGCAGCCAGGTGACTGTCTAGAAATAAAGGCAAGATAGCTTCTGCTTCTACCCCAGACTCTCCAGTGTTCTCATAGCAAGGAGAGAAAGCTAAAGTCAGGAACTCAGGAACTGGGTTAGGCCTGGTCCCTGGTGCTTTGTGATTTTCTCCTGCTTCTTGGCCCTTTCTTGATTCTGTTGAAGCCATTCTTACCCTACAATTGTACTTATTGTGCTCTTGCTAAAGGTTTTTGGATTAGCAGTTTCTTCTACGTGGGAAACTCGTGCACACATTCTTTCTTGACTTTAAAGCATGCCCATACAATATGTTCTCCTTTCCCCCCTTCATTGTTCTCTTGAGTATATCACTTTATCTCATGCATAAATGTTACATGCAAATATATCCTGTTTTCCAGTATAATGTCATGAAAGCAGTGATGCTCTTGTCTGTTTTATTTGCTGCTGTACCTCTATTGTCATAAACAGTGCCCAGTACCTCGAAGGTGCTCTGATCAATAGTATATGTTGAACTAATCAATCACATATTTACACATTCCTTTTGCACAGAAAAAGGAAAATATAAAGGTTAAAAAACCCTCTAATTCCTTCTTTTCCAATTTTCTCTTAGACTTAAAGAAACAGAGGAAAATTAATGATTGCAATTTTGATCCCAATATGCTAAATTATTATATTAGACAGAAAGCGGTTGAAATCCAGGGTGATATAAAACAATTAACCATGTAGTAATTAGAATAAAACTAGCAGGCATGTAGAAAATACAGTTATAATAGTTGTCAATGAATTTGAGGTGTGTTCCTAAGACAAAGCAAAAGCATAATATAAAATATAAATAAGGCCATGATACATTTGAACAACAAATACAAAAGGAAAACACCAATAAAATTAAAAATGCACCGATAATAGAGAATAATCAGAAATATAATGGAATGAAATATTTCAGACCTGATAAATGATATCATAAATTAATAGATTAACTTCTTCCAAGAAATTTAATGAACAGAAATAAATGTTCAAGAGAGGCTCATAAAAATTTAACTCTAAAGAGTTTTTAAATGGGTTCTAAAACTGTCCACTAGACTAGTGGCCACCTGAAGGACAAAGGAGCGCTGAGAACGTGCTTGAGTGGTGCAGTAGATCTGAGTGCGTGTGGTGCCCTGGATTCCAGCTGTCAGTGTGCCACGCACCAAGCTTGGCTAGGGTTAACACTGGTGAGATTAAAAGAAATAAAAAAATAAAAAGGAAACTTTAGCTCAGAGTTTCTGGGAATACAGGTTTGTATGGTAACTAAAGAAAAGAGCAAATCAATTCCTCAGCTTCTTCTGGAGAAACACACACATGCACATATACACAGAAATGACATCACCACCTCAAAAATATGTCATCATGCCCATGTTCAGAATAGTATTGTCTTAGAGTTTATTTCTGTGAAGACACACCATGACCATGGAAATTCTTATGAAGGAAAGTATTTAAATGGGGCTGACTTCCATTATCACTCTGGCAGAAGCATGGTGCTGGAGAGTAGCTGAGAGTTCTGTATTTGGATCCACAGGCAGCAGGAAGAGTCAGTGAGCCCCTGTGTCTGGATTAATCTTCTGAAACCTCAAAGCCCTATCCAGTGACTCACTTCCTCCACAAAGGTCACACCTCCTCCAATAAGGCCACATCTCCTAATAGTGCCATTCCCTATTGGCCTATAGAAGCCATTTTTATGCAAACCACCGTAAACATTATTTATGGTTGTCAAAATATAGACACACCTATATATTTAACAGTGGCTAAAGTGATGAAGAAATATTACCCAGGACATTACATTAAATAAGACAGACATAGAAGGGAAAGTATAGTATGGGACCACTTACGTGTAAATTTTTGCTTTAAATTATTTTAAATTTAAATGTCAAATATAGATATACTATCATATTATCTGCAAATAGTGATGCTTTGACTTCTTTTTTTCCAATGTGTATACTCCTAAAGAAGCTAAACAACAAGGAAGACCCTAGGGAAGACGCTCAATCTTCACTCAGAAGGACAAATGCTATAGACATTAGAAGTAGGAGAAGACAGGGAACAGGACAGGAGCCTACCACAGAGGGCTTCTGAAAGACTCTACTAATTATGGTATTGAAGTAGAGACTGGGACTCATTGCCAAACTTTGGGCAGAGAGAAGGGAATCTTATGAAAAAGGGGGATATAGAAAGACCTTGAAGGGACAGGAGCTCCAAAAGGAGACCAATGGAGCCATAAGAACTGAACCCCAGGGAACCTGCAAAGACTGATACCCCAAACAAGGACAATGCAGGGAGAGGACCTAAAGCCCCGACTCAGATGTAGCCCATAGACTCAGTCTCCAAGTGGGTTTCCTAGTAAGGGGAACAGGGACTGTCTCTGGTATGAACTCAGTGGCAAACTCCCTGATCACCTCCCCCTAGGGGGTGCAGCCTTGCCAGTCCACAGAGGAAGACAATGCAACCAATCCTGATGAGACCTGATAGACTAGGGTCAAATAGAAGTGGAGGAGGACCTCCCCCTGTTAGTGGACTAGAGGAGGGGCATGGGGAAGAAGAGGGAGGGGAGGTGGGTTTGGGAGGAGATGAGGGAGGGGGCCACAGCCAGGATACAAAGTGAATAAATTGTAATAAATTATAATAAAAAAGGGGAAAAAGTCAAATATATAGAGACAGAAAATCAAACAATGATTACCAAGGTTGGGGCATGGGGAGAGAATGGGGAGATGAGGGCTAAAGGATTTTAAGTAGCAAATATGTAAAAGAAAAATAAGATTACAGTGCATGAGATTACAGGTGATAATACTATGTGGTAGTTTTAGAACTTTTGCTAAATGAAAAGCAAATGGATTTAAAAAGATATTGCAGTAAGATTCTGCTAAGCAAGATGTGCCCAGTGGTGAAACAGTGGGAAGACTGTGGGTGTGAACTAACATATCTCTTGACTTAAGTCCTCTTCTTCAGGAGAAATTCATGCCAGGCACTGTAAACATGGTCAAATGTGTGGCAATGGAAGGAATTAGGACTAGGGGAGTCCTTATTGATACTGTTTTGCTAAATGCGCATGGTGGCAGGCTGCCCTCTAAATATTTATGTTTATATCCACAGATACGGGATGCTCTCAGCCTTGCTCACAGAAGCTTCTTATTTCAATGGGTAATGATTAAACCTGAGATTCCTGAATATCCAGTGTTGAGAATAAGTATTTATTCTCAAGCAGCTGTGAAAGGCCTATCTCTGGACATGCCATGACTGTTGCATCCATCAATGCAGACCTCCTGTAGCTATCTGCACAAGGCCTGCACAAGGACAGGCCAGTTAAAAATTGCAGCATGGATGTGGGGCTCTACTGAAAGGCTACTGGAAGTTGATGGGTGCTGAGGGAGGCTCACTTTTCTCCTTAAAGTGTGGCCCATGCCATGGAGGATGACCCTTTACCCATCCACAGATGAGAAGTGGTTTTGGTTTTTGGTTTTTGTTTTGGAGGGTATGATATTAGATGGGAATCAACATGCGATGTGAGAAATGTGCTGGAGATTTTAGAGGTAGTTGGAAAGAAGTAGGAGAAAGATATGACCCAGATATACTGTATGTGTGTATAAAAATCTCAAAGAATAAAAAAAATGTGGTCTTAGCTTCTACTGTAACATAATAACATAAGGAGAGTCTTCTTTCAGTGAACAGTGATGGATGCAGAAGGGCATATCTGCCAAGGTACTGAGAATAAGTGATGGCTGAAGGCTCAGCCCCAAACAAGACATTCCCACCACTGAAGGCTCAGGGAGCTCTAAACTGAGCTGTTAGCCATTGATGATCCTGGGAAAGCAACAAGCACTGTCTTCAGTTGTGTACCCCTGAGGAGCCCACCAGACTCCAACGAACTGTTCCACAGTCATGGTTACACTGATGACCCTGTTGAATTTATCGTGTTGCCAAAGAAGACAAAGTCATAAGACTGAGAAAGAAGTTTGAAGGGGGAGGTGGCAGGGGTATGTGGGAGTAAGAGAGGGTGGGACGGTAGGAGTCAGAAGGCAATATGTACATGAATGAAATTGTCAGAGAACAAATGTAAATAATCAAAACGTTTAATAATAGACTTTTTAAATCCCTTGTCTTGCCACTGAAGAAAAAACTTGATGACTGTGAAATGATGTGTATGCTAACCTTTTCTGCTACATTCCTATGTTTCTGTGTGTGTATTTTCACATTATCTTATACACTGAAGCATATACAGATACACTTACAATTTAAATTTTAAATAAATAAGTAAAAATAAGCAAACTGAGAGAAAAACAGTTTTAATCTCCTTTTTTGTGTCAACAATAAATGACAAATTGACAAGGTAGCCTTTCATGAGAGAGCAATTCATGTTACAGAGACTTTGTAAAGCATTACTGAGCCATTTGTATGCCAGGGTAATCTATGTGAAATGACCACACCTGCAAAGCAATACTATAAAAATACAACTAGAAAATTAAAAAGGCTTACAAACATGTATCCAGTAGGGTTCGTGTGTGTGTGTGTATGTGTGTGTGTGTGTGCGTGTGTGTAATTCCACTAACTGGTTATTTTGGGTAACTAGGAAATTGATAGAGCCTTGAGTTCAAAATCTGGAGGAACTCACCAGGAAACAACTGTCAGTAGACATTGAGACTACACAGTTACTTAGAAATACAAAAGAAACTCATTAATCAGTGTGTGAAAAATACTACTCTCACAAATGGAAATAATTTTAATTTTTACAATTATAGTAACTACAAGAGAATAAAAAACTTGCCTATATTGAAAGAGAGGGCGTTTTTTCAAAGTAATTGTAAAATTCCAGATTTTATCAAAAGAATGATAAATCCTTGAGATGGGGGAGGGAGGGGCAACAGAAGCAGGAAAACAAAAGACTAAGTTCCTTTTAAATGCTAATGTAGCATTGGTAGAATTTTAAACACTATCTGCCTGCAAAGCATAAAATCTAGTAATTAACATATAAAGTTATATTGTAGACAAATGTGGAAAAATTATAAAACTCTTTGGGTCCACATTAAAGATTTAAATAAAGAGAAAAATGTCATGCTCATGGGTCAGAATACTCAATTTTATAAAGATCCCAGGTCTTCTTACAGTGACCTTTGAAGTCAAGAGAATTTCATGAAAGTCTTAGAACTACTTCTTATCAAGAGAAGTTATATAACTTCTTCTTTTTTTTTTTTTTTTTTTTTTTTTTTTTTTCAATGCAGTTTATTCAGGAACATTGAACAATCCTCGGACCCCGGGGAAAGCCAGCCTACAGCTTAAATAGCCTCTGGGTAGCCAACCCAGGCGTGCCACGGGGGCAATGCAGATAGGTCCACATACATGGAAGCAAGCCAGATCCTCGGCCTTAGCCAAATGTGGAGTTGTTCGTGACAGAGAGCACTCACCATCGGGAAGGTGGAAGGCGGAAACCAGCTCCATCTTTAAGGCATAGCATTCCGCAGCTCTCTACAGTTCCCCCTTTTTGTTTTAGACGCATCAGGCAAGAGTAGAGGTCTGATCTCTGATATTAGAAATAAATTGGGACTTTGTACAGATGTTCATTTAGGTGTCATCCACCCAAAGAGCATCGGACCCGTCCGATACCTTTTTCTCAGAGGCGGGACCTGGGGCATCAACCCGCATGCAATCAGACATGCTCTTCTCTGGGTCCAAAGCGGCTGACCCTGAGTGCAGTGCTTAGCCTCGCATCCTGAGCGTATCATTTTAGCTTTTTATGGTATCCAACCATGCTTGGGGAGAATGTCTTGCTTCAATGGCTGTAAAGGCCTGAATGATCATGGCTGCATCACACTGTTGTGAGACTCTAATCTTGCATATATACCACAGGCAAACCAAGGAGACCAACACCAGAAGGCCTGCTACCATTGTTACTACCATCTCATTGACGGCTGTTGAAGCTACCACCAGGGCATTAGCCATGAGTCATACTGGGCAGACTGCTCAGACCCTGAATAATCATTTAGCCAATGTAGCTCATGCCTTAGTTGTACATAAAGGAATTAATGCTCAGCTAAAAGGAAGCTTGATGGTGTTCAATCAGAGGATTGACCTCTTGCAGGAGCAAATTGATACCCTATGGCAAATCGCTCAACCTGGCTGTCAATGAAAGTATGCTGGACTTTGTGTCACTAGCATACAACATGAGAATTTTTCCTGCGCTGCAAATCTGTCTAAACAATTGTCGAGCTATATTTTAGGTAATTGGACTGGAGAATTCGATACTACGATGGAGCAGCTGAGAGTGGCCATTGTCACAGTAAATTCTACCGGAGTGGACGCAGGACTACCCACAGGATTATCAACATGGATTGCTGCAGCCATGAATCATCTGAAGGAATGGGCGGGCATGGGAGTGTTAGCAGGCCTTCTGGTGTTGGTCTCCTTGGTTTGCCTGTGGTATATATAACTTCTTCTTATAAGAAGAAGTTCTCTTCTTATCAAGAGGGCAGAATCTATGGTGTATACGGAAGGATACAGGCTGAGAAGTTGATGAGAAAAATAGAGGTCTCTAGGTGGCTCAGCCAGGCTGCTGCAGACACTGAGCACTGCTCAGATGGCCTTGGAGACAAGAAACAGGAGGGCCTCTCCCTGAGATGGCACTGCACCAGTTGTACAGATGGCAAGGAAAAACTGAATTTGTATCCTCATCATAATCACCAGCCACACACTATAAAGGATAAAGAAGGGTCAGAACCAACAATCTGGTTTGGGGCAAGAAAAAACTTTTTAAATGATACGTGAAAGAGGTAAGAGAATACATGACTAACACATCTGAGAAGTTCGGTGGGTTTTTTGGTTGTTTGCTTGCTTGCTTGCTTTAAGGACAGGAAGATGGGAGAGAGATCTGGTGGGGCACTAGGCAGAAGTGGGAAGGAAAAGACTGGAGGTGGGCTTGATCAAAACACACTGTCCACACACATAAAATTCTCAAGCAAAAAGTTCTTTCTAAAAATAAATAAAATAAGTGTAGCAAAATATTGTTTAAGAATGAAACGTATATGGTGTTGGCCTGGTAGGAGACTTGCTTAGTACACATGAGGCTCTCTGCTCAGCCCAGGACTGAACAAAAAGAGAATGAAATGGATGTGATAAAACTTTAAAACCAAATTAAATGGCAATGGTAGATACCGAAGAATAATGTTGTTGATGAAGGGAGGGCAGGAGAGCACATAGATCATGGGCTGGCTGGGTAACACTTGTCCTAATAAGTTGAGATTACTATGGTGCTGATTTATTCTATTACTTGTATGTCTATTTAATAGTCTGTAAGTGCTACACAATAAAATATTTAAAAGAAAGGATATGTATGTTTAGTATGACAAGCAGTAGTCAGTAATGTATATGATATGTATATATGATACATATATATATGATATATGTATATGATTATATGATAAAATATTACACATACTGCAGAGAGATTGTCTCAACCATTCATTGAAGAAAAACTCAGCAAGAAAATAAAATGTAAAGTAATTAATATCACAATAAGCTGTTGTTGAGATAATAGGTTGCTATAAATTAACACATTTTTAAAAACCAGTGTCAGCCACCATATGACTAAAAGCAGACACTCAAAACCTTATAGTATTCCATTAAAGAGTGAATTATCAAAACATTTAAAGGCTCAAAGAGGTTTTTTTTACATTTTAATCTTGACATCTGACTCCCAAGTTGCTTTTGATCACGCTATTTATCATAGCAACAGAAAACAAATGAAACAGATAAACCAAACATGTATTATACTGCACAGGGCCTACTCAGGGCGAGGATCGGCAATGCCATTGTCTTCCTCCTTAGCATCTTGTCTTACTTCAAGATCTTTGGGGTTAACAACACACTTAGCCCTGTCAGCTTCTACTGGAGCCCACCTAAGTGTCTGTCCGAGGCTGTTTAACAGCTAACTTTTTATTAAAGTTAAACTAACTCTAAGTCACAATGAAAGCGTAACAGTAACCACCTAACCCAGTAACACTATCATCCATTATCCAGTGTTTTGTACTGTACTGTATTCGTAGCATACTGTGTGTATTTACACCAGCCCCACTACAAATACAAATAACACCTTACACTGTAATCTTATGGCAAATATAGTGTCACTACATGAGAGAAACTTTTCACTAGCATTATGAGATCAGTAAAAAGATAGATAGATAGATAGATAGATAGATAGATAGATAGATAGATAGATAGATAGATAGATAGACACAGCCAGGCACATTATAACGCCAGTGCTACAGAAGCTAAGGCAAACACTGCAGATGTGAGGCTAGATGTGGCTACACTAGCAAACAAGCCTGGTCTGGGCAAGATGTTATTTGAAGGAAAAAGAAAAGAGGAAGGGAGGAGAGGGGAGTGATGGGCTGAAACAGGAAGGGAAGGATGGGCCAGGGGTTGCCAGAGGTTAGGGCTAGAGAAAGAATGAACAGAGCATGGCAGAATTTTAGCACAGTGAAAGTACTCTGGAGGACTACCCAGGATGGATACCTGTCACTGTACATTTCTAAGTCCAATACAATACGGAGTGAAAGCCAGCATAAGGCACTGGGCCCTTCATGGTGATGCTGTGTCAATGTGGCTCCATCAGCTGTGGCCGATCCACCTCTATGGTGGGAGACACTGGCAGGTGAGATACTGGGCAATTGTCCTCACAAGAGGACACTTGGAAAATCTCTGCACCTGTCTCTCCAATTTGCTGTGAGCCTACAGCTGATCAAAGAATATAAAATACAGTTTTAAACAAATGCTTAAAAAATACAAAGATAGATGTATATCATGATAATAACAGATTCTTAAAGGAAGCCTGTGTAAAATAATAGAATGAAATACCTCAAAAACATAACTGTAGCTTTAATGGATTAAAACTATGAGTAGTTCTTATCTTGTCTTTAATCTTCAGGATTTGTATATGTAAGTTATATTTCTCTTATAATTTAAGAAAGTCTATATGTATATATATGCATATATATGTGTATATAAAACCTAATGCTAAAATATTAAGCATGCCAGGTAAGGTCCCAATGCAGGGAGAGTGAGTCAGGTGGATCACGAGTTTGGTGCCATCCTGAGCTGTGTGTGGTTTGAAGAAGAACAGCTCTATATGCTAGTACCTTTGAATCCGTGGTTCCTAGTTGGTGGAAAGGTTTGGGAAGGATTAGGAGGCATAGCCGTATGGAAGGAGGTGTGTCACTGGAAACACATTTTAAGTTTCAAAAGCCCATGCCATTTTCAGTTAGCTCTGTTTGCCTCATGCTTGTGGATGAAGATGTAAGTGCTCTGTCAGCTGGCTGCCATGTTCCATACCACGATGGCCATAGATTCACCCTTTGAAAACTGTTCAGCCCCAAGAAAAACTCTATGTTCTATAAGTAGCCTTGGCCATAACCAAGTTAGGCTATATATTAAGTCTTATTGCCAAAACAAATAAGCAAACAAAAACTAAAATAAAATAGCTCATTGAGGGGGAAGCACATACCTGTAATATAAAAGCTTAGGAGGTAGAAGCAGGGTGACCAGGAGCTCAATGTGAGGCTTGGCTGCATGGTGAGTTTATACTAGGCTCAGGCTGCACGTGACTCCTCTCTGTATGTCTCTGTGTCTTTATCTCTATCTCTATCTCTATCTCTGTCTATCTCTCTGTCTCTGTCCGTGTGTGTGTGTGAGTGTGTGTGTGTGTGTGTGTGTGTGTGTGTGTGTGTTAAGCTTACCTCTCACAAACAAAATAGTCTCATTGGTCCCCAAACTCATAAAAATTTACTCAGGTTGGTGCTGAAGAAGAACAAACATCATGGAAAAAAAAAGCATAATGGTAAATTTAAAACTATTTTGTAGTGGGAAAAATTGGAAGGGAGATCAACAAGCAAAGGGAGAGATACCACGTCACCACCTTCTTCCTATGCCCAGTGGCCTATCTCCTCAGTGGAAAAAGAACACAAAAACTCAGAGCTTAATTTTCAAGTTATGAAATGAACAGGCAAGTGTGTCTGAGAGGAGTTGGAGGAAGAACGTAAATATAATAAAAAAATGTATGAAATCTTTAAGGAACCAATTTTTAAAAGGTTGCATCAATTTGAACCTGGTATTTGAAGAAATGTAATATTTGAAACAGGAGGATACAGAGGTGGGGAGTGGAGAGGTGGGGAGTGGGGAGGTGGGGAGTGGGGAGGTGGGGAGTGGGGAGTGAACCCACTAGCATACAAGTGCTTGTAATTTGGGTTTAGAGCTAGAAAATTACTTTGGGGGAAAACAATAGCATTCACTCTGTAAATGATGTAATTAAGTATTTCTAACAGTAAAATGCTAAATCAAAGGTTCAGCGAGTGAAGGAGCCATATATGCAGAAAAAATAAGATTCATTATTGGGGGCCAAAGAAGCCATCCTAATCATTGGTGAACATTAATGATTTTATATCAATAGGTTTTTGTGCTGCTTGGAAGGATGGAAACAAATTGCTACATTACATTTAATTATGTCATCACATAAATTCAATACATGATTGTAACCATAAACTTTGGAAATTTCACATGAATCAACATTTGCCCACATAATCATCTTTAAACAAAGAGAAATAAATGTATGATTCTAGATATAGCCAAAGCAGTCTTTCAATAATAATGTGAAAGCACCCAAGTCTTACTGCTTTCTGTACTGCAGCTGGTACCTCTACCTCTAGCTCCCCACTTCAAGCCTTCTCTCAGAGCAAGCAAACACCCAGAATGATTCTGAATCTGTCACATTGTCTTATCAAGTAGTGCAGCTTCCAGTCCAGCACATGGAATGCGGTGGGCAGCAGTAGGAGGGTACTAAGAGCAGGACAGTAAGTGTCCATGTGAGCAGAAGAGCCTGTAAACACACCAGTGGTTTGGCAGAAGACTGGGGCAGGCAGCAAGGCACGCAGCTCTGTAAGAAGACTGCATCAGCTATGGGAGGGCCCCTGGTGGCTCCAGGCACTGGGGAGAACTGGATGAAGAGGATGGAATTCTTGTAGGACCAACGTCATGAACTGCATAGGCAAATCCTAGGTGTGTGGATAAGAAGCAAGTTTTTAAGTAAACATGGCATGTCTTCCTGGTACATCAGTCAACTCAATGACAGGTAATTATGTCATAGCTCATATTAAAGCAATTATACATGTATCACACAGGAGAATACAAAATATGCATTAACTTTAAAGTGGAAAATCAAGGGCTCAAAAGAATTTCGATGATCTCATTTGAAATTATTTGGGTCTAGCCCTTCAAGTTAGGAAATTAGGCCTCCATTCTCATGTACCTTTAGGGATACATAGAGTTAAAACTAGAGAGTCTCTGAAAAGTTATCTAAACTGCAATCAAAATTTTGCTCATCTTATCTCCCACTGTTAATAAACCTAATACTACTGCAAAAAAAAATAAGTTGGACATTTTTTTTCTAAAAATAGAACAAAGGGGCCTGGAAAGATGGCTCAGAAGTTAAGAGCAATACTACTGTTGCAGAGGATTCAAGGTCCTCCTCCCCTTTCCTCTAACCCTTCCCTAGGTCTTATCAGGACTGGCTTCATTGTCTTCCTCTGTGGACTGGTAAGGCTGCTCTCCCCATCAGGGGAGGTGATCAAAGAACCAGCCACTGAGTTCATGTCAGAGATAGCCCCTGTTCCCCTTACTAGGGAATCCACTCAGAGACTGAACTGCCATGGGCTATATCTTTGCAAGGGTTCAAGGTTATCTCCATGAATGGTCCTTGGTTAGAGTATCATTCTCAGCAAAGACCCCTGGGCCCAGATTTTTTGGTTCTGTTGCAATCGTTGTGGAGCTCTTGTCCCCTCCAGGTCTTTCATCTCCCTCTTCTTTCATAAGATTCCCTGAACTCTGCCCAAAGTTTGGCTATGAATCTCAGCATCTGCTTTAATACCCTGCTGGGTAGTCTTTCAGAGGTCCTCTGTGGTAAGCTCCTGTCTTGTTCCCTGTTTTCTCCCTCTTCTGTCATCAGGGAAATACAAATCAAAACAACCCTGAGATTTCACCTTACATCCATCAGAATGGCTAAGATCAAAAATTCAAGGGACAACAGATGCTGGAGAGGATGTGGAGAAAGGGGAACCCTCCTCCATTGCTGGTGGGAATGCAAACTTGTACAACCACTCTGGAAATTAATCTGGTGCTTTCTCAGAAAATTAGGAATAGTGCTACCTCAAGATCCACTGCTAGGCATATATCCAAAATATGCTCAAGTATACAACAAGGACATTTGTTCAAACATGTTTGTAGCAGCTTTATTCGTAATAGCCAGAATCTGGAAACAACCCAGATGTCCCTCAACTGAGGAATGGATACAGAAATTGTACTTTTACACAAAAGAATACTACTCAGCAATTAAAAACAAGAAAATAATGAAATTTGCAAGCAAATGGTGGGAACTAGACAAAATCATCCTGAGTGAGGTATCCCAGAAGCAGAAAGACACACATTGTATAAAGTCATTGTATAAAGTGGATATTAGACATATAATATAGGATAATCATACTAAATTCTGTACACCTAAAGAAGCTAAGCAAGGAGGACCCTAGGTAAGATGATCAGTCTTCAATCAGTAAGGATGTTTCCTTTTTTAAAAGTACATAAGAATTTTCAATTCTTATATAAAATACAGCAATCATCAAAGCTTAAGCTTGCCAATCTACTCATTTTGTATTTGCATTTGAATTTTTTTTAAAGTTAGCAAACTGCAAAGCTAGCATATCTAAAAATAAGAATTTCTTTGCAAGGATCGCTTAAAAAATCAATGTGAAAAATTCAAATTCTACTGGTTCATAATAGCATTGAAACGCATAGACATATTATACATTATTTTGCATAACTTTAAATATAACAAGAAATGACTCATTCTAAACTTGCAAGAAACTTGAGAATGAACCAATAAATGTGCAAAAACAAATGAGAGCAGCACAGAGCAGATCCACCAGCTGCACAGTTAAGACTCATGATGCTCTTTCTCTTAGGACAGACCAAAGTACCATTGCTATTGGTCTAATTTTAACATTTTATATAAATCTATAAAAGACTGTTTTCCATGTTCCCAGAGCCCAACATCCTACCAGCAGATAATTAAATAATCTGAGAATCAATGAAAACACTGCTGGCAAGAAGCACAGTAATAAAAACCAGAAAGAACGGTTTACAGTGATGGCAAGAGTAGAGACACTGTCGGAAGCCAGCCACTTTCATTAAAGGGGGCACAGGGCCATTGGGGGAAGACACAGCTCCAGTGCTTTGGAACATGGCATGCTTGGGGATGGTTAACAGGCTGAACCCATTTTAGTCATAGTTGACCTCCAGTTGATGCAAGGTTAGCACCAGGTTGGTAAGAGACTACATTAAGAATAGGTATATGATTTTTTTGAGTTGATTTTGTATCCTGCCACTTTGCTGAAGGTGTTTATCAGCTGAAGGAGTTCTCTGGTTGAATTTTGGGGGTCGCTCATGTATACTATCATATCATCTGCAAATAGTGACACTTTGACCTCTTCCTTTCCGATTTGTATCCCCTTGATCTCCTTTAGTTGTCTTATTGCTCTGGCTAGGACTTCAAGTACTATGTTGAAGAGATATGGGGACAATGGACAGCCTTGTCTTGTCCCTGATTTCAGTGGGATTGATTTAAGTTTCTCTCCATTGAGTTTGATGTTAGCTATAGGCTTGCTATATATTGCCTTTACTATGTTTAGGTATGTGCCTTGTATCCCTGATCTCTCCAAGACTTTAAACATGAATGGGTGTTGGACTTTGTCAAATGCTTTTTCGGCATCTAAGGAGATGAGCATGTGGTTTTTCTCCTTCAGTTTGTTTATGTAGTGGATTACATTGATGGATTTCCGTATGTTGAACCACCCTTGCATGCCTGGGATGAAGCCTACTTGGTCATGGTGGATGACATCTTTGATGTATATACCAATGACAAAAAGGCTGAGAAAGAAATTAGGGAAACAACACCCTTCACAATAGCCACTAATAACATAAAGTACCTTGGTGTGACTCTAACCAAGCAAGTGAAAGACCTGTTTGAGAAAAACTTCAAGTCTCTGAAGAAAGAAATCGAAGAAGATATCAGAAGATGGAAAGATCTCCCGTGCTCATGGATTGGTAGGATTAACATTGTGAAAATGGCCATACTGCCAAAAGCAATCTACAGATTCAATGCTATTCCCATCAAAATACCAACTCAATTCTTTATAGACCTTGAAAAAAAGATTCTCAGCTTCATATGGAGAAACAAAAAACCCAGAATCTCCAAAACGATCCTGTACGACAACAGATCATCTGGAGGTATCTCCATTCCTGATCTCAAGCTGTACTACAGGGCAACAGTAATAAAAACTGCATGGTATTGGCATAGAAACAGAAAGGAGGATCAATGGAACCACATAGAAGACCCAGAAATAAATCCACACACCTATGAATACTCGATATTCGACAAAGAAGCCAATTCCATTCAATGGAAAAAAGACAGCATCTTCAACAAATGGTGCTGGACCAACTGGATGTCTAAATGCAGAAAAATGAAAATAGATCCATATTTATCACCCTGCACAAAACTAAAGTCAAAGTGGATCAAGGACCTCAACATAAAACCAGATACCCTAAATCAATTGGAAAAAAAAAGTGGGGAACAGCCTAGAACTCATTGGCACAGGAGACAACTTCCTGAACAGAACACCAACAGCACAGGCTCTAAGAGCAACAATCAATAAATGGGACCTCATGAAACTGAAAAGTTTCTGTAAAGCAAAGGATACCGTCATCAAAACAAAACGACTGCCTACAGATTGGGAAAGAATCTTCACTAACCCTTTATCTGACAGAGGACTAATATCCAGTATTTACAAAGAACTAAAGAAGCTGAAAAGCAGCAATCCAAGTAATCCAATTAAAAAATGGGGAACAGAGCTAAACAGAGAATTCTCGACAGAGGAATATCGAATGGCAGAAAAACACTTAAAGAAATGCTCATCCTCATTAGCCATCAGGGAAATGCAAATCAAAACGACCCTGAGATATCACCTTACACCCATCAGAATGGCCAAGATGAAAAACTCAAGCGATAACACATGCTGGAGAGGTTGTGGAGAAAGGGGAACCCTCCTCCACTGCTGGTGGGAATGTAAACTGGTACAACCACTCTGGAAAGCTATCTGGCGCTTTCTAAGACAAATAGGTATAGTGCTTCCTCCAGACCCAGCTATACCACTGCTAGGTATATACCCAAAGTTTGTTCAAGTACACAAAAAGGACACTTGCTCAACCATGTTTATAGCAGCTCTATTTGTAATAGCCAGAACCTGGAAACAACCCAGATGTCCATCAACAGTGGAATGGGTACAGAAATTGTGGTATTTTTATACAATGGAATACTACTCAGCAATCAAAAAGGAGGAAATCATGAAATTTGCAGGCAAATGGTGGGATCTAGAAAAGATCATTCTGAGTGAAATATCCCAGAAGGAGAAAGACAAACATGGGATATACTCACTTATATAGACCTATAAGATATGATAAACATAATGAAATCTATACACCTAAAAAAGATAATCAATTGAGCGGACATGGGGTAAGATGATCAATCTTCATTTAGAAAGACAGATGGGATGTGCATTGAACGTATGACAGGAGTCTACTGAGCGCATCTGAAAGACTCTAACTAGCAGTGTTTTCAAAGCAAAGACTCATGACCAAACCTTTGGCAGAGTACAGGGAATCATAAGAAAGAAGGGGAGTTAGTCTGATGGGGAAAGGATAGGAGCTCCACAAGGACCAAATATATCTGGGCACAGGGGCTTTTCTGAGACTGACATTCAACCAAGGACCATGTATGGATATAACCTAGAACCTCCACTCAGATGTAGCCTGTGGTAGCTCAGTAACCAATTGGTTTCCCAAAGTGAGGGGAACAGGGACTATTTCTAACAGGAACTCAGTGACTGGCTCTTTGGTCTCCCTATCCCCGAAGGGAGGAGCAGTCCTGTTAGGCCACAGAGGAGGGCTTTGCAGCCAGTCCTGAAGATACCTGATAAAACAGGATCAGATGAATGGGGAGGAGGTCCCCCCATCAGTGGACTTGGAAAGGGGCACGGTGGAGATGAGGGAGAGAGGGAGGGACTGGGAGGGAATGAGGGATCGGGACATGGCTGGGATACAGAGTTAATAAAATGTAACTGATAAAAAAAATAAAAAAAGAATAGGTATATGAACCAGCCCTGACCAAAACGGTCCTTGATGCCTGCTGACTGAGGAATCCTCTTGCCTTTACTACAGCCAGGGTAAGAATGAGGTCAACACACATGATAGGGCAGAGTCACAGGAGAAGGGAAAAGCTGGATTCAAGATTCAGGGCCAGACATTCGGAAACCATTTGCTTTGAACTGTCCTGTTTGGGAGCAGGTGGGAGCGCTGCATGGTGCAGAAATGAATGCTCTCAGGGGGAAAGGCATGGTGGACCATACGTGAACATGTACTCTCTCACTAGTGTTTACACAGAAGAGGATCAGCAAGAGTACACATTCAGCCACGGGGACACATACCTTCCCTGCCTTGAGGCACACAGCCACATTCTCATTCAGCTGGGGAGAGGTACCTCATAGCTCAAACCCAATTCCAACCCTTCTCAGACATGTGTCGACATCAGTGGTTCTCAACCTTCCCAATGCTGCCAAATTTTTAAATTAAAAAAATTATTTTTCTCATTATTATTTATTATAATTTATTCACTTTGTATCCTGGCTGTAGCCCCTTCCTCATCTCCTCCCAGTCTCACCCTCCTTCTTTCCCCCTATGTCCCTCCCCTAGTCCACTGATAGGGGAGGACCTCCTCCCCTACTATCTGACCCTAGCCTATCAGGTCTCATCAGGACTGTTGGGATCCTCTTTCTCTGTGGCTTAGTAAGGCTACCTTGCGGGGGATGGGGGGAATCAAAGAGCAGGCAACTAAGTTCATGCCAGTGACTGCCTCTGCTTCCCTTACTAGAGAACCCCCATGGAGACTGAGCTGCCCATGGGCTGCATCTGAGCAGGGAATCTAGGTCCTCTTCATGCATAGTCCTTGGTTGGAGTATCAGTCTGTGCAGGCACCCCTGGGCCCAGATTTTTTGGCTCTGTTTGTCTCCTTGTGGAGTTCCTGTCCCTTCCAGGTTCTTCTATCCCCCACTTATTCATAAGATTTCCTGTACCCTGCCCAAAGTTTGGCAATGGGTCTCAGTATCTCCTTCAATACCCTGGTGCCAGAGTCTTTCAGAGGCTCCCTGTGGAAGGCTCCTGTCCTGTTCTGACTTCTACTACTGATGTCTATCCTGTTTGCCCTTCTGAGTGAGGATTAAGCATTTTCCTTAAGGTCCTCCTTGTTGTTTAGCTTCTTTAGGGCTATAGATTATAATATGTTTATCCTATATTATATGGCTACTATCCACTTATAAGTGAGTATGTTTTTTGAATTTAAAAATGAAAGCAAGACCCCATGACATCTGATAGGGCCTTCTCTTTTCTCCTCCCTGGAGGACTTAAACTGATCTCCTTCCTTTGGATCCCACAAACTACTAGACAAATGCTGCCCTCCACCTTCCTCAGGGAAGACACTTCCCAGTGAACAGTGGTGAATGTAGACTCATGGTTGCACAAGGTGCTGAGGGAAAGAGACAGATGAGAGCTCAGCCCCAAACGAAGCACCTATACTATCCCTTCTAAGGCTCAAGGGATGTCTTAGAAGAGGTGAGGTAAAAATGCAACAACCAGAAGAAAAGAAAAGTGGGCGCAGAACGCCATCTCTAGGTAAAACCATGGCAATCATGAAATAGCAGTGCAGGTGCCTGCAATCTGTCCATGCAGAGTGGTCCTGCCAAGAATCAGGCCTGGATGGGGGCTTTGGGAGCCCCACCACTTACTGCTGAACTATTTGTCCCTGATAAATTTGCAGGGGGAAGTCATTACCTTTAGGGTGTACACACTGGAGGCCCAACCAGGCTCTAATGGATAATTCAAATGCAATGGCCACACAGATGTCTTTGAATAAATTAAATGGGTCACAAAATAAACCTGAAAGTCATTTATATGGAAAAGGGACTTTTAGGGAGAAGGACAGGGATAGGGGTGGAAGGAAGATAAGTTGGGTGAAGGGAGAAAGTAATCAGGATGCATTATGTATACATAATAAACTAAATTAATACTTAATAAAAAATTCATGGGAAACTACAAATTTTATAATTCCACACACATTAATTTTTCATTTTAAATTTGGCAAATGTGCCATGCTGAATGCTCTTAAATGTTGTTTCATAGCATTAAATACAGTCACATTATTTTTAAAATAACTTTTAAAAGATTTATTTATTTATTTAATGTATATTAGTACCACTGCATGACAGAAGAGGGCATCTGATCACATTATAGTTGGTTGTGAGCCACCATGTGGTTGCTAGGAATTGAACTCAGGATCTCTGGAAGAGCAGCCAGTGCTCTTAACAACTGAGTCATCTCTCCAGCCCCATATTTACATTATCTTGTCTACGTCATCACCATTTGTTACATCACTCATCCACAAAACTCCATTCAGCAAAACCAAACTCTGTACCCATTGCATGGCTACCTATTTTTGCCTATATGAATCTAACTGCTAGTTACCTCCCAGAAGAGTGATCATGCAGCATGTTATTTTGTGTCTGGCTTATTTCACTCAGCATGGTGTTTTCAACATTTACCCATGTTGTAGCAATGTCCAATTTTTCTTCTTTTAAAAGTCTTAATAATATCAACATGACAAATTCCCTTTGCCCATTCATTCACCAATGGCCACTTTGATTGAAATGGCAAAATACTTGCAGAAGCAGAAAGTTAAGATCCTAATGATACTCATTCTTGACTCAACCTGGTGCCAGTCAATAGATGATAAAGAAAATGGCTACACTCACAATTCTTTATGGCATTTTCAGCCCTAAAGAGTTAAATCATCTGAACTGTAGGAAAACAAATGGAACAAGATACCATCATGTTAAGCAAAATAAGCAAACTGTGGAGACAGTACCACATAGTTTCTCTCATACATGGAAAAAGATGTATGGATTGAAAGAGAAACTACTGGAGATGGAGTGAGCATTTAAGAGTGGGTAACAAGAAAGTAAATAGACCAAAGGACCTTATGAAGGTGCATGTAAGTGTCGAAAAAAACCATTACTCATACAAAATTGATAAGTATATAAAAATTCTATTTGCATAATTTAATGGATAAAGAAAAAATGGAAACTTCTTAGAAACTCCTGTATGCTAACTTATCATATTAATCTCTTTTTGCTTATGTTAATTTCTTCCAACATCTCAGAAGACAAAAACTATGATTCCCAAGTGAGGTAAATTTTTCAGAGTTTATGTTGAAAATTAACATACACAGAGAACATTTCTGAATTACTTTTGTTGGGTTAAATTAATTTAGGTATCCAATATGCCAGTCCAATAAACCAATATTTTTTAAAATTTATTCATTCACAATTTTATAAGCATTGAAAAGAAATACACACATAAACACACACGATATAACACACAAAATAGTATATCACAAAAGCAATGACAGCCATCAGTGTGCTGTAAACTGAAGAAATGAAAGCTGTTATAATAGTGGCCCTGACTGCAGTAGGATATGGTGTAGCAATTTTTCTCTTGCCCAAGTGTTATTCGAAGCTTTGGTTCCATCAGAGCAGCTCTGAGATGCTGAACAACAGGGGCACGGGGAGCAGAAAGCCCTAACCCATCTCCCGATTAGCCTCATGCTTGTATTTGTTGAGCAGAGGCAGTCAGGCTGGATGGCAGTGGTAAGTGGAAATTCCCAGAGTCACTTTGGAAATCACAGCTGACTTTTCAAGGACACAGGCTCAGGGGAACTGGCTAATTTCCCAGATGTTTTACAAAATCCTCAGATATCATATTCTAAAAATGATTTTAATGGGCATTAAAAAATAGGACGTAGCGACTACGAAAGCTTCTATAGAATCAGGTGGTCAGCCACTTTTATTAATATCACTAATGCAAAAGTATTCTTAGGGACTTTGATGAGTTAAAAAGCTGTCAGTGGGATGCACACCTTTTCATTTTAATTTTGTCTAAGACAGACCTGAAATCACAGATTTTGTTTTTCATCCCTTAGGGAACATGACCCATTTCTTCCATTTGGGTGACCTATGAATGTTACAGAATAATTCAAAGTTAAAAGTAGTTAATGTGCTCAAACTGGATTTTTGTCCATGAGACTTAAGAGGACTTTCCTACCTCAAGACGTATGCTACAGGGCTTTTTTTTATCTTTAACCATTCCTAATATTTAGGAGCTGGGGTGTAGCTCATGAGTAGGGCACTTATTTGGTGTTCTCGGGCCCTGAGTTCCATCCTCTCGAATCTCCCCACACCCAAAGATCAAAAGCAAAGAGAAGGGGCAGGAATTGCTGCTATGCCACTTTTGTCTCTGAGGAAGCCCTGTGGCACAGTTGCAAAAAACCACCAGCAAGTGTGGGACGGGGGTCCTTTGCTTTTCTGAACAGCTCCATGGTATCATTTTAAGCATTGGGTTCTCAGCAAAATCTACAAACGAAAACAGAAACAAGTATAGTTTATATATATGAGGACAAGAGCATCATCTGGGAAGAAGAAATCTCAATCAAGAAAATGCCTCCATAGAATTGGCCTGTAGACATTTTCTTGGCTGATGATTGATGTGGGAAGACCTAGTTCACTATGGGAACCAGGTCTTATTTGTTCCATTGATTTATTCAACTTGTCTCAAAAGTCCAACTTAGAACTAACATTATTTGCTTGATTATAGGAAAAGGGGATCTCTTTATACTCCAAGGTTCTAGTGTCTTTCCCTAGGTTCACCTAGGATGTATGTGCTTGTTATTTATCATCTACTATCATAAAAGTGCAGTAATATTGTTAATATTTAATATTTTTACTATATCAAGTAATAGACATAATTTTTCTTAGTTAAATGTTATTTCAAAGTTTCAAATGAAAATACTATGGCACTTTTCCACCTCAGCCACTCCCTCATTCTTCTGTTCTGAAGGGTGATGATTTGAGTCTTTGAGTTGATTAATTGAGCATTTATGTGTTTATGTGTTGAGATGAAATCCACAGAATATAAAAGTGGCCACTCTGAAGTGACTAATATATGATATTCTTACCTTGCAGTCCTGCACAGCTCCAGTCTATGTAGTTGTAAATTGTTCCTATTAATTGTAGATGAAGCTCTCCCTGTTAAGCCTTTTCTTCTCGTTCATATCTCCAGCCACCACAACTCTGTGCTTGGTGTCTATGGACTTATCAATTCTGAATATTTCTCATAAGTGACTTTCAACACTTCAGTTATTATTCAGTTTTTGAGATTCGCCAGGATATAGTGTGTATCTACAGTCTATATGTATAGCAGTGTTCAGTCCTTTTCACAGCTGGAGAATACTCTATTATTTGCACATATCACATTTCTCTATCCACTCATCGTCTGATGGACACTTAGCTGTTTCTGTTCTTGTCCATTTTTACTAGTTCTGCTGTGAATGTGTGTGTACACATTTCTGTTTGGATATCTATTTTGAATTATTCTTTGAGGATTTAGCTAGGAGTGAAACATGGTGATTCTGTATTTAACTCACAAAATACAAATATTGCTTTGTGTGTATATTTTCTTAAAACTGAATGATATTTTCCTGAAAGGATGCCTAGCCTTTTGGCTTGCCTTTTGCTGGTTTTCAGTTATTCTTTTGCTTTCTTTTCCAACCAGTGGCCTCTCATATACTTCTGTGGATAGTCAAAAGCTATTTATTAGTTACTCAATTGCATGAATATCAAGATTGCTATAAGAAAACCTTGTAAACATTGCCCATTTGACCAAAGAGAACCTTCACCATTTGTCTTGTTTTGCTAAACATATTCCTAGTGAATTTTTCACTTTGCTTTTTATCCCTATAACTTTTCCTCATATATGATTGATTATAATGTCTTCCAACTCACAACCCCCTCTCTCCTGATAAAAGGTTTATCACTAACTAAAAATTAGTATAATTTTAAAACTCTCTCAAGTTTGTGATTCATAACAAAGAAAGCAAAAATTAGTAATTATTTGAGCACGGGAAAAGCAAACTTGTGGTAAACCCCAAATCATAAACTAGTTACTCTGAACAAAACTTGGTTATAAACAAATAGCTCCTGATAATGTTTCTGCTGTCTTCTGGGCCACGGCTAAATGTCTCCAGAAGGAAAAATAAGGAACAAGACTCTTCTTGTATATACTAAGATGAAGGACTGTTTCAAAGCCCTCATTTTGAATGTCATGTTTTCATTTTCTGTTGAGGACTTAAAGCCAGGAGGAAGAAGGAGAGCATATTTATTCACCTGCTGAACATAAACTAAGCAGGTGACCACAGAAGCCAAAAAGATAAAGTGTAACAGAAAGGGAAGCCTGGTCACAGTACTTTTGAAACTAAAATAAAATTTTAAAAAAGACGCTCATGTGAAAGCATTTTGAGGGGCTGCATACACTCTCTGGACTCTGCAAGGAATCACCTCTGATAGGTCCATGAGGCTCCGGTCTCCTTAGACAGACAGCTGCATCTTGCTTAAACAAATGTTTGTTTGTTTTCCAGATTTAGACAAGTTGAGTCATGGCCCTGGTGACATGGTGTTGTCATCATGACGATGCTTCATTTTCTCACCAGCTGTTACTTGCGTTCAAGCCCATCTGTCCAGCCCAAATCGTGCAGGTAGAGGTCTGTTAGTGTCGTTTTACATAGTTTTTAAAGATAAACTTTTATGTATGTATTAACATGCATGTGCCAGCAGACATTTGTGTGTATGTGTGTGGAGGCCAGAGACCAACCTTTGGTATTTGCTTTTTTGATATGAATTCTCTCACTGCACCTGGCTCACCTGATTAGGCTGGGTTAGAGGGTCAGCAAGACCCAGGGATGTCTCTCTAAGTCCTACCCGTGGGATTACAAGGGCATTCTGCCATGCCTGGCTTTTCCCCTGGGTCCCGGGGACTGGACTCGCGTTCTCATGTTGTGCAACATGCACTTTACCAACTGAACTGTCTACACAGCCCTGTTAGCATGAATTTTATCGCTCATTTTACTTCAGGGCGGCCCCACCCCTTCCTGCCCCCGTTGTGCTTATCTTTACCATCTTAATTTTGATCCTATTGGGAACTACGCTAAAAACAAACAAACAAATTCTGATACCTGCACCTCCACAGGACTGGATTTTAAAGACTAACCTTAGTTGATATGCTTATTCAAATTTGGGGTGCTTTCAGAGACCCCCATTGGATTTGAAAGCTACAATGTTCTGAGACCATACCTCTCAGCAATCCAGAGCATAAAGTCCCCACCACACATGCTGTATAAGTCAGATGGCTGCATGAGGTATTGCCTGAACTAAAGAGCATTTATTCTTACATGCTTAATTTCAAGTAAAAAATATACCAAGAGCAAAGCCACCTTCTTTCATCTCAAAGGCCGCTAGCACAGGAACTAGCTTTCAATACTGGAAGAATTTTAAATACTGGAAGAATTGTGAGTTCACAGAGGTAAAGAACTGAAGGTAAACTAAAGCCAGAGAGAGGTAAATAAGAAAGGATGGCACATGTAGGCAACACCTTCCTGGATGCAGGCTGGAGAGGAAGGCACACCAGGGCAGACTGGAGAGGAGGGCGCACCAGGGCAGGGGCCAAAGGCCAAGCCAGTGCAGCATTTGCTTGTTTATTTAACATGCATTTCTGTGTATTTAAAAAAAATTAGTGAGACATAAATTTATGCTGTTGATAGTACATGGGGTGCTGACAGAAGGAATTTCATCTTACATAGGAGGTCAAAATGTAATAAAAACAGAAAACGGGGCCTAAATGGATGGTGACAAAAAAACAAAACAAAACAAAACAAAAAAACAAAAAACCCCTCTATATAGTAAGTAAAGTGAATTCTACTCAATAAATACACTATTCCAATTATTTTTCTTTAAAGAGCCCTTTGAATAAGTCAAGGTGCACAAGTGTGCCTTTGTTAGTATGTGCACAGAAATATATTTAATGTAAATCATGACTGCAGGCCCAAAGAGCCTTTCTAGTAGACTGGAGCAGCCTTCCTGTTGACTTTCACAGGATCAAGCAGCCTTCCACGAGTTCAGCTCTGGACACAGTCTGCAGGAAGGAAGCCCCTAGATGGAGAAGCCAGCTATAAATATAGTACTTAGGAAGTCCAACAAATTTAAGTTTACTCCAGGAAACAGAGAGCTGGTTCATCCTACAAATACATGTAAACACACATAATGAACTTACGTCCTAATTGATTGGTATGTTTAGTTCGATTTTGAAAACCCATTACATTTATTCATTATGAGAGATACCTAGGAAAAAGAGAGTTGTGTTGATTAGCTGATCTATTTAAAACTGCTATAAAATATATGCATGAGAAACCAATGCAAACAGAATTCAATGATCTGAAAAGTAAGGCCTATCCTGTTAAACTGGGTTTCCTTTTTTAATGGATTTAATAAATGGAGACATTGGTCATTTATTTTACAAAGAGAAACTTTCCAAATGCCCTGAGCATAGTTTCATTTCACTTGTGCGTGCCAAGTTTATTATGTTCATATATTTTAATGATACATTCTTGTCTAATGAAAGTATGGTATAAATTTCTTGTGTACAACATTAGTCAGAACGCTCCCATCAAAGCTTATTTAAGGAATAAAAGAGTAACAATACCCTTCAAGATTGATACTCACTGTTTGTATTATTTGTGCCTCTACATCTGCTTCCTTATCATTCATTGGTGAAGTGAAACTATAGCCATCAACTTTCAAATTGGAAAAAAAAAATGTTCCCCTTGAAGCTGAAGCCATCTTTTAAGGATCATGGCTTTTTAACATTCATCTCATGAATAAAGAAAAAGACATTTATTTCAAATAAAATGCTGTATAAATTAAAGTGTCATCAACTTTTCTTTCCTTTCAAGAACAAGTTTGACTTTGAAATTTAGACAATGTCATCACTTCCTTCAGACTCAATATTACCTCATTTTAAAGAACATGTTTGTTGGTGTGAGAAAAATGAATATATTTTAACCCTGAAATTATCAAGTTGTCATGGTAGTCATTGACTTAATTCTCCTACTAAATGTCTAGTACATATCTGGAACCACATGGTGGATCATAAAATAAGTGTATAATCTTACAGCCACATCAAAAAGACACTAAAGTTGACACAACAGCTAGTCCTCAGCCATATAAAGCTCAACAGTAAGTAGGTGATGAGCTCAGAAGCTAAGTCAACTTTGCTTTATAGTATATGTTGGCATGGACTTTAGCCTCTCATAAAGTAATTAGGACAACAATACAAACCAACTCTGTATTTCTAGCATCTGTTTTTACTACTTTCTGTCTTAACTGACTCAATAAATACTGGAACAGACACCAAAGACATAAAACGGAAAAAATACACATTCTCATTGCTCCACCAACATGAGAAGAGGCCATTCATGACAAAAGAGACAGTGTAATGGAGTAAGGTTACAGCAGGGGTCTGTGCATTTTGCGGTGGAGAACTAGCCTCAGACTAGAAGGACCATGCAAGCCTCCTTAGAGTTGTTGAAGTCATGACAAAGGGAGAGTGGACCTTGTTATCTTCTTTTATCTGGAGGTCAAGAGGACAGAAAGGGAGAAGAGGAACACTTCTAGTCAAGAATCATTTGGGTGAAATGTTAGAGAGTTTTGAGAAAGCACACACAGCATGTACAGGAAAGTGAGGTTCACGCCCCACCCCCACCCCTGTGTGTGTGTGTGTGTGTGTGTGTGTGTGTGTCTGTCTGTCTGTCTGTCTGTCTGTGTGTCTGTGTGTCTGTGTGTTTGTGTGAGTGAGTTTATGTAAGAATTCTTTGAATTCACAATGGAACAGCCTGCAGGATGGTGTAGAAGCCTGTTGTAGGCTTAGTTCTCAAGCTTCTTATCCTGCCCCGCCCTACTTTCAGCATTCCCCCGAGAGTTTCCTCCAGGAAGGATTCCTTACTAAACTTGCAACCAAGTGCCTCTAGAGTTTCCTTAAAGGAGACCCTGCTCTGATAAGAATAAAAAGTTATCATTGCAGTAGCTCCAGAGTGGCCATCACAAAAGCGGTAGAAATGTGATGCAGAAAGAATGACCAAGAAAGAAGGGCCAAATACACATTTAGTAACAAGTGATGGATACGGGGAAAAGATGGCAGGAAAAAAAAAAAACCTGCAGTAATTTCATATATCAGAATTGTACAACTTGCTAGCATCTGTCCCCCAGCCAAGAATTATAGAAGGTAAAGAGAAGGTTTAGGGAAATGGGAAAGGGGGTAGAGTGGGGAAAGGGGACATGAATCTAGACTTATAGTCATTGAAACAGTTGATCTGTGTATAATTGCATTTATGTAGATGCAAGGCTAATTCAAAACCAAATTCTGAGACTTGAAAGTAGGTTTGAAGCAAAGCATGAAGGTGGTAGCACAAGAATCAGTTACAGTTATAGCCCATCTTTGCCCATCCTTGCCACCTCCTGGGTTCTTCATTCTCCCACCCTTTACTCCCCACCCCCTGCCCCAGGTCTCCAAACACTAGACAGTCAAGATCAAGGAGAGAGGAGAGAGGAATTAGGAAATCCCTGAGTCTAGTTCCTTTCCTTAGGTTTCTTCTTTGACCATGGCTACGAGCAAATTGCAACCAACCTCCCTAGAGGACCAACAAGCACCGCCTCTTGGGCCATCAGGATTAAATGAAAACACAGTTCTATATTTCTCTGTTTTTTGTTTTTGTTTTTGTTTTAAAGAAACCAGAATTCTTACTATAGACAGTATTGACTTTGATGGTGAGCAAAGCTATCTAAATTGATACATTTTGTGTTGGGGATAAAGTCTAGGTCTTCCACATGCTAGACAGGCACTGCTAATGAACTTAATTCCTGGCCTTAGCTTTTGACGCTTTTACAGAATGCCTGAACTTTTAAAGTCATATAGCATAATGCAGTAGAAATTAAAGTTGAACCTCATTCGATATACTGAAATATTTTAGTGGGTTATCTCATTTGAGACTAGCTAATAATGATAATAATATCTATGTCCCAATCAACACAGGTTCCGAGACAAAGAATATAAGCAGAGTACTTAAAGATTAGGTGACTTGAGGACAGCCCTTCCGTATTAACTGAACACACAACATGTGGAATGGTTCCTACTGTTAAGATCATCATTCCTATGAGCCTAGTAGATATGAAAAGGACAGTGGACATACTCACTAACATGCAGTTTTAGAGAAGAAATGTATTTAGACCTCCCTTCTGAACAGGTTGGTGAGCCTGGCCAGGGACTAAGCTGATTAGGAAGGCAAATACAACGTCTCTTGTGCTTAAACTCAAATGAGTAGCAACTTGGAACTCAACCCACCTGCTCTTCATTTTGGCATATGGTCTACAAAAAAAAAGATAAAAACCAACCCCTTCACTAATCCTGAATGGTGCTGAGATAAACACAGGTGTATGGGTGACTCCAGAATAAGATAGCCTTTGTTATCTGGAGTATGCACTCAAAATGACCGGCTAGATAATATGATGGTGCAGTTGGAAGGTTTGGGGAGAACTTCCATGTTGATTTCCATAGTGGCTGGATTCATTTACATTCTCACCAATAGTAGACAAGGGTTTCTTTTTTCCTGTAGCCTCATTAGCAATGTCGAAGTTTTAGTGGTGCCTGCTGACCTCCTGTCTTAGCCTCTGGATGTCCCCACCTCTGTGTTTTGAGGCCACATATTGAAACCAATGCCTGCAGGCTGCAGTCATCCCAAACAACGTTCCCTTCACTAATGCGAATATAGCAGAGGCAATTCTATATTCTTAAAGGCGGTTACAATTTGAACTAAATGGGTAATAGACAATAATCTGAAAATACTTGCTTGAGAATAATGAGCAAGCTGGCGTACTGAGTTTCCTCCTGTTTTATTTAATTAAGTGGTATTAACAGCTGTAAATCATCATGCAATGGTGACATCTGCCCCTGATATCTTAAGGAGTGGAGACAATAGCATGGCTGTAGCTTTTCACAACAGACATAGAAGTTCAAAGGCCCTACAAGACCCAGCAGCTCCCGATATTTGTGATGGATATTAATTTGGCTTAAATTATTTGTTAAAAGCTTCACAAAAAATTGCCTATGAAACAGGTTCAAAATTGGCAGTTATAGGTAAACTGCAATCCAATCGCTTTAAACCTATCCACTAATATTCATATTCCTATCTGCCTGCTGCCTCTTCTGAACTGAGTTTATTGTACCACTCTCCAGCAACTTAAACAGTTCCCTAAGATGTGCATAAACTGGCAAGTAAAGTGGAGGAGTCATGATGAAGTCCCAATAGGTCTGGAGAACTTGAAGCTAGGGATAGCATAAAGGAACAATTACATTCCTTTTTTGACCTTCCTCTTTCAAGCTACAGAGAAGCAATCACCTTCCCCAGCCTTTTCTTCTCTATGCCTGGTACTGCCAGTATATGACACTGTTTGCCCTTGACCTTCCAAGGGAGGGTAGCCTAAAAACTACACCCCTCCCTCAATAGTGAGGGTCCTACATGAGTCTGGGTCCCCTCATGAGACATGGAAGGGAAGAGAAATTCTCCAATATTTGCATGTCAATGGACAACCAAATCAAAGCTTGCAGTCTAGATTTTGGCACTCTGTTGAGACTCACCTAGTGAACAGCTGTCTTGTGATACCCATACTTTATATTTCTTCAAGGTAGTCATAAAACTTTTCTCACTGGGATAGCTCACTGATCTTGCTCTCCTCACTTTGTCCTAGGAAGGACAGTGATTGCACTGTTGAAGCATGACATAAGCTGGAGAATGTTTTCCAGAAGGCAGCTGCTTTTCCTTTGCCCTTCTGGTCTCAGATTGCAAAGAACTTTCCTTTGTTTCTTATTGCCTATACTAAGCACATCTGTTTGGGTCCTCAGACCTTTTTAAAGCTGTAACAAATTACCTTTAACTTGCTATCCTTAAACAACACAAATGTGTAGCTAGTGTTTTTCTTTTAGTTGTTTTTGTGTTGCTGTGGCAAAGTACCTGAGCAAATTAAGGGGGGATTTCTTTAGATTCTTAGTTTTAGAAGGTTAAATATATGATCACTAAGGAGCATCATGTATATAGGAAGAACATCACAGGACCAGAGGTGTATAAGAGAAGGTTATTAACCTCATTCCTCAATGCAAAGGAAGGTGAGACAGACAGAGACAAAAACAGAGAAAAATAGAGAGACAAAGACAGAGAGACAGAGACACGGAGAGGCACAGAGACACAAACACACACAGAGAGAAAGAGAGAGAGAGAGGTGGTGGCGGTGGCAGCTTGGGACAAGATACTTCCAAGAACACAACCTAAGCGACCTTCCTCCACTATGTAAGCCAACCTTCTAACATTTCCAGAGCTCCTGAGCACCCTGTGGTGCCTTCAGGCTTCTAGAGAACATTTCACATTTAAACTACAGCAGTTCGGAAGGTTGGAAGTCCCACTGAGTGAAAATCAAGGTTTCAGTAGGGCTGTACTTCTTCTAAAGACTCAGAGGAGAATCTACTGCCTTGCCCTTTCTGTCTTCTTGTGTGCTTCACATTCCTTGGCTTTGGGTCATCTTGAACTTGGTCTCCTTTTCTGTTGTGATTTTCTTGATTCTCTCTCACATGGGCTCTTGGGTTTATATTGGGTACTCAAGGCTAATAATTTCCACCTCAGAATCCTTAACCTCATGTACAAAGGCCTTTTTCTCATGGAAGGTAAATTTCCAGTTTTGGGGACTTAAACTATGAACATCTGCAGGGAACATTCATCGGCCGACCATGCTTTCCTCCTGGAACTAGCTTGCCAGTCTTATTCACAGTCAAGCTAGTCAGCCCCCAATACTTGCTTTCTCCTTCTCAATCTGCAGGCACATCTGATCTGTGAGGCTCAGATTTAGGTAAAGGCAGAAGCAGCGTCCTAGTTTGGATGAAGACAAAAGCATATATTCTAATGTAGATTTGACAAAGCTCTGCACTGAAGATTATACCAAACACATAAAATCACTGTACTTTCTATCTCACCAGCAATTCTGCTCAGTTGGTTTGCTTTATTGATAAAAGAAAAAGAAAAAGGCAAGAGGTAACCGAGTCTCCAAGATCCTTGATCCTTGTTCTCACTACATTAAATATGCAGCAAACCACTTAGAGATTATTTTGTGATAACATATTTTGTGATAACATATCTAGTCTGGATTCAAATCTTGATAAGACATTTTCCCCCAAGTCAAGGCAGATCTGTATAAATCTACAGTTGTGCTAAAGTTCAACACATCATGAACTGTCTGCAAAATATAATGAAATTTCCAAAATTACTTTCATCACTTGACACTAAAATATAGTAGTTTTTCTCAACACTCTATCAGCCAGGGGCCAGAAGCTCTACAAATGCTGATCAATGAGTCTCCATATTCTTTCATTCAGTTAGCAAGTGTGTGCTGCATTGTTCAAACTGCCACATGTCTGCAGCCAACACAGTCCTCATTAGCCATAAAGACTTGTCTTTATGACATTCATAGCTGAATATTTAAATTGATATGAGATGCAGAAATGTCCTCTGTGACAACAAAGCAACTGTGTTAAAGAACAAAGCACTTGGCAATGCAGGAGCTTCATCCTCTGTTTGACTGAGGACAGCATTATTTGATTAGAGCATGCCAGAGGATTAATGGAAATTTTTAAATAATGTGACGCTAAGCCTGATATTACATTGGCCTGAATTGTGAAGCAGCTCAGGGATTCCATGGCCTAGAAATAGTGCAACTTGCAAATGGTAACAGAAAGCCCCATCTCACTCCTGCCATGTTCCTTCTTAAGCCTTTCTCCAGCTCATTCATCCTTTCTATCATTCTGGATCTGTCCTGTACCCAGCAGTGGTGATGGGAATATAAGCAACACAACTGAAAGTCAGTAAATCTGTACAGGTAGCTCCTGGCTAGAGACAAGAGTGTAGAACCAAGTGCTTGCTTTGTGAAACCAGATGACTGCCTTTGTCTCCTTGAGTAAATTATTTTTACCTCTCTCTGATTTTTATCTCAAGGTGTTAAGCATAGGATAATGATGACATGTTATGCATAGTGCAAAAAATACAGGCTCAGCAAAAATATACAATAAATGCTACTTAAGTGTAAATACTAATAACACAACTTCACCAGAGAAGGAATATTTGAACCAGTATTTGAAAATTAGGCAAAAGTTTATCTCTTTGTAAAGAAGATGCACTTTTATTTGGGGTTGGGGCTGAGGTGGGGAGCTGGAATCAAACTCAAAGCCCCATACATGGTAAGGATGTGGTTTACCACTGAGCTATACCTCAGCAGGAGCTGTCTTACTTGGTGAGGATTCCTCCAGTAAGCACCTAGGAGGTGCTTGCATACCTAGGAGGAGATAATCAAGGTGTCACATTACAGCTACAGAAGCAACACCTAATAAAAATATCTGGATGGTAAGCCACAGAAACCCCAACCAAAAGCCTGGCACACTTCAGCAGTTTGGGAAAGGGCCAGATATCTTCCAAAAAGCTCATTTGTCTAGAGGGAAACTCACTCTGCCCTTTTGTCTAGTGGAGGCAGGTACTACTTCTGCTTGGCATTCCCATCAGTGTCATACAGGTTAGCATCTTGTCCAGCGCAACCCTAGAACAGATGTCTGCTCTGCCCTATCATCCACACACCCCACCTCTCTCACAGGTTCTCGTTCAGTCTCCTCTGCCCTCACCTTCTTTATTCCATCTTGCTGGGCAGCAGGAGCTGTCTTCAGCCATTCTGTATTTCTCACTTTGTAAAAATAAACCCTTCATACTGCCCTTGGGACCACTCCTTACCAACCGTACAGAGGCGGGTGCTTCCTCTTCCACCTCATCATATGTCCATCTCATCATATCGTATCTTCTCATCACTTGATGCTCTCCAGCTAGAATGACCAGCATCAGCAGGTGCTGAGCACTTGCCTGCCCTGGTCACCGTGGCATAACCAGCCTAAAACCTTCCCTTTGTCTTGTGAGAGAGCTCAGTTTGAGCAAGAGGGGTTTAAAGAGGAAAGACGGGGCTTGTGTTCCAGCTCCGCTCCTCATGCTGCACGACCGGGATGTCACTCGCCACAATTTTGAAGTGTTGCCTGTAAAACTAGAGGACTGGACTAGAGTCTGCTCTTTCTTTTCTATTACCAAACTTGCTTTCCTTCCCGGTTTTTTTTTTTTTAATTCAGTCAGCCTATAAATAATTTTACATAATTTTATTTCTTTATATCTTCCTCCTGACTCCATTTTGAATCTCATAAAAGTAAAATAAAATAGAAACAGGAGAAATAGTGTTAATATCTCCTTCTTTAAATAAAACTTGAAACAAAAAAGAAATGTGGTTGGTAAATCCATACAAAAAAATCCAGAAGTGGAAAAGCAGTGGTCTGAAGAGAATAATTCAGACCTTCAGCCCGGTGCCCAGCCCCGCTGCTGACTCTTCCTCCTGTCGTTTCCCTGTTCCTGTTCTCTGTGCTCCCCTGGGGGGTTCCCCCTCTTCTCACAGCCTGACCTTTTAGTATGCTGTTACCTCCACCAAAACACACAATCAGATCTTCATACTGTAAGCTCTCAAAGAACCCAAAGCTCCTCCTTACCGTACAGATTGCAGTTGTCATTCTGTAAGCAAATTTGCAATTATTCCACTGTAGCTGTCTATCTTTTTCCTGTTTTGTCCTAAGAACAGGAATTTTCTTAATTTAAACATTTCAGTAATAAATGTATAGTAGATGATCAATAAAACATTCTGAATAAATACATGTATAAAACGAACTAGGTAGAACACACCCTTTACACAATCTATCCAAGAAATGGGCCTGTACCCATGTGGTCAGGGGTTCTGTGTCATCTTTAAGAAGGCCTTTGGGGTTTGCCCTCTTATTTCATGCTACCATCAAGGACTCGGCAGGAATACTTCACTGTGCTATCCAATCATAACTGTGCCAGACCCTGAAGTGGGTGGAAAGGTAGTGTTTAGAATAAAGAATAGAAGGGGAGGGGACACCGTCACCCTGATACTCAAGTGTTGCAGAACTCCATCCCCTGGGCATGGCATGGCTGTGGCCACGAAGTCAGAGCAGCTGTGATTAACCATGAGCCTGTCACAGCCTCTATGTATCCACCCTCTCTAGAGATGAAATGAGTGTCATCAAATCTTCACTTTTGCTCTATTCTCCTCCCCAAACCCACCCCCAGCAGCAGGCAATCTTGCCCCAGCTATCCACTCTCTTAGGCAGTTGTAGAAGTATAACGGAGGTGAAGATTAACTGACAGGAAGACTGAGCTTATGGAGCTTTAGGAGAGCATCCCACAAGTGAGGTAGGATTTATAGGCACACAGCTGGTTTTGCGTCACCCACTCCTGCAAATCCTCACTCATGCTCTTGTCAGTAACCCCAATTAAACTTCTCACTTTACCAAGCTGCATTTGGATAGAATTACTTCTTTCGCCTGTCCTGTCGCACTATATGGAATGAAGACATTCACTCATGTTTTGTTCACGTCTCCAGGAAGAGTAATGCAACACCATGGCAGAAAATAAATTTGAAGATCAATATCCTTTGTGAACATTGACAGAAAAACTCTCAACAAATATCAGCAAATTAAACCCAGCAATATACATAAAAGATTGTGAACAGACCCAAGTGTAATTTATACTGGGAATGAAAGTTTGATTTAACATCAGAAAATCAATTAATGCAATAAACTATATTAATGAGATAAGGAACAAAACCCATATGATCATCTTAATAAACACAGAAAAGCATTTCACAAACCTCATTACCATTTCATGATAAAAACCACTGAGGAAAGACGGGGTTTGTGTTCCAGATCTGCTCCTCATGCTGCACGACCGGGATGTCACTCGCCACAATTTTGAAGTGTTGCCTGTAAAACTAGAGGAATGGACTAGAGTCTGCTCTTCCTTTTCTATTCCTTTTCAAACCAGAAAGAGAAAAGGTCCATCCTCAACTTGACAAAGGCATCACAGCTAACATTATACTCAGGGTAAGGAAAAGACGCTTTGTTCCCTAGAGTCAGGAACAAGACAGGATATCTACTCTTGACATTTGTTTGTTACAGCACAGTTATAGTTGAAGCAAAATAGGCAAAAGAAATAAGTAGAGAAAAAAAAGGAAGGATGGAAGGAAGAGAGAAAGGAAGGAAGGAAGGAAAGAAGGAAGGAAGGCAGGAAGGAAGGCAGGAAGGAAGGAGGGAGGGAAGGAAGGAAGGAAGGAAGGAAGGAAGGAAGGAAGGAAGGAAGGAAGTGGTATCCAGGTTAGAAAGAAATAAAACTATCTCAATGTGTAATTGATATTATCTTTCATTGGAAAAACCCACTAAAATCTATAAAAAGTTATTAAAAGTAATAAAACTGTTAGGCAAGTTTGCAAGGGATAAGACCAATACACATAAAATATTTATATATTAGTGGTGGACAGCTCAAAAGTAAAATTGAAAAGTAATTTATTTAACTTATAATGAAAGCTATCAAGTACTTAAAAGTAAGTTAAAATTAATGCAAGACTTATATTCTTAATATTATTTAACAATGTGGGAATAATTAAAGAGCATCTTACTGAGTGGAGAGTAACCTCTGTGCATGTGACAACTCTTCTATTGAAACGGCATGACTGCTCAATGGGTTATTTTCTTTTTACAAAAGAGCACACAACATTGGCAAGCTGAGGGGTGGGGTGGATCTGGGAATTAAGAAAAAAAAGCTGGAGGTGAATATGATAAAAATACATGATAAATTCTCAAAGAACTAATAAGAATGGAAGAAAAACAAACAAACAAAAAAAAAAAACACTGTCAACAGGATAGCTATCACACAGTATCTCATGATGTCCCAAGGTGCATTTTTCTGATAGCCAACAAAATAGCATCACATCTTCATATAGTCACTAGCCTTTTCTGGTTTATTTCTGTAAGTTTGTTTTTTATACTGTTCCCTGTCTCCTTATCCAGAGACATGGATGCATTGCTCTGCTCCCCTTTACTACCCTTCAATAAGGTTTATTATGATCTCTTCTACCCCACCCCACCAAAAAAGACACAACTCTCAAAATTAATCTTGCAATACAACACACCAAAGCCTTTGCTATTTTTTCCTGGTATTCACAAGCAGATCCTAAAATGTATATTCAAAATAGATTACAGACCTAAATGAAGCAAGAGCTAAAATTACAAACTCATACAAGAAAACATGGGAATAAAACTTAACCAAATTAGATTTCTTGCACATTCAACTGAAGTAAAAATACATAAACTGTACTTCATCAAAATATCAAAATTTCAGAGGTTCAAATTAAACTATCAGCAAAGACAAGGCACAGGAAAGGAATAAATTATACATATATATACACATATATATAATGAGGCATTTGTGTGGAGATAAAGAACACAACTCAAAAATAAAGTGGCTACCCAACTTAAAACTAAACAGTGAATAAACAGTTCTCCAAAACTTATGCAAATATGCAATAAAAATGAAAATATGTTTCATATCATTAGTCATTTGTAACATAGAAATTAAAACCACATAATACCATTTTACTTCACATCCTTTAAAATAGCTGTGATTAAAAACTAGAGACGAGTATCGGTGAAGATGTGGAAAAAATGAAACCTGAACAACCTATTCAGAAACCAATTTGGCAGCTACTCACAACACGAAATATGGATTCCATATTACTCAAAACTCTACTTGGTATCTACTCAGAAAAATGAAACATGCAGCCACACAAAGACTTTCATATGAATCTTCATTGTACTGTTATGCATTGTAGTCCCAACTGGACAGAATACCGTACATTAATTGACCAATGGACAAATAAATTCTATTATATACATACAAAAGGCTACTACTTGATAATAAAAATGTAGTCATGGATGTTATACTATGAATGAGTGTTGGCCACATATTAAAAGACTCAGGCCATGAGCAATGTCCTGAATAGGTTCACTTACACGCACAGAAATTGGATTGCCAGGGACTAGAAGGCTGGGAGATAAGAAAATGGCAACTGGCCTCAGATGGGTGACTGGCAGCTGATAACTGTGGGAGTTTCTTCCATTCCAGGGGAGATGAAATGTGATAGTTTTACAACTTATGAACACATCTTAATAATTAAACTCCTTTACATGGAGTTTACATTACTCCTTTACATTCTTTACAGGGATGGATTTGACACTGGGTAAATCATATTTCCAATAATCCATTAAAAAAAGAAGGGAAGAACAAGGGAACATTATGCTTACATTTTTCTTCACCAACTTGCCATCCTCATATCTTCCACAACAACCCCAGAGACCTCACTCACCCAAAACAGACCAAGCCTAGGTGGGTGCTAAGGTGAAATGATCAGGGTTATCCCATTTGTTCTAGAGATTGTCTCAGAAACATGAGCTTCCCCTCACAACACACACACAGAAAGAGAAAAGGAGGCACACAGACATATATAGACCTCTCTCTCTTTCTCTGAATCCCTCGACACTCAGATTTTCACCTTGCTAAACTATTCCATAGGTCAGCGGATATAGACTCCACCCAGTCCTTCTTGTTTGCCTTTGTGCTTCTCTAGCTACTCTTAGCTAGAGACTGAATTAAAGAAACATAACGTGTGATTGAGCCAAATGTGAACTTCAAAGTCTAAAGTGCTCGCTTTCTCTCCCGCCCAGTGCAGAACATGCTAGATGACCCACTCACCCATGCCTGGACAAGCTGAAGGGAAAGAGACAGCCAGGGGAGCCCCACCCTTCCTTTCAAATCACTGTTAACATTAAAAACTAAAACTCAGGAGCCAGTGTGCATGGTTTCACAGGAATTACATTTTAAAGGGCTTTGCAAGCCAACTGAGGTCATTTTGGAAATGGCTATAGGAGAAATCTTCACACAGCACTGGACAAAATGGGCTGTTTCGACTACAGTCAACACAGCTCTGAAGAAAAACATGGAAATTCACTTTTGTGCTTTCTGGAAAACAGAAGGCAGATGTTTGGTTGAGGGAATTTGAAGGTAGAATGCTGTGGGGCTGAGATGCTTGTGGAAGTAAGGGGACCAATGTCTGTGCTCTCCTAGGCTCTCCCCATGTCTGTCTGGTAGTTCTTCACTCTCCCCTGTGACCTGGACCTTCTCTGTTAGACCAGCCAGCTCTAAGGATAAGAGCGCTGGCCAGCAGACTCTATAGCTTGCATATATGGACACCTGAAGAATGCTGTGAGCCTGGCCAGAACCAGCGCGTGAAAACAACTGCATCACATCAGCCAGGGCATGGAAGGAAAACTTCAACATCACCACTAGGGGGAAGGCTGGTCACACTCTGTGTAAAAGCTGACAGGGACCAAAAGGCCTAGGAATGAAGAAGCCAAGAAGATGGCAGGAAAGATGGAAGAGGGAAGAAATAAAAAGGAAATGGTCATTATTTTGTCTATTCTGAAAAAGGGAACTAGGTGATGGCAAGACTATGTCTGGGCTAGAACTTCCAGCAACTCCCCAGCAAGCTCAGCACTTTGTTCTGTTGTGTACAGAAGCCTGAGGTGGAAGGGACCTTTGTGAACCATGGGGTACACTGATGGACATACGAATAGGGGACCTTGTCTCATTTGGTTTCTGTATTTATCCTCTCTCTGTGTCTCCTCTTCTTCTTCTTTCTTTTCTGCCTCCTCCTCTCTCTGTGTCTGTGTCTCTGTCTCTCTCTGTTCCTCTCCTTCTTCCTCTTTCTCATTAACAACTCACTTTATCCCCTCTGTCATCAAAGCTGGTCACAAACTCTCGCTCTTTCTGCCTCAGCTTCTGAGTGGTGAGATTACAGGCATTCATTACCCTGTCATCTTTTCGAAGATTCCAGTTCCCAATTTTCTCTAAAACTTTAATGTTGGGTATATTTTATATTTATTTGTACTTTTGATATCTTATCTTTGCTTCTTTTTAAAGGTGGAAAGACTATTTACATGCCTATTCAATAAAACACATGCATTTCACTATATGTGTGTATGTGTTGTGTGTGTAATATATGTATGTATTCTCCTGTTCTCTTGAATTAACCAACAAGGAGACAATCGAGAGACAAGTTATAAAAATGCCAGCCCAAGGCAGGGAGATGATTCAGTGGTTGAAGTGTTTGCTGCCCAAGAATAAGGGGCAGAGAATCTCCAGAGCACATGTGAGATTGAGGTGAGCATCATGACCAACCTGTAATTTTATCCTGGGGAGAATGAGACAGGGGAGCCCCAGAGCTAACAGGCTAGTGAAGCTGACTTTATTGTCAAACTTGCTTGAGCATGATTAAGAGACCTGCCTCACTGAGGATGATTTGGGACAGCAATCTCAGCTTTCACATGCAATGTGCACACACATGCATATAAACCTGCGCACATACAAGCGTGCATGCACACACATAAATGGAAAAAAAATGCCAACCTAGACATTCATGGAATAACATGAAAACAAAATAAGAATTTTATGAAGTAGATATTAAGACTCCTTTCCTCTCTGACAAAGCAAACTATGCTATTATAATTTATTTTTGTTTATTATTATTATTTATAATTTATTCACTTTGTATCTCAGTTGTAGCCCCTTCCTCATCTCCTCCTGGTTCCACCGTCCCTTCCTCACTCCCTCTTCCTCCACTATCCCTCTTCCCTAGTCCACTGATAGAAGTTCTCCTCCCCTACTGTCTGACATGTAACAGTGTTTCTAAGAGGAAAAACTATCCAAACAACTCATTCTATTGAATGTTCAGAACAAAATGTGTTTGCAAAGTGGGCAGAAGAAGCTGAATGAGTCAGTTGTTTGGAAAGGTAAATTCAACTGCTTTTGTTTCTACAAAAATCCATGTTTCTATCCTAGAGTTGTCTCTGTCTGTCTCTGTCTTACCTCTATTTCCCAATCTCCTCTTCTTTTCTCTTTCCATCTCTACATTTCTCTTGCTTTCTCCCTTTCTCCATTCCCCCCTGAAGGCTTGTTTTGGTTGCATCTTTTTCACAGTTATACAACAACGAATTTTGAGTGGATGTAGCTCAAGGTTGTTGGTTCTAATTTTACTGCTGTGATAACTTTCTCTGGCTCTAGAAAACGGTACTCTAGCATAATCTGGACAAGGTCACAGAGCATGCTAAGAACAGAACTAGCAACCTACAGGTCCTACACCCAAGGCTCTCTTTTCTATTTCTAGAATGAAAAACGGGCACAAGAGAACATTTTTCTTTAATAAGAAAACCCATGATAAATTCACAGGGGTGACTCTGTTGTGTGTCCATTTCTAAAGTGGTACTGCCTGGAGCCAGTAGAAACAAGTTCAATGTTTTGTTGTAGTAATTTATATGGAAATGTATATGATACGGAAATTTAACACATAAGCAAAATACCACTTGAAAAATTCTGGTAGAGCCATTAAAATGTCACATCACCTGCATCTAAAGAGCTGGAACATAGTATTTGCAGTTAAGAATTCTTTTAACCTAGCCTTTAAAAAGACTTTATATGGATCATTTCATTACATTTTTGTTTTTACATTATATTCATTGGTTAGCTAATGTTGCCTTATAACTCTCAGTTAAAATTTGTTAGTGTGTGGAGGTAACCACATTAAAACAAACAAAATCCAACCAAAAAGCAAGGAACAGCATATGGAAAACAAACACATATAGTTACGTAACTGATCTAAAAAATCTCGTTCTCTTTCTCTCCCTTTCTCCCTCTCTCTCTCCTTCTTCCCATCATGAATGTGTTCTTAGGCCAGATAACAGCTAGAACTAACGATGCAAAAGTCCCTACATGATTCAGTTTGCCACTTTGTGACTTGCACCTCCAGCCTCTGGAAGACCACCGCTCCAGCCTTCCATTTTCATTAAGAACTAAGATGTGACTTTTAAGAGAAGAAACTGCTTGCTCTGCTGAAGAAGGCCATACATGTGACAGAAGGCAATATTTTCAACCCAGGGACAAAATATATGGCTGCATCCTTCCTCTGGGACCATATTCACATGCATCGTTTTATTTACTCCTAACATGATAGGGTATTATCACATTCCTATTGATCACACAAATAACTTCTGATCATCTACTGTGTATATCACATGTAGGAATCCGAAAGAAAGAATGGAAGAAAACCAATTAAAATTTTCACTTTCACAGAGCTTGTGCTTTCTTAGAGGAGAGAAACAAAATGACAATTTAATAAAATACATGATGTATTTGGTTACAATTTTTGAGAGACATTCATGTGGAGATAGAGATAAAAAGATAGAAGATATAATTTTTAAGTAGAGAAGTCAAGAAAGACGCCATTGAGGACTGAACTGGAGAAAAGATGAGAAGGAGTAAGTTAAGAAAGGTATCTGGGGAAGAATATTCCAGACAAAGACATCAAGTTCCAATTGCTTAGACAGGAGCTAGCACGGTTATGACAGGATCAGAAGAACATCAGGTGGTAAAAGTTCAGCAGCTGAAGGGGGAGAGAAGAAACCACAAGCAGTGAGCGGAGTAACATGTAGAGCCTGTAGCCCATTGTGAATATTTTTTTTTCCTTTTACTATAAAAGTAAGATGAAAATAAGGAGTCACCTGACCTCCATGTTGGTGGAATTGTTCTGGCTATGTGGAATCTAACTGAGACCTAGCACAAGGCTGGAACAGAGAAGCAAGGGAGTCATTGCAACAATGAGAACTGATGGGAACTTGGACCAGCCTCCTAGCAAGGGGAGTGGGAACCACTTGTCAGGTTTGTGTTTTGAAGACCCTGATGCAGGATTTGTTAATAGATTGCAAGTAGCACCAAACAAATGAGGAATCAAGAGTGGGTCCAGGATTTTCTGGTGAAGAAAACCAGAAGAAGAGGAAATATTGCTGACAGGACCAATAGGAGAAGTAGGCTTGAGGAGGAGGCACCCTTTGTCTATTCAGAAGGTGATAGTGGAAAAGAAAAGAGCAGAGTTACAGATGTGTAAATTTGAGTGTATGGCTCTTGTAAATAGGTTTCATTTCTACTTCAGTGATGTCGCTGTGACATTATTATATCCATCCATCCATCCATCCATCCATCCATCCATCCATCCATCTGCTCAAAGGTTCTGAGTATCTATTATTGCCAAACAGTGCACCAAGCCGTGAGCAAGCAGTGATCAAGAAGATGTTTGGTTCTTTCCCTTGAAACGTACAGTCTAGAGCAGTGGTTCTCAACCTTTCCAATGCTGTGACCATTTAATACAGTTCCACATATTGGGGTGACCCCACAATCATAAAATTATTGTCATTGCTACTTCATAATTGTAATTTTGCTGCTGTTTTGAATTGTAATGTAAATACCTGTATTTTCTGATAGTCTTATATAACCTCTGTGAAAGGATAAATTAACCCCCAAAGGGATCAAGACCCATAAGCAGAGAACTGATGGTCTAGTGGTAAAATAATGGACACTTGCAAGGGTATCTATGTGCATGTATTGATAATAACCTACCAAAGCAAAGCATGTATTTACACAAAGAAACAGAGGACGACTTAAGAGAGTTTCCCTTGATTGCATAGCTGGGGAAAGACAGCGTCATACCATGAACAAGGTCGTCTCTTTCATAGCACACAGCCTGCATTATGTGAGAATTGAATGTCAGCTCTATTCTTCCCTTGTTGTTCTACAGCTGCTCACAGGGAGACTGGCAGAGAGCTTTTTCAATGTGGAAGCTTTTTTTTTTTTTTTTTTTAAATCAGATAAAGGGTTTGGGCCAGATGATTGAGAAAGTCCCTTTGGCTTAGTAGCTTGGATTCTTTGGTAAATAAAAGGTCTGTCTATTACAAAAAAGCTGCTATGAACATGGTTGAGCAAAAGTCCTTGTTGTATACTTGAGCATATCTTGGATATATGCCTAGGAGTGGTATAGTTGGGTCTTGAGGTAGCACTATTCCTAATAGTCTGAGAAAGTGCCAGATTGATTTCAAAAGTGGCTGTACAAGTTTACATTCCCACCAGCATATGGAGGAGGGTTCCCCTTTCTCCACATCCTCTCTAGCATGTATTGTCACTTGAGTTTTTTATCTTAGCCATTCTGATGAGTGTAACGTGAAATCTCAGGGCCGTTTTGATGTGCATCTCCCTGATGACTAAAAATGTTGAGCATTTCTTTAAGTGTTTCTCTGCCATTTGATAGTCCTCCATGGAGAATTCTCTGTTTAGCTCTGTACCATTTTTTAATTGGATTACTTGATTTGTTGTTGTTTAACTTCTTGAGTTCTTTCTATATTCTAGATATTAGCCCTCTGCCAGATGTGGCCAGAATCTGGAAACAACCCAGATGTCCCTCAGCTGAGGAATGATACAGAAATTTTGGTACATTTACACAATGGAATACTATTTAGCAATTAAAAACAAGGAAATCATGAAATTTGCAGGCAAATGGTGGGAACTAGAAAAGATCATTCTGAGTGAGGTATCCCAGAAGCAGAAAGACACACATGGTATATACGCACTTACAAGTGGATATTAGACATATATTATAGGATAAATATACTAAAATCTGTACATCTAAAGAAGCTAAGCAAGAAGGAGGACCCTGGGTAAGATGATCAGTCCTCACTCAGAAAGGCAAATGGGATAGACATTGGAAGTGGGAGAAAACAGGGAATAGGACAGGAGCCTGCCACAGAGGGCCTTTGAAAGACTCTACCTAGCAGGGTATTAAAGCAGACGCTGAGACTCATAGGCAAACATTGGGCAGAGTGCAGGGAATCTTATGAAAGAAGGGGGAGATAGAAAGACCTGGAGGGGACAGGAGCTCCACAACGAGAGCAATAGAACCAAAATACCTGGGCCCAGGGGTCTTTTCTGTGACTGATACTACAACCAAGGCCCATGCATGGAGATAACCTAGAACCCCTACACAGATGTAGCCCATGGCAGCTTAGTGTCCAAGTGGGTTCCCTTGTAATGGGAACAGGGACTATCTCTGACATGAACTCAGTGGCTGGCTCTTTGATCATCTCCTTGTGAGGGGTGGGTGCAGCCTGACCAGGCCACAGAGGAAGACAATGCAGCCAGTCCTGATGAGACCTGATAGTCTAGGGTCAGATGGAAGGGGAGAAGGACCTCCCCTATGTGTGGACTTGGGGAGGGGCATGGGAGGAGAAGAGGGAGGGAGGGTGGGATTGGGAGGAGCTGAGGGAAGGGGCTACAGCTGAGACACAAAGTGAATGAATTGTAATATATAAAAAATAATATTAAAAAGAAATAAAAAAATAAAAGGTCTGTGGAGGTCCAACACAAGCATCATTTACTCCATAGTCAGGCCTATATGTGAGACTCGGAGCACAGAACCCTCAGCAAATTTTCTGCTACCCTAAAATGTGAGAAAGCAGTGACAGCTCCAGGAGTGATGGGCTGCCTGGTGCCATCCTTTTCAGGTGAGTTTAAGGAGGCCTTGATCTTAGAAAGAATGATGGGGAAAGTCAAGAATAGAAAATTCATTAGATGCCGCCTACACTTTGATATCTTTGAGGCTGGATCTTGTCCTGTACCTGCACTCAGCAACAAAACAGATTGGTGCATTGGAGTGTGCACCTGTGAATTGTGGATCTTCTGTCACATTAGGCTGTAAAAGTATCTTTTTTTCATCTAAGATAATTGTTGTCTCAAAGCGTACTGCTTCCATGTGCTAAGCTAGGTCTAGTCCTGGAAGCTTCTAGCCTTGATACAATCTAATCTAAGCCTAGAAGGTTTTCAGCCTCTAAAACTTACTGCTGACTCAGCTCACCCTTTCTAGCTTTTTCTGAATTCTGGCTGGCTGATTCAACTCAAAACTTCTCTCCCAGCTGACTGATTCAAATTGTCTTCTCTCACTTCTGACTGAATTGCTCTACTTGGCTTCATACTAACTTTGGCAATATGTTCTAATCTTCTGGCTTCTTCTCATTTTCTGGCTCATCTTGTCTTCACCTGTGTCTAGCTTGTTCTTTCTTCAACCTGTCTCTGTAAAAATCTCCCCATAAAACTACCTCTGAATTTCACAAACTGAACTGCACAAACTCGGCTCCCTTTCACTGCCTCTCAAATCACTCTCAACTGGACTGAACAGAACTGACTAGAACTCCAAGATCTGCATGCCTCTGTCTCCTGAGTGCTGGGATTAAAGGCAAGTATCAGCATGCCTGGACCTAAGCTTTTCTTTACCTAAAAATTGCTCTATACTAGGCTGGCCTTGAACTCAGAAACTTCCTTGCCTCTGTCTCCTGGGATTAAAGGCGTGTCTGTACTGCTGCCAGAGTAGCCATGCTGCAGGATTAAAATGCCTCTACATTAGCTCTGACCTTTGTAACCCACATATTGGCAGGAGCCCAGCCTTACTGTTGCCACATAAACTTTCAAAATGCTCTTCTTTTTACCCAGAGCACAAAGTTGGCCAAACTGCAGGACCTGCTCAAGTGGTCATTGCTTCTCCTAGCAGAGCGCCCCAAATGATGCACATTGGCTGTTCAAGGCAGAGAGAGCAGGCTGGGGTTTGCTTAAAGAACCCCAAAAATTCAGCTATGTTTAGTTATTTTTTTTTACATTTGTTTCTAAAATATAACTTTTTGCACAAAATTCTTTAAACTCCCATAAATAACCCACAACCACAATGTTCTCCCTAGAACTCTGATAATGGCTTGTAATGTCTGTACAATTCTCAATAATGGAAAATACAGAGTGTTTTCCTATTCACTAATTATAAATTCTTTTTGGTGTTGGAACACTAAGTTGATAATATTAAGTACAAAATATTAGGTCCAAAAGTAAAATGAGATCACATTGATATGTTCTAATTTTCAATGTCTGATTTAATCACACACAGACACACACACACACACACACACACACACACACAATGTATATATACTCTCATTCTGTAAGTAGAGGATCTGAGTTCAGTTCTCAGTATCAGTGTTAATAGCCGCACGACTGTAATCCCTGCATCCCAGAAGCCATCTTCTAGCCTCTGAGGGCACATACACTCATGTGTGCATGTCCACACACAGACACACACTTATTCACATAGTTAAAAATAAATCTTTTTTAAAAGAATGAAGATAGAAATTTAGATATCTGATTGAAATAATATAATTGAGAGAGTACTCATTGCTCACCTTGGAATTCCATGTCAGCAACAGTAAATATGGGCTGAGTTAAATAAACTGAAGAATGTCTTGTAGATTCATGTTTACTTTTCACAGGTGCAGTTTTTATGGGCAAAATCTTTTAATTAAGTTCAAATTAAACATGTTTAAAACACAAGCAGTATTAATGTACATATTAAGTAGCAACGTATTATTAGATGTATGAAGGAATTATTTTGATGATTGTACTCAGTCTATCCCAATGCTCTAAACACATCCAAATCATACTAGTAACATAACCTATAAACCTGGCTTTATGACCTTCACATGGTGACAGAGACCCCCCTCTAAGAATGTTGTTTATAATCTAAATGACCTCAGGAATGTGTTCAGGTCATAGACAGAGAAGTGGGTTGCGTGATGGTTTCCACTGCAGGAAAATAGAAAACAAAACTTACTTGATAACAATACCTTGTTAACAAATACAAAACTTGCTTGTTAACAAATATGTATCATGGGCCATGGGGATGGTTCAGTGGGTCAGAGTGCTTGCTCTGCAAGTGTTAGGACCTGAGTTCAAATCCCTAAAACCATATAAAAACCCAGGCATACCTGTGTATTTCTATAACCCACCATTAGGGGGCAGAGATATCCCAGCCCTGACAGCTTTTTGATTGGCTTCTGGTTCAGTGAGAGATCCTATTTCAGAGCAACAATGCAAACAGTAAGAGAGAAAGGCTCTCCTGCTCGCACCTCTGCATACATGCTCACAGGCTCATCTAACAGGCACACTCACACATATGCCCCCCCCCCCCCGCATGTACTAGATATCTTCAAATGTTTGGGACCCTAACTTCTTTTCCCCTCCTGTCCTCTCCAGCTGCCTTTTTCTCTTCCCCTTCTGGCTCATTCTCCCCTCTTTTAATCCAACTAATATCATTCCCGTGAGATACTTTTAACTATGAAAAGCCTATCCATGAATGTATTCATCTGCAGGACTTATTGATGACCCAACATGGACTTGGCATGATGTTTTTTAATATTGAAGATAACTGATAGTGTCTTAGCCTTCAAGGAAGACACGATCCGATCCAGCTGACACTGGGCCACACTGCCAGTGAGCAGGGCTGTCAGACAATAGAGTTAAGACGCAGCACCAGCACCTTACTATGGAACATCTATTTGTCCCCAGGTTTTTTTCTGTAGTAACTGTAAACTGGACCATACATCAGTTGTTTCTTTTGCCCAGTATTCAATGCAATGCCAAGAAAAGAACCGGCTCCATAATATGTTTTGGGTGAATGAACCAGAGATGAGACTGGGTGATTTATTAATGAATAATAATAATAAAAACTTCACTGGGATCAGCTTTTCACTATCCTTTTTCCCCATCAATCTGTCATCCTCAGTATCAAATCTAAATGGGATTTTGGTTTCCCAATTAGTCATGTTCAAAGAGAAGAGGCCATCATTTGATCATATTTAATATAATATTTCCTGAGAAGAGGTGGGCAAACTCACTTGCCTCCTGTGCATACCCTCTGCAGCTACTGACCAGGAAGGGCTTGGCTTTCCTGAACTTTTCCTCCAGTATTTAGAAGTTTGGTCTGTTAAAGAATTAAAACATCTTTGGGAGAATCCAGTCTGAGAAAAGGGTGCCAGAGGGAGATGATCCCGACAGAAAGTGAGCAAAACGCCCAGGGTCTCATTTGAGCAACCCGGGTGTTCGGCAAATCTGCAGCTGCTAGAAACCACAGCTTTCAAGAGAGCAGAGGGTGGGGAGCAAAGCCCCAGGCCTGCTGCTCCTGTCCATCACCCCACGTGAGTCCCTTGTCACTCCCAGAGAGGCTGCCCAATGTCAGAATCTCGCAACTCAGACTCCAGAAGCATACTCAACAGTGGCGAGGAAGTATCACACCCCGTTCCTCCGTTACTTTGCCTCAGCGGTGGCAGGGGCGCCTCAGAGGGCTCCAACTGCGTCCTTACTCTGGGCGTCCCCTCCCTCCAGCATGTTGTCTTGGGACGTCTTTCTTCGACCTCCAGCTATCACAGATTGCATGCCCTTCAGTGCAGCTGGAGTGTAAAGGCAGACAGACTCCTAGTTTCAGGGCTTTCCAGCCTCTGCTAATCCCCTGGCTCCACTCTCCTGGGGGTGCACGCCAAGGTCACCGGCATATGTGTGACGGCACCCACCTTCGCTTTCCTTATACCCTTCCCCTTCTCAGATCTCCAGGGCCCAACTCTTCTCCGCTCCTTCACCCCACCCACTTGGGGGTCTCCTCCCTTTGCATCCCAGCATCCAAACTACTTCCTTGCTGGTGCTTGTGCCCCTGAAAGGATTGCTTTCCCGTTCAGGGACTCCCGGGGAGGTCCCCTTTTGGGTTTCTAGGAGCTAGAGGGAGGAGACGAGCCTCCCACTCGCTCGAGGGGAGCGGCAGGGGAACCGGCGCAAACTTCTGCTGCACTTACTTCGGGCCCAGGCGACCGCCCCCGCACCTCTCCGCCAGCTCTCCCACCGGCAGCTGCTTCTGGACGACGCGAAGAAAGCCACCGCGGTGCTCTCATTCCCCACGCCAGCTGCAGCTGCAAAATGCGCAAGAGGGAAAACGGGTCACTCGGTGGCAAGCGTGCCCGGGGGTCCGGATCCAGAGTGGAGATCTGGCTGTAAGCTTGAGCTTCAGCTACCTTCAGCAGCCCCGGGATGCTGCGCTAGGCGCTGCGCCCCGCGCGCCCCGCTCCACGGCTGGGCTGTTTCTGTCCGACTTGCAGTTTTAGTGCGTGCCAGGACTGCAGCACCCTCTCTGTCCTCTTGGGGAGACGACTTTCAGTTCACCTGGAGGTTGGCGAGGCTCCCCCGCGGGAGCGCATCGTGACAGCGGATGCAGAGGAGAGGGAGGAGCACGGGAGCAGTGGCTGCCCGAGTGCGCCTCCAGCATCCTCAGCAAGGAGCGCACAGCCTTCTCGAGCCGCTCTCCTCCGGACTGCAGTCCTGACGTCACCTACACTCCCTCCCGCCCGCCCGCCCCACGGAGGAGCAGCAGCGGAGGGTGGGGTGCCGCCAGCGAAGAAGCGGAGTGTGGGTGAGCCTGTGTGCACGCGAGCTTCTGCCCCGCGGGGCTAGGGTCCAATCGGCAGCTGGATCCGAAATCCAAGCTCCCAGTAAAGCGGCGCCGAGGGGCTACTGTGAACAGCTGGGGGCGCTCGCTTCCAGGTTGGGGCTGAGTTTGGGTGAGACCACGGGAAACAGATTAAGGCAGCAGTAAGGGTGGTGGGCGAGGTAGGAGTTGCAAAGGATGCATCCAAAGTTGGATGGTGCACAGGACGCCGTTTCAAGAGACGCGCCGGAGGCGGAGAGGGGTAAACGTGACGGGACAGGGGGTGCTTACTGTCGAGTAACCGTCCATGTAGAGTCGGGAGCCCTCAGCCTTGGCTCCTGCTGCTTTGCGGAGGCTGGTCTTTCCGAGTGCTTGGTGTTGCTGTTCCTCCTCACCCAACGTCTTTCTTTTCGCGAGCCTGTGGTCAGAAACTGGAAGAAGGCATCCTGATGGGAAAGGGTCAAGAGCAGGAAGTGCGAGGCCCATCCTGTAGGCCTTAGATCAAAGGCCTGCCATCCAGGGTGAGCATTCTGAAATAGAGTCCCTGCGGTCATCAGGGTGAAGCTAGTTTATCTTTAGGACCTGACCCTGCAAGACTTTACGCTCCCAGGGTAGTTCTGCAAAACTCAACTTTCCTCCTTGTCCGAATTTGTTTTGTGTTGGGATGGGTGGATGTTATTCCTGGAGCATCTGTCCCCTTCGTGTGACGTTTGCTCGCCTGCCGTGAATTCCGTACTCCTTCAGGCTGCAGTGGTCCAGTGTGAGCAGGCTGCTGGCTGCGGGCTGCCCAGGACTCCCGGCGGGAGCGAAATGTGCAATGCGCCCCAGCCCAGGCCAGATCTGGGGCAGGTATCTTGGCTTCCAGCTCAGGAGTGCTCTGCAGTGACTGCTCCTGCAGCCAGTAATGACTTTTAACTGCAAGCATCTTCCTTCCTGAATCCAGACACCATTTAATCTCTGTGTGCTCATACTCATTAAATAATTTCAATGGAGAGTAGCAGGAGGAAATTAAAAGAGAAAAAAAAAATCCTCAGTTTAAAAATACCTTTAAATATGCAACTTTATAAAGTTTCTGAAGTAGGTTCAGACATCAGCAAAGCAGCTCCAATCCCAACTCTCCAACGGAAGTTTAATGAACAGAAGCAAGTCCAGGATTTGTGGCGATTGTGTTACATTTAATAATTTTTAAAACTCCCACATTTAAACATTGGCAATCAAGCTAATCCGGTAAACTTAAGCATATTCTTAATAACCACAGGTTGGAGTCCACAAACGAACAGCATAATTAAAGCATGAAGATACAGCATGCTCCCATGAGAACAGGGGACAGCAGAGAGGGCCACAGGGCTGCCAGCCTGCAGATTCTTCTGTAGCTGTCCGATTTTTACGGTGTAATTTTCAAAGCACGGTGACACCTTGAAGGACTTACATAGCCAGATCCTCACCATGAGCATCTCAAAAGCATAATTTCTCAGTAGGAGTCACTGTTCCCCGAAAATGCCAATTCAGATTAATAGTGTCGGAACAAGCAAGCCATTGACAAATTTGTGATTTGAAAACAAATTTGAGAAGTGACACCTGTGAACCTTCTAAGCTGGACCATGATTTTGTTTGCATGTAGTCAAGGCAGGAAACTAGTGATCCCCTGTTAGCTACTGTGATAGCCTGGCGGACAAATCTTCAGCAGCTTGTGGCCATCTGACATGACAGACGCAAGCAGTTCCTTCTGTTATTTTTCATTGCATCCTGTGCACACCTTGAGGACAACTATGTATACTTGCTGATGTGATTGGTTGCATGTGTGTTCCTTCCAAGCTTAAAAAACCCTCCCCATTGGGCACTGTTTGCTCTCTGTAAGATCCAGCATGGGGTCTAGTAACACTTCTCTGGGTTGTTTTTAAAGAGTATAAAATTAACTTTAAAGAATCTGTCTTAAAGTACAGTAGTGGCTTTCAAACGGGCAAACAAGTGCAAAAAAACAAAGCCATCAAGGAGCCCAAACACAGGTCGTCAATCAGTGCCACACAAACACAGTAAGAGGACTGGCAAGAAGTGGAAAGGCACTCAATAAATAATTCTGGGAAAACTAAATTCACAACCAAAAGAAGAAAATCTGACCCTTGTCTTAATACCACACAAAGTTGGATGACAGTGGATAGAAGACTTAAGATGAGGCCAGCAGCCCCAAGAAGCAGGCTTCTCGACATTGGCCAATGATATATGGCCAGCAATTTTTTTTCTAGGTATTATATTGAAAGCTTGAGTTTCAAAAGCAAAGACCAATAAATGGAATAACATCAAAATGGAAAGCTTCTACACAACAATAGAAGCATCAACAGAAGGAAAGGACAACATATGAACAGGGGGAATTATTTCTAAACCACCAATATTGAATGTGTGTTATTATCCAAGTTATGAAGAGCCTTTATAATTTAATAGCAGATAAGAGAATGACACAATTTTAAAAATGGGCAAAGGACCCAAGCACACATTTCTCCAAGGAAAACAGCTCAGAAGGTGGGCTGGAAAAATACTGCACAGCCAAGAATGCATTCTAATCTTCCAGAGGACCCGAACTGGATTCCCAGCACCCACGGTGAGCTGTTCACAGCCACATTGCAAGTCTAGCTGCAAGGGATTCAGCACCCTCTTCTGTCACCTGCACAAATGGGATATTCCAACACATAATTTTCATAAAGAAATAAAAATTAACAATAAATCTAAAAACAAGTCCAGAAAGTGTGGGTCAAGATGCTTAGTAATCAATGAAATACAAATTAATACCATTACAAGATATCACCTTATATTTCTTAAGATGACAATGATTAAGTAGACAAAAGATAACACCTGTGGGCAAGGTTGTGCCAAATTCCATGTTGGTAGGAATGTAATTAAATGCAGTCATTATGAAAAAAAAAATTTAAGTCAATAACAGTAGAACTACCATATAACCCAGTAATTTATCCTTCAGGTATACAGCTGAAGGAGATTAGCCCATAATGATACCTACACCTCCTCCATGTTCATTGCAGCATTATTTACAGCAATCATGGCTTAGAAATAACCTACATGTTTGCTGAAAGGTTAATGGGTAAAGAAATGGTAGCATGTAGATAGAATATAATTCACACTTAAAAAGAAAATCCTGTTATTTTCTACACCAGGGCTGGACCATCTAAAGTGCATTACAAACATTTTTATTATTATTATTATGTAGCATGCAGCATATCCATTCAGCTAGGTGAAGCTATCGCTCAGCAATTAAGAAACAAGCTTGGCTCATTTTATCCTAGACTTATCCCTACTCAGTGTGAGAGGAGCCACAGTCCAAATCCAGCAAGACAGAGTCCAGTTCTGGGACTACGCCCCCAGTACAGACCATGTTATCCAAGCATTCAGTGCCAAGCACAGGAACTAGATAGAGAATGATCTCTCTACCCCAACACAAACACAACAATCTGCAACTATACCTAAAAACTATACCTACTCAGAGCATCCTGAGTAGGAAACACCTCTTTAACACAATGTTTTTCCATACTATGCACCATTGGCATTAATATTCCTGAACCAAATTGGCAAATGCATGCTGGCAAAATTATGGAGGGTCTTGATTCTATCCTTCTAGAAGCCGTCTCCTGGGAAAACTCAGTTCCCTTGGTCTCTCATGCAGCTTCTCCCCTTCCACACCAACAACAAAGAAATAAAAGGAAAGAAAAAAAGGACAAAATAAAACAATACATTTATAGCAATTTAGTGAAATTGTATAATAAAATGGTAATTGCAGGGCTAAAATGATGGCTCACTTCAGTAGGAGTCCTTGCAGGTCAAATGCACAGGACCCACATAAATGCCAGGTATCAGTCAGACGTAGTAGTGCTCACCTTTAATCCCAAAACTTGAGAGACAGAAACAGGCAGATCTTGGTGAGTTTGAGGTAAACCTGGTCTTCATGGTGAGTTCCAGGACAGACAGAGGTACATTGTGAGACCTACAAATAAAATGAAACAAACAAAGTCAGACATAGACACTCACACTTGTAACCTCAGAGCTGTGGAGGAAGTTCAATATCCAGCTAGCCTAGACGAAAAGTGAGCCTCCAGCTCAGTGAGATTCCACTTACAAGGGAAGGAGGTGGAGAGCTACTGACCAATGTCCTCCTTTGTCCTCTGTGTGTACATGCACCTACACATATGTACAACACACATGAACATACAAAAAGACAGAGACAGAGAGTAACTAGGAGGCAATTAGCCCAATACTTTGTGTTTAATCACAGCCTGGCAATATAGCTTGTGATTAAAGTTGTATTTAGCTGTATTGTTACATTGAAACTCAAAGCATTTTGCTTACACACTTGTTTACTTGCACACTCTACTTATACATAAAACTTACACATAGCACTCAGAGGGAGCCGGTCTCAGGCCCTGCATTACCGTGCCTTGTAGAGTAGCCTACATCAATGGACCACGCTCGCAATGTGCATCTGGCAAGCAACATCATTCCCACACCATGAAATCTGAAGAACAACAGTGAAGAGAAGACTCATGGTGTCCTAATAAAGTCTGTCAGGGCTTCCTCAAGGGACAAGTGGTTTTTGTAACAAGAGCTCCTATGGATAGATTTACCTATGTGTGAAGAAAGTGCTACAAGTGGCAAAGTTTTTGTTTTTTCCATCAATTGGATGAAGTAAAAAATGTTCTAGAAAGAATGGACTCAGAACATTGAGTACTCTTCACACTCACTGCCACTGAAGAACAGACCAGTACCCTTCCCCTCTCTTCTCTTTGAGCTGTAATTGAGAACACAGCAATCCACCTGGGCAAGCTAGGGAGAATAAAACTCATAGGAAGAAGGTAGAAACTTTCTTAGAAAGTTTCAGGAAGTAGTTTAATATGGGTTTAATTACACTAATTTGGGTTTTCTTGCTTTGCATAAAGCAACCTTAGCCTAAAAGAACCCTTGCTTGAAGCCAGGCATGGAAACACATACTTGCAATCTGGACACTTCAATAGTAGGTGCTGGATTTCAACTTTGAAGCAGCTTGGTCAACATAGAAAGTTCCAGGCTAGCTTGAGCTATATAGCATAACTATGTCACCATCATTACCACAAAACAGTGTGAGGAGAAAAATAAAGTGTTCCTTTCTAAACACTCATTTCTCGAGCCCTCTTTTCCAAGTAGTCTCCCTCCATTTTTGTACAGAGTAGGTGTTTTCCCCCAGTTTACACTCTCTAATTCATACGATTAGAACTTGGGCACCTCTAGGCACAGCAACTTGACTGCCTACCTGCTTAGAAAGTATATGTACACTTACTGAACTCTATAAATAATAATAACAGTAATCACTCTCTATACAAAATTAGAATGCTGGCATATTCAACCAGTTTAGGATGCTGATTTGCTTTACTGCTTCATAATTACCTCATGAAACCTATGGTATAATGGGCACTACATTATACAGTCTTCCAGAAATATGCCACTACAGATCCTGGCAAAGAGAGCACCTGCAGCTTCCCTCCACCCGCCTCTGTAGTACAAAAATGGCAGGATGGTACTTACGTTGCATTCACATTGAAACTATTCTGAGCAATTTTTTTTAGCCTCTCCACCCTAAATGCCAGCCCACATTAAGGATGTTTAAAAGCCTATGAGTCCATGAGGAGCAACTTGAGAAAGAAGATGGAAGGAGAATTTGCAGATTACACACTGTTGCTCAGTCCTCCAGGAGATGTGGGGTGATAGGCCCCCATTCAAGATGCACCCCATGGTAGCTACCAATGGCCACTGTTATCAGGCTTCCTTATCTGGCTCTACATTTAGAAAAATTTAGCCTTGCTTTTTTTAGACTGTTTTACTATGTAATCCAGGTGGTCTCAACCACCCAGTTAACTTGTGCCCATGCCCCAGGTGCTGGGACCACTGGCTTGCACCCTTACAACCGCCTCAGCTCTGGCCTTGATGGAAAAACAGTAGGCTGTCCAAGGATTTGTCTTCCCAGCCCAGAGAAAAGAACAAAGACATCACAAAATCACAATGACTAAATGCACTTTGCTTTGCACTAGGCAGAACTGCTGGTCTCTCCCTGCAGTGAATTTGCTAGGCTGAGGAAATTAAGTTTGTGCTACAGCTCAGATTGTTGAGAAGACAGGTGACACCACCAAACTACTTGAGCCATTTGAAACCATGTCACCGCAAAAAGCTGACTACATATGAAAGAAACCCTCGCACCGTCTGAGAAGAGGAAACTCCTTGTCTTCCTAGGTGTTTTTTTTTTTTTTTTTTTTTTTTTGCCTCAGGGTTTTCTTTGCTTGTAGTCATGGTGCTTTAATGTGCCAGAGTGCAAACATTGGCCAGAGATTCCTGCAGTCAAAAATGTCAGTGTCTCAAGCAGCATGTTCAGTCTTCTGGATTAATTGGATAGAGCACCATGTAATACAATTCCTTTGACATTGCTGCAGAAATACCTGAGGGAGTTCCCCAGAAGAATTGCTGCCCACAGAGGCAAGGCCCTGCCAAAGGCTCAGAATCTGCACTCAGCAATCTCCACCCTGGCTCTCTCCAGCAGAGCAAGACCCATCCATTTTCGTAGCACACACAGCTCACCTTGGAGGATGTTATCATCTGAAACATTACCCAATCCACCAAAATAATCACCGTGTCTGTCTTCACTCGCAGTTGCTTTAAAGAAAAAAGAGCTATCTTGAACTCATCCTCAGATTTGTGTGCAAAGGGCATGGCAAATGAGAAATGTGAGAGCAAGTGCCTTCCAGGAAGTTCCTATTAAAATGACGGAAAGATGCTAGTCTTAGCAAAGCATGCTTGTAATTCCAACACTGGGTTGTGGATGGAGGCTAAGGCAGGAACATTGTGGCTTCAAGACCAGCTTGAACTACATAGGGAGACCCTGTCTCATTCAGAATAAATATGGCTAGTGAAGTGGATGAGAGTGCTTGCTTCACAAGTATAAGAACCTGAGATCAAATCCTCGCCACCTGCATCCAAATCCAGGTGTGGCTGTATACACCTGTGGGAGAGGGGGACAAGGGGCTCATGATGGGGCTTGCTGGCTGTCAGCCCAGCTCCAGGCTCAGTGGGAGACCCTGTCTCATAGAAATAAGGCGGAGAGTGATTGAGCAGAAACTAGGATCCTTCTCTGGAGTCTGCACATTAACAGGAGTGTGTTCATCCACATATGTATGCACATACATCACACACATAACACATACACCCATACAAAACAGGTAAATCCTCAGTAAGCAGTAAATGATTTTAAAAGTGCACAGTTAGTATAAATGTTCTCCAGCAACTACTTCAGAAGACACATTCCGCTCATGGCTGGTAGGGAAACAATAGAGCCAAGGAGAAATGTTTGTAGGAAGTGGTGGGCGGGGCCTCAGTAAGGAAAAGTAGATTCTGTGTTCATGTAGACTGTCTCCAGATCTGCTGGTGTGGTGGTCTGTCCCTGAAGGACCGATAAAACAGGGCCCCTCCATTTTAAGAATCTGGTGATTAAAGGTCTGGAATTAGATGCTTGCGGATCACCGGGAAAGCTGGGGGGAAACGATCTTATCTCAGCTCCCAGGAAACAGAACTTGCTTATGTTAATGCCTCTCCTGCAGCTTCAAGTTCAAAATCACTCACCACTGTGGCTGAGCAGCTGCCACTGTTTTTCTAGGTGGGGGATCAGGGAAGGAGTGAGGGACTGAGGGAGAGACAGAGACAGAGAGAGAGAGAACTGATGCAGAGCATGAAGTGTGAGTTCCCGACTCTACCTGGAGCATAAATAGCCAAGGTTGGCTGGAAGATGGCTGCTGTCATGCTTCTGTCATACAAAGTGTGTGCATGTGCACTCGGGAGTGTGTGCATGAGTGTATATACATATATGTGTGTTTTGACTCATGCCTTGAATCCTAAGTCTTAGGCAGAAGCTCTTGGGAGATAGTTTTAGCTCTTCCAAGGTCTCCAGTAGAGACTGAGTGAGTCTCTACTGAAGAGAACCAACTACAAGAGGCCAAGAAAATATATTCATTCACTTTCCCAAATCTGGGAGTTAATAATGCTGGACTGTACCAGAAAAAAAAAAGTGATTTTGATAATAATAAATGTCTCTTGTGGTGATGACCCTCTCAGCCTTCTTGCCTTGTGTAAGGATCCAAGAGAGGAAAGACTCTAAGCAAAGCTGAGAGATAGATTTCATGAAAAAGCCCAGGCCCCAAGCTTGTTACTGGCCTCATTAGTGATGTGTGTATGTACAGAATCCCGTTCGAAGAACACCCAGAAAAATCCCGACAAGGAGGATCTTCAGGGAAGCGCGGCACAGGCAATGTGTGAGAGGCCAATGGCAGATCTGGAGGGAGGGGCCTAAGGGGAGGCGCACAGGCTTTGGAAAGTGAGCACAGCCCGCAGAGTTGAAGTTAGGAAGGAACTTCCTGTCCAGGTTCCCTGAGTCATACAGGAACCAGTCAATGGGAAATCCTGAGTTTCATCCAGAATATAGAACTGAGACCTCATGGGAGGATCTCTCACACATCCCTCAAAATAGACTAAGGTATGTGGAACATGGACATTTGGAACAGGGAGCCAAAAAGCAGCAATAGGGCTTTGCTCACTTCCAGCAGTAGTATAGGGCAGAGGCAAATGAGGAAGGGACAGGGTTATCAGCAAACTGGGGAAGATCCACATTGTTGAGGAACCTGAAAAAAGGGGCTCCTTCTATGTCTTTTATGAATCCATGAGCAAGCAGGAAGAGGGGGGAGGTGTAAAAGGGGTAGGAGTGGATAGTTCTGAATGGGAGCGAAGTCAGGGATCTGTGTGGAGGCCACCTGTCTCTGCAGAGAGGCCTCTGTGTGTCCATGGTGGGGCCTCAATGGAAGATGGGTGCTTGGCTAATCCAGCAGACATGAGTCTTCAGAAACAAGTGCAGTGCACTAAGGTTCCAATATGTGTCCCTCAAAACTCAGGGTGAAATTTAATCCTCTACAAAGTAGTGTTAACCCTAAAATGTTTAGTTCAGGAGGGCTGTGTGCCATCCAGGGACAATGCACTGACCGAAGGCTGGAAGGAACCTATTTGCTTCCCTTTGCCCTGTAGACACAGGAAGAAAGAGCAAGATGCCATCTCTGAAGGAGATAGAAGCCCTCAGCAGTCACTGTGGCTGCCACTGTGTGATGATCTTGGACGTCCTCTCTCCAGAACTGTGATAAATCATGTTTTATTCCTCTTACGGCAGTTTGCTCTGAGGGCAGAACAGACTAAGAACTGCTCTGGAGGCCGGAGAACTGAGTCCTTTAATAGAATGAGGGGCAGAATCATAAAAACACCAAATACTGCTGGGTGTAGCGCCACACGCCTTTAACATCTCGGCACTCTGAAGGCAGAGGCAGGAGGATCTCTGAGTTCAAAGCCAGCTTGATCTACAAAGGAAGTTCTAGATCAACCAGTGTTATACAGCGGGACTCTGTCTAAAAAAAAATTAGTAAATGTGTTTTTTGGGGGGGTCAAAGGGAGGCAGGAAGGAGGGAGGGAGAAGGAGGTAAAGGAAAGGGAGGGAGAAAATAATTTCTAAATCCCTGCTCTGTGGTAGCTTAGAGAAAGTGGCTGCATATTTTTAGACTATATCCACATAAAGCTACATAAAAGAAACAGTCTTTTAAAAGCTCCAGGCACCTATGAAAAAATATGCTGTTCCCACAAAACGTCCTTACTTATTTGCTCCACAAGACCACCACTTATGCCTTCAATTACAGCAGCCATGTTAAGGAGGCTGCTGATGTCTAGATTTTCCTCTGGCATTCTGAGATCTTAAGAAATATACATTTTAAAAGAAAGGAAAATTTCCCAAGAAAAGCTCCCAGCACAGGCAAGCCCTACCTTCTTTCGAGACTCCCGAGGAGAGAGCCTGTGTGCCCATGCTAGCCGTGGGTGTTCCCTGCTCCTTTCTCCGTGGCTCCAGGGAACCCATGCAGGCAGGCAAGGGGAAACAGGTGATTTCTCTTTAGATGTTAAATGGAGGGATTTTTTTTGTGTGTGTGTGTGTGTCTCTTAGGCTTTCTGCTGGTTTGTTTTGTTTTAATTTTTATATTTGCTCTTCCCAGTTGGGACCCGCACACACATTTTTGGAATGATTTTGCAAGTGACTCTGAAGGGAATGGAAATAGATATACAACATGAATCAAAACACAGGATTTTTCTTCTCTTGAGGAATAATGAAAGGACTACTATAGTTAGTATTTAGAAGACTATTTTAGCATGCCGATCAAGTCTCACTGTTTTATATCAAAGATTTTTAATGTTTGGTTTCTACAGATGCATGTCATAAATTTCTTGCTGCCCAGAATTTTGAATGTCATTTTCATTTTTAGTAAGTTCCATGGTTTTTGTTTTGTTTTGTTTTTTCTGAAAGAAAAAAAAATGTAAATCTCTTACTCAGCTTTGAATCAGATCCCTGCAATCTTCCAAGGAGCTAATTCTCATCCACTATTTTGTTCTTGTTTTTTTGAGATAGGGTCTTGGTAAGTAGTAACCCTGCCTGGCTCAGGGGGTCCTATTGCCCTGTGTCCCCAGGGCTGTGACAACAGGCGTGCAGCCCCATGCCCAGCCTCTGGACTTCTTTTTTCAGCAAATGAGAGTCATATTCTCTGCAGGTATTTATATTGCTAATGGTTGGACTGGTTAGTTTTTGTTGTTGTTTGCTTTGTTGTTGTTGTTGTCAACTTGACAAACTAGAATCACCTGGGGGGGACCTCAACTGAAGAAAAGCCTCCATCGGTTGTCCCACTAGCATATTTTTGTGGGATTTATTTAGTTAGTAATTGATGTCAGAAAGCCCAGCCCCCTGTGTGAGCCAGGGGGAGCAATCCAATAAACAGCGTTCATCTGTGATTTCTGCTTCCAACCTTGAGTTTTTGCCTTTGGCTTTCCCTCAGTGATGAACTGTAACCAGTAAGCCAAATAAACTCTTTCCTCCCCAAGGTGGTCATCATGGGTGTTTGTCAGAGCAACAGAGGAACACAGTAGGATGGTGGGGGAAACTTCAAGCGTTTAAGAAAAGCTGTGATTGTAAGAAGCCTTGAATGAAACGAATCTGCAGCAGGAACCTTTGAAGGCAAGTTCAAGCGCTGGCAGCTTTGCTAAGGCAGGCACCCAGTGGCATCAATAGAGGCACCCAGTGTCCTGGCAACAACAGCCATGATTTCTCCACCCCCAGTTTTCTGCGTGGTTTATTGGCATTAGTGGAATGTTAACCCTGGAGCTTATTTTTCCAATTGAATCTATGTTGAATATATAAATCAAACTGGAGATAAATGATATCTTAATGAATTTGAGTGTTCTGACCCATGAACACAATGAATCTCTTGTTTTATTTAGACCTCTTAAAATTACTCCCCTTATAGTTTTCAGTGTGTGGATATGGCATGTTACAGCTTGGATTTTATCCCAGATATTTCATAATTATGCATTGTAAATGGCATGAATTTTAACATCAACTTCTGAACATCTGGCTTCTGTGAAGATAGTCTAAAAGATGGATGGCTCATTGCTAATATATCAAAACGCATTGACTTTTAGACTTTGATGTTATAGCTTGTGACATCTATAAACCTAATTATTAGTTTCAATGACTTTTTTATATGTCTATCAGATGCTCATGACAGATCAGGTCATTTGTGATCTTGATGCCTTTCACTTCCATGCCTGACTATATAGACAAAAAAACAACCCTGTATATTTTGATCAACCGAATTGTTAAGAATGGACAACTCTGCCTTATTTCTTATCATAGAGGCAAATGTTCAGTTTGTCACTGAATATGGTGTCTTACAGAGGTATTACAGATAGGTCAAGTGTTAGGAATTATAGAAAGATGTAGAGGTTACACTCGGGTCCACAGATCACACCACGAGATTCCACGCGGGAGGTTTATTAGGTAGAGGGGGGTTACAGAGAGGGAGGTAGATAGAGATAGAGACAGAGAGAGGGAGAGAGAGAGAGAGACAGAGAGAGGAAGAGAGCAGGAAGGAGAGAGAGAGAAGAAGAAGTGAGAAGGAGGAGCCCAAGGGGAGGGGCCCCAGTTCTCTTATAGGATGGTCCAGAGCATGCACGGGTGGTTCCAGGTGGTCAGCAGGTGGTCTGGGTGTCTTTCCAAATGCCTGATACCCGGTCTGTCAGGCCCCAGGGGCTGCCTGTAGAGATGCCTGCTTGCTGATCCCAACATCAAGTAGACAGAACAGAAAACTAGGCATGAATTTGGTATTTTTTGATATATTCTTTCCTATCCTTTCTGAAACACTTATGGATACCATTTAGGTTTTTATTAAGATGAGCCATGCTCATAAATCAAGTGTTAAATCAAAACTGCATGCATGGGACCAATCGTCTTTTTTAAAAAGAAAATCTTCCAAGTAAGCTGTCAGGAACACCCTACATCAAAAACATGGACAAAGATGTGTGCTTTTCCACACCGTCATAATGTATTAAATGACAGTAAATCCAAAAGCTCTGTTGTTTTCTATAGCAGAGACTTCCCAATTAGTCCCAGTTTGTTTGATAGCTTCACTAAGGAGGGCAGGGTTGTTTTTCTAATTCCAACCTTAAGTGCTAAGATTAGCTCTCACATCACACAAGTCACATCCTACAGTAAATATATCTAATATATATATATATATATATATATATATATATATATGTCTATACAGAGGTTACAGAATAGCTACAAGGGATTGGAGGTGTCACAGCAGAGTTTCAAAGAATCCTGATAGAAGAAGAAATGGAAAGCTGACAAGTATTCCAGACAAGACCCTGTGGGAATCAGAGAGAAAATTCTGGTGTTATATAGTCAGGCTGCTCCTGGGTCACTGGTTTGAGCTGAGCCTCAGGGTTGAACAGAGCAGCAGAAATAAGGTGCAGAACCGGGGAGGTCATAGAGGCAGAGGGCAAAACTGAGTTCTGACAAACAAATGGCCAGACAGCAGGTCCAGAGAGCTAAGCAGACAGATGGACAGCCATTTGAGCAGGGCTGCATCAAGGGTAGGGACAGAGCCAACCTGAAGCCTTGAGGCAGGCAGTCAGGAATTTCCTGCCTGAAGGTCTCTTGAAGCCCATCACGCACTGGGCACTCAGAGGTCGACAGGTGCCCTCCCATCCATGTGATCCAGATGAGTGTGTCACACCCACCCCACAGTCTCATCTATCTGATAAGCATGGTTTTCCCAATCTGATTTTAATATGCCAGGAGCTTCTGCCACCCCAGTGCACACTCACAGACTTAAAGGGTGCCACCTTTCTACTTTTAGCAATAAGTTATTTATCAGCCAGTGCCGTATGGGTGGTGGTGCTAGAAAGTCAAAAGCTACTTGTAAAATGGAGTCTCTTGGGGTAAGGCAAAGCCTAAAAACAAATTCTCTTAACCAATTCAGTAACTTTAGACAGGTCACAGTTGGATCTCAGCAGATGGCAGAGTAGGAGCTGTCTCCATGTGAGGCAGTGAAGAAGAGTCAGTTGGGATGAGAAAGACTTCATTTTGAAGACATTCTCCTCCATAGAGAAAAGGAACTTGGAAGATCACAGGGGTGGGAACAAGGTCCCTGGAAAGCACCTAGGAAAAACAGGAAACACACTGCAGGGAAGGAAGCCAAGCCGATTGCCACGTGAGCCCTGCTACTCCCAGTGTTTGTGTGTGTGTGTGTGTGTTTGTGCGCGCACGCGCGCGCATTCACATGCATGCATGTGGTGTATGTGAGCATGTGTGTGTCTGAGAGAGAGAGACCGAAAGAGAGTGTGTTTCCCCGACCTCAAGACAAGCTCACAGCCCTCGTGAGCTTCAACTTCAGTGTGAACTTTGGTGAGAAATCATGTGATACCCTCTAGTGTACAGGTCAATCTCCATGACTCAGGACCATGGCCAGGCATTACTGTGAGAAAAACCCTGTTGTTTAATCCTGGGGGCATGATAACAGAGAAAAACCCCAAGTCAGGAAGCCCAAATTTATTCTTCCACAGCATCAAGGGGCGGGACTTCCTCCCGACAAAGTTGTGGAGAGAGGGTGGATCAGATGCTGAAAAGTCGAGCAAGCAGTAGGAAGTGATAGTGAAAGCCAGCCCCTCTTTTGCTGACGGGAGCAGACGTCATGCCCTGAGCTAACAGGGCAGGCAGTCTGAGCGAGTCCCGTGGGTGCGCCAGCGCTTTCCCGTCAGCCGCTGCTGTGAAGAGCCGGGTCTACAGGCAGCCACAATCGTTCTTCCAGCAAGACGGTTATTAGGGTGTCGCAACAGTCTGAAGGCAGGTCTCGGTGCCATGGTTTCTTCTCAGACTCTCAACACACTCAGAGAACCCCTATCTCCGCTAGAATACTCTCTCCCTGGGGTGGGGGCCATGATCTGGAAATATCCTGAGGGTGAGAGGGCCTACCCAGCCCACAGACTGCAAAGCTAAATGTGGCCAGCAGAGGACTCTGGTACCAAAAGAAGAGAAGCTACTAAACGAGGGCTGGCAGACATCTGTCATGCAGCCGGTTCAGGCCCACACACCTGCTAAGACACAGGAAAGACAGGAGGCCCCAAGCTCAGCTGCCGCCAAGGTCACATGCTGCCAGGCATGTGACTCCACCTTTCCCTGTGGCTGACACTCTGATGCTGGTTTCGTCATTTCACTACACATTCAGCAACGTCTTTATCATATTTAAAAATGTTCTTATTGTTATTCCCCTTCATATATTAATTTAATTGAATTTAAACTTTTTCTTTGCTGGTGACTGTGTTTTTCTCACTCTCTTCTTTGTCCCCTGTGTTTTCTTCTTTAATTCACACTGTAAATTTAGTAATTTTTTTTTTACTTTATTGTATAGGTTTTTAGGTTATGCTTTTGCTTTTTAATCCCCTTTTTATATTTATCTAATTTTGTTAGTGAACACTCAAAATGATGGGAAATAATTTTGCCTTTTTATTTGTTCTAATTTGTTGCTATTTTTTTCTTTCTGTCTGTACCATTATTTTCCATTCTCCTTTTTCATGCATTTGTTTATTTATGTCATGTTTATTTATTTATTTCCTTTTATTTCATTTGCTTAGCCTACTTCTTTACTTTCTCCTTTTTCTATCTACTGCTGTTACCTCAATTTACTATTATTTACTGTAAATGTAAATACCATTGATCTTATATTGTTACTTTGCTATGATAAAACACTATGACCAAGGAAACTTATAGAAGGGCTTATTTGGGCTTATGGTTCTAGAGGGATTAGAGTCTGTGGCAGGGAACATTTGTAGTAAGTAGCAGGCAGTTATAGTGGATGCTGGAGATGAATATATTCAAACTGTAGAGAGAAAGTTTCTCTCACACAACAGAGAAAGCAGCCTGGGAATGGCATGACTCTTTAAACTCTCAAATCCTCTCTCAAGTGACATGATTCCTCCAGCAAGGCCACTGCTTCTAAGCTTTCCCAAACAGCACCATCAACTAGGACCAACTATTCAAATTCCCATGACTATAGGAGACATTGTATCTGAAATTATTACATACCTCAGAGAATTTATGTATTAGTTTTTCAGTTTTCTGTTTTATAGTTATTGGTGATATGTCAGTAGACACTGATTGATTTTAACTCTATTTCAATGTCTTGTTAAGTGTGATGATACAACCATTAAGCTTGTTTTTCCTTTCTGAGTGATGTTGTGGATTAAGCCTTCAAGAATAAACTGCTCAGTTAGATCCCCGAACAGAACTAATGAGATACCCAAACCTACAGATGCATGACTTGAAATATGAAACACAAATAACATGCAAGGAGGTGGCACAGCTCCTTTCAACATCTAAACCCTCTACTACTGAATTCAAACACAGTGAAATAGGTCGAAATGCCAGAAGAAGATTTCAAAATATTGCTTGTATAAATTATTAATGTCCTTAAAGATGACACAAACAAAGTAATCCCATGCAGAATCTAGAAATAGCAGCATAGAGAAAAAGCCAATAAAGTGGATGATAAAAACCACCAAATGGATACAATGGTCACAGAATGAAAGAAAACTCTGAGAAGGTAATAACATTTTGACAAAAATAAATAAATAGAAGTTTTGAAAGGAAAAATTAAATGAGCCAAATGGATACAGTAGAAAGAACCACCAATGGATTTGATCAAACAAGAAAGATTATCAGGAATAGAGGATAAACTCAAAAGAATATGATATCAAAGGGAAGTAATGAGCACATCCTCAACATCCAAGACAGTGATCACCCAACATAAAGACATCGAACCCCAGAGTATGTAGGAAAGAAGAGAGAACTGATCTAAAAAAGCAAATGACTAGAAAAGCTAGTAAATAAAATTATAGAAAAAAAATCCCCCAAATCTATGGAAAGAAACACACACACACACACACACAGAGAGAGAGAAGGCCTTAGAAGCCAAGTAGACTCACCCAGTGAAGAACCTCTCCATGAAGTCAAGATGTCAATCAAAGCCAAAGTAATATGAATGTAATAAGGAAAGACCACTTGTACTTATAAATGCAAACATATCAGAATAACACCATATTTCTTATCAGCAACACCAAATGCCAGTAAAGCTCAGAAATATATATATATTGAGAAATACACACACACACACATATGTATATGACTTACTTTTAGTATCTTAAAAATTATTTGTATGGATGGGTATATCATGTGAGTGCAAGAGCCCTGGAGCTGGAGCTACAAGTAATTGTGAGTTACACAACACAGGTGCTAGGAACCAAATGTGGACCTTCTTCAAGAACGGTTGCTCTTAACTACTGCCTCTTCCCTGCAGTCCACGGAATGATGTATTTTAAGCCCTGAAAGTAAATAACTGTCAACATAGATTTCTATATAGAGCAAAACTATCTTTTGTGATAGGCATAGAAAGGGAAATACAAACCAATGTAGTTAAAGACCATCAAGCTGGAACTGTAGTTCCAGTACTTAGTGGTGCTCTACATCTTAAGGAAAACCATGCTCCCATGTAAAACAATATCAACCTTGAGAACACAGGAAAGAATAAACTTCTTGAAAATGAATGGATGAACAAAGGCGATAGGAAGAAATCTGTAATGTCCAGCACTGTAAACCAAAACACCTGACACTAATTGGGGAAAGGGAAAGAACAGACAATACAGTCATCTAACAACTAACACATTTTCAGGAATCAGTAATGATCTTTCAATAGTAACCTTAAGCATATGTGGCCTCAACTCACCAATAAAGAGACACAGACTGGCTAATTGGATTAAATAACTCTGAATCCATGGAACACAGCTCACTAGTAAAGACTCACAGAATGAGAATCCAAGGGTGGAAAAAAAACCCAGAGGTGAGTAGAAGTTGAAGTCAGTCAGCGTAGCCAACATAGCTTTATCAATCTAGGGCATGGTTCAGAATTCATGTGGTCCAGGAATTAAGCCTTTCAAGATTGCTACTCAGTATTACAAGGAGATATCGGAGAATGTGTTAGAGAAAGACCACAACTCAAAATTCAACCTCTATTTCATTTCAATATGTATCACTTTCTTTAATTGTTTACTTCCTCTTTCTTTCTTCTTCCTTCTTTCTTTCTTTCTTTCTTTCTTTCTTTCTTTCTTTCTTTCTTTCTCTCTCTCTCTCTCTGTTTCTTTCTTTCTTTCTCTCTTTCTTTCCTTTCTTTCTTTCTTTCTTTCTTTCTTTCTTTCTTTCCTCCCTCCCTCCCTCCCTCCCTCCCTCCCTCCCTCCTTTCTTTCTTTCTTTCTTTCTTTCTTTCTTTCTTTCTTTCTTTCTTTCTTTCTTTCTTTCTGCCCTCAAATGCTAAAGAAACATCAGGGCTTCTGGAGCTAGAGATACAGTTGGTTATAAGCTGCCCAATTTCAGTGCTGGGAACAGAACTGAAGTTCTTTTCAAGAACAGGACGCACCCTTAACTCGAACCCCACATGCATCACTTTTATGCTATTGTAAAGTGAAAAAATTGTTAGTGGAATGAAAGTAGATGATTATTTGTATATCATTAGATCTGATTTGCTAAAGTCTGGGTAAGCATTTTGCATGTACATCTGTAAGAGATGTTGCTCAACGATTTTCCTTGTGTACTGTATTTGTTTACTTAAGTTTAAGAGAAACGTCCACTTCAAATGAGCTACAGCTTTCTGGAATCCTTTCTGTAGAATTGGTATTACTTCATTACTGTTTGGTAAGAGTTATCAATGAAACTGCATAGTGACACACGCCTTTAACCCCAGAACTTGGGAAGGCAGAGGCTGGAGGACTTGTGTGAGTCCAAGGCCAGCCTGGTCTACAGAGTGAGTTCCAAGACAGCCACGGCAACACAGATTAAACCCTCTCTGGAAAAAAAAAAAAAAAACAACAAATGAACAAAAAGAGTTATCAATGAAAGCACATAAGCCTGGAATGATCTTAGGGTAAGAGTTGACTCCATATTCAAATAACTGCAATAGACACATGATCTATTTCTTCTGAACTTTCAAGGCATTTTTCCTGTAAGTTGCTTAATATCTTGGCATAAGGTTGTTCCAAACAGGTCTTTGTTACCCATGTAGCATTTGTGGAAATTGCACCTGCATTGCCTGCTGCATGCCTGATATTGGTCATTTGTGTCTTCCTTTTTTATTCTCAATGATTATGGATAGGAATTCATCATTTTTTTTCATCTTTTCAAAGGAACAGGCTTTGGGTTCACTTACGCTTGTTTGTTTTTTACCCTATTACTTTTCTTCTGTTTACTCAGGAGTTAATTGGCTCTGATTTTATTAGTTACTGCAGGTAGCATCTGAGGTCGGTAATTTAAAACAAATTCTATCACTTAAAATTAATGCAGATATTCTGTGGTATAAATGTTTTCCAGTTAGTCCTTTAATAGCCACTCATACTTTTCATATTCCTTTCTTTTTTACTTAGCAAAAGTTTTATAATTTCTTTTTGATTTTAAAATTGACCCAAAGTTTTTATTTTTAAATTTAAAATATTAACTCTGTTGAAATAATGTAATAAAAATTTTAATATATACTAATATAACTTCAAGTTTTGTAAAATCATTTTATTTTTGAGATTATAATTGCATTGTTTCTTCCTTTTTCTTTCCTTCCTGCAACTTCTCCCATGCAACCCCTCCCATTTTAAATTCATGGCCCCTTTTTCTTTGTGTGTATGTATTCCTAAGTATGTAAATAGAATCAGTTCAGTCTGTATAATGTTAATAGTTCGCATATGTTTTGGGGAGATGGTGCTGACTGTTCGATATTGTAGTGTGCTTCTCTCAGCAGAGATGGCTTCTCCCTCTTTCAACACTCCTTAGTTGCCTGTGGTTCTTCGTGTAGTTTCCCCTCTACATTTGCATGTGCACTGATGTCTTCCTTGGTCAGGTAACACTTAGGTCGCCATGTGGCTGAGACTTCACAGGTGTGGTTTCTCTCGTGTGTCTAAGAGATAGACTCTCATAGCAAATGTCCTGCTTCTCTTGCTCTATTTTCTGCCCCCTTCCACAGTGATCCTGAACCCTCAGGTACAGGACTTGCGCTGTAGACATTCGTTGGAAGTAGGCTCCACCACGCTGCATTTTGACCAGTTGTTCTTTTCTGTAATGGTCTACATCTGTTGCAAAAAGTTTCCTTGTAAGGAGGGTGTCGGGAGCCGTGACTCAGCGGCCTGCTTTGATATTTAAATCTCAGTGGAGAGACTGCTTTTACTGGACCTTCTCTAATGGCAGAGGAGAACTTGCAAGTCCATCTCCTTTTGTTTGTAACAACAGGCGGGATAGCTTGTGAGGGTTACACCTCTTCCTCAGGCTCCTTGTGCAGATTAACCATTGTTCTGAGATGTTTCTACTCTGGCTTAGAAACTCTACAATAAAAAGACACGCTGACAGTTACTGCAGAAGGCTGAAGATGATGCTCCAAGCATCCTGTCTCAATTCTTGTATAAACAGGACCCAAGTAAAGCAACTAGATACAATGTTGTACAATGGGAGGAGCCAGAGGACAGGAAGGGGCGAGAAGGAGGAGGAGCTCGAGGAGGAGAGAGCACGAGGAGGCTGAGGAGGAGCAGAGATGAGAGATTTGCTGCTGGCACTGCTTGCTGCAAGCAGCCTGCCTTTTGCTGTGCCTTTTGCTGTGACTGTCGAGTCTGGACCTTTAAAAAGTTTCCTGTGTGCTGTGTGTTTATTTTATTAATTTTAATCCTCACTCCCAACTCAAGAACCGTTCGACTCTGCCTCGCTGGCCCCGGCAGGAGGGAGAACTGGACTTACCTGTGGGAATAAGGACAAATATTCAGAATGTAGTTAAGGATGATGTTTGTTTAGTAAGGTGGTGGTCATCAGTTCTGCTCCAAGATCTATCCCAGGGTAACTGGGTAGATTCCCAGCACCAGAAATTCTCTTTCTCTCTCTCTCCCCTCTTCCTCCCTTCCTCTCTCCCCCACTCTATAGCATTTTATTGATTATTTGTGAGTTTTACATCTTGAAATTCAATCACACTCATCTCCCCATCCTTGGAGATGGACTTGAAACTTCCCCAATCAAAAACAAACAAACAAACAAACACCCTCATTGTGGAAGCTGTGGTGTGTCAATGTGTCCCACAGTATAACATTTTGCCCAAACTTCTTTGCTCCAGATGCTCATTACAATGACTCACTGGTCTGATTTGAGGGCTCTGGCTTCTGCTACACTATCAATACTAGAAACTCACTGGGAATCCTCTAGCTATCCTGTTGTCCTGTGTCATGGGGATCTTGCAGCTTTGGATCTACAGGACTGGCCCTTTCACAGGCTCCAGCAGTTCATAGATGAGGTAAATGTTGGAGTGGGCCAACTCAAAGCCCTGAATCTGGGCCTGGGTAGTAACTGAGTTGGTCAGCCACCCAGCTCTCCTGCACCCACACCACCAGGGAAAGCTCTTCAGTACTTCCCAGGCTAGCTCACCCAATGCTGAAGCCAGCAAGGGTCAAGGCTAGCTCTTCTGCTCTCATGTCCTTGGACCCAGCTCCCTCTGCCAGCTCTACTGTGCTAGCCAGTTGAGGTGCAGGGGAAGGGGAGGAGATGGAGGCTGTTTTCCTGAGTGCTGAGCAGGGATAGCTCTCCTGCTCTCACACCATCAGGCCAATACAAGTAAATTTTATTTGCCTCCATCTGCTAACTTAGGCATACTCCTGGAAGCTTCTAGCTTCCATACAATCTTATCTAGGCCTACAGTGTTTTCAGGCTCTGAGACATACTGCTGAATAAGCTCATCTTTTCTAGTTCTTTCTGAGCTCTGGCTAGCTGGTTCAACTCCTCTCTTCTGGCTCAAACTCCTCTCCAAGATGACTGATGAAAATTGGCTTCTCTTTCGGCCTTTGACTGAATTGCTCTTTTTGTTCTCATACTAACTTTGGCAATATGTTATAATCTTCTGGCTCCTTCCCATTCTCTGGCTCATTCTGTCTTCACCTGTGTCTAGTTTGTTCTCTCACTGCAATCTGTTGCTGTAAAACTGCCTCTTTTCCATTCTGTAAATATACCACAATTTCTGTGTCCATTCCTCAGTTGAGGGACATCTGGGTTATTTCCAGCTTCTGGCTATTACAAATAAAGCTGCTGTGAACATGATTGAGCAAATGTCCTTGTTATATACTTGAGCATATTTTGGATATATGCCTAGGAGTTGTAGAGCTGTATCTTGAGGAAGCACTATTCCTAATTGTCTGAGGAAGTGCCAGATTGATTTCAAAGTGGTTGAACAAGTTTACATCCCCACCAGCAATGGAGGAGTGTTCCCTTTTCTCCACATCCTTTACAGCATGTGTTGTCACTTGAGTTTTTGATCTTAGCCATTCTGATGGGTGTAACATGAAATCTCAGGGTTGTTTTGATGTGCATCTCCCTGATGACTAAAGATATTGAACATTTCTTTAAGTGTTTCTCTGCCATTTGTCCTCCATGGAGAATCCTCTGTTTAGCTCTTACCAGTTTTTAATTAGATTACTTGATTCTTTGCTGTTTAACTTCTTGAGTTCTTTATATATACTGGATATTAGCCCTCTGTCAGATATACAGTTGATGAAGATCCTTTCCCAGTCTGTAGACTGTCTGTAGACAGTATCATTTGTTTTACAGAAGCTTTTCAGTTTCATGAGGTCCCATTTATTGACTGCTGATCTTAGAGCCTGTGCTGTTGGTGTTCTGTTCAGGAAGTTGTCTCCTGTGCCAATGAGTTCAAGGCTTTTCCCCACTTTTTCTTCTAACAGGTTTACTGTGTCTGTTTTTATGTTGAGGTCTTGATCCACTTGGACTTTAGTTTTGTGCTGGGTGATAAATATGGATCTATTTGCATTTTTCTCATTGTAGATATCCAATTAGACCAGCACCATTTGTTGAATATGCTGTCTTTTTTTCCATTGTATGGTTTTTAAAGACAAGGAAATCAAGAAATTTTCAGGCAAATGGTAGGAACTAGAAAAGATCATCCTGAGTGAGGTATCCCAGAAGCAGAAAGACGCACATGGTATATACACACTTATAAGTGGATATTAGACATATATTATAGGATAAACGTACTAAAATCTGTACACTTAAAGAAGCTAAGCTAGAAGGAGGATGCTGGGTAAGATGATCAATCTTTACTCAGAAAGGCAAATGTGATAGATATCGGAAGAAGAAGAAAACAGGGAACAGGACAGGAGCCTACCACAGAGGGCCTCTGAAAGACTACCCAGCAGGGTATTGAAGCGGATGCTGAGACTCATAGGCAAACTTTGGACAGCATGCAGGGAATCTTAGGAAAGAAGGAGGATATAGAAAGACCTGGAGGGGACAGGAGCTCTACAAGGTGAGCAACAGAACCAAAAAATTTAGGCTTTTTCTGTGACTGATGCTCCAGCCAAGGACCATGCATGGAGATAACCTAGAACCCCTACACAGATGTAGCATATGGCAGCTCAGTCTCCAAGTGTGTTCCCTAGTAATGGGAGCAGGGGCTGGCTCTTTGATCACCTCTCCCTGATTGCTGAGCAGCCTTACCAGGCCACGGAGGAAGACAATACAGATAGTCTAAGGAGACCTGATAGGCTAAGATCAGAGGGAAGGGGAGGAGGACCACCCCTATCAGTGGACTTGGGGAGGGGAATGGGAGAAGAAGAGGGAGGGAGAGTGAGATTGGAAAGGGTCGAGGGAGGGGGCTACAGCTGGGATACAAAGTGAATAAACTGCATTTAATAAAAAATAAGTAAACAGAAATTTTAAAAAAGAATAATAGTTGCAAAATTAAAAGAGAAAAAAGCCTGCTTCTTTTTCCCCTCATTCTCTAGAGTAGTTTCCCTTTCCTTTCTGTGCTTGTGAAAGTTGGCATATCCTGTTGTGTCAAATCTTTCTCTGATTCATCACTTTATCTGCCACTCAATTAAACATCACTTTCAAACATGACCTCTTCTTTTCACAAATTAACTTTACTCTCATTCTCTGGGATTAAAGGTGTGTGCTAAGGGCATGTCTTTATTCCAGAGTAGCCAGGTTGTTGGATTAAAATCCTTCTGCACAGGCCTGCACCTTCACCATCAGGGCCAGCTCTACTGTGCTTCCGAGGCTAGGTGCAGGGTCTGATTTCTCACTTTTGTGATGCCAGGGCCAGCGCTCCCACCTGCCCAGGTATGGAGGGCCGTATTTCCCTCTTGTCAAATGGCCCTTAAATCATATTAGAGAGTTACTGGTTACCACCAGTGTGTGCAGGCCACTATTGTAGCCTTAGGGCTTATTCTGCCATGTTGGCCATTGCTGGGGTTCACAGTCACCAGATCTCGGTAGAACTGCTGGCTGCTTCCTTCTGTTGGAAGCTGCATTGTTCTTTCTGGTACCATAAGGGCTAGTTCTCAGGGAGAGGGCTTTCAGGTTATCTTCAGCTCAGGTTCTTTGGGTCCAATGTGCATGATGTCTTCAGCAATCGGGACTTGTCTTTACCTCTCCAAAACTTTAAAAACTCAGATTATATCATTTCCAAGTGGTCCCAAATCTTCCAGAGACCTTTTGGTGATGTATTTATAATTAAATTTCTCTAAAGTCAGAGAACTTACTGAGACTTTTCTATGATCTAAAAATGACATCCTTTGATAAATTCTCCACGTGAATTTGAAAGGAATATGAATCCTGCTGCTCTTGAATACTGCATTCTATAAACATCAGTTAAGCCAAGTTAATTAATAGTGTTCTTCAAACATTCTACATTTTTAGTGAAATTCTTTGTATTCATTCTAGCAATTAGATTTAACTCAATGACCACATCTGTAGACTTGTCTAGTTCACTTTGAAGTCTATTGGTTTGTGCTTTATGTATCTTGAAACTTCTAAAATATATTATGTGTCTGCTTACATATATGTCTGTGTGTCTGTATCCATGTGCATGTTTATATGTATGAGGGTAAACACAGAGATCAGAAAAGAGTGTCTAATCCCCTGGAGCTAGAGTTACAGACAGTTCTAAGTGATATGGATGCTGGGAACCAAAGTTGGTTTCTCTGCAGGAGCAGCTCTTAACTGCTGAGCCTTCTCTCCAGACCCTTACAACTCATTTGTCAATAACAACTGAAGATTTTTAATAGTTTCTTAAACAACTGTGTCTTTATTGCTAAAATATACTATTTTCCAACATAAATTATTTACTCTGCAGTCTAGTTTATCTGATGCTAATGTTCTTCAGAATAGTTTTTTCTTTCAGTTGCAGCCTGTGTGTACGTATGTATAATGTATGTATGTATGTATATATGTATGTATACTGTCACTATATTTAATGCTTTCCATTTATTTATACTTATCCTGATTTCCACCTGGCTTTTAATTAATTAATTTCCTCCCTCCTCTCCTCTCAGTACCTCCTTCATTCCTCCCCTCCCCCTATGCCCACCTCCATTTCTCTTCAGAGAGGAGACCTCCTATATAAACTTGCCTTGACATATCAAGTTGCAGTAGGATTTGGGGCATCTTCTATTGAGGCAAGACAAGACCATCCAGTTAGAGGGAAGGAACCCAAAGGCAGGCAACAGAATCAGAGGCTGCACCTGCTCTACCTATAGGAGGTGCCACATGAGGACCAAGCTATACATCTGTTACATATGTGTGGGGGCCTAGGTCTATCCCATGCATGTTCTTTGGCTGGTGGTTCAGTCTCTGCGAGCTCCTATAAGCCCAGATTAGTTGACTCTGTAAATTTTCTTGTGGCATCCTTGACCTCTCTAGTTCTTTCAATCCTTCTTCCCCCTCTTTCACAAGACCCTGAGCTCTGCCTAAGGTTTGGCTGTGGGTCTCTGTTTTCATCAGCTGCTGGGTAAAACCACTCAGATGACAGTTCTGCTAGCCTCCTGTCTGCAAGTATAGCAGATATTGTTAATAGTGTCAGGGATGGGCTCTTTCTCATGCCAAGGGACTCAACTTGGGCAAGACATTTGTTGGCCATTCCCTCAATTTCTGCTCCATCTTTATCCTTGTACCTCTTATAAGCAGAAAAACAACAACAACTGTGATCCAAAGGTTTTGTGGCTAGGTTGGCATCCCCATCCCTCCAAGGAAGTCTTGTCTGGTTGCAGGAGGTGACCTGTTCATGTTCTATATCTCCTATTGTTAGAGCCTTAGCTAGGGTCACCTTGACAGATTCCTGGGAGTTGCCATTGTCCAAGATTTCTAGCTTCTCCCAAAAATACCCTCCCCTGTATTCCAGTTCTCTCTCTGAGTTCTCTATTCTGCCATGTTTCCCCAACTTGATTCCTCCTGTTGCCCTCACTACCAACTCTCTGACCTAGTTTTCTTCCTCCTTCCACCCCAGATGTCTATTTTATTTCCCTTCTCAGTGTGATTCAAGCATCCTCCTTTGGGCCCTGTGTGTTACTTAGCTTCTTTGGGTCTATGGATTAGAGCATGATTATCCTGTACTCTATGGATAATATCCTCTTATAAGTGAGTACATACCATGCATGTCTTTCTGGGCAGGGTTACCTCACTCAGGGTGCTGTATAAAACATTTGTTGGATAAACCATTTGCCTGAAGATTGTATGATGTCATTGTTTTTAATAGCTGAGTAATATTCCATTGTGTAAATGTACCATATTTTCTTTATCCATTCTTCAGTTGAGGGACATTTAGGTTGTTTCCAGTTTCTGGCTATTACAAATATACTATGAGCATAGTTGAGCAAGTGTCCTTGTGGTATGGTAGAACTACCTTTTGAGTATATGCCCATGAGTGGTCTAACGGGGTCTTGAGATAGAACTATTTTCAATTTTCTGAGAAACCACCAAATAGATTTCCAAAGTGGTTGTAAAAGTTTGCACTCCTACCAGCAATGGAGGAGTGTTCCTCTTTCTCTACTTTCTCACCAGCATGAGCTGTCTTTTGAGTTTTTGATCTTAGCCATTCTGACAGGTATAAAATAGAATCTCAGAGTCATTTTGATTTGCATTTCCCTGATGATTAAGGATATTGAACATTTCTTTAGGTGCTTTTCTCAGCCGTTTGAGATTCCTCTGTTGAGAATTCTCTGTTTAGCTCTGTACCCCACTTTTTAAATTGAGTTGTATGGTTTGTTGCTGTCTAATTTCTCGTGTTCTTTATGTATTTTGGATAGCAGCCCTCTGTCAGAGGTAGGGAAGATCTTTTCCCAATCTGTAAGCTGCCGTTTTGTCCTTTTGACAGTGTCCTTTGCCTTACAGAAGATTTTCAGTTTCATGAGGTCCTATTTATTGATTTTTGATCTTAGAGCCTGTGCTGTTGGTGTTCTGTTTAGGAAGTTGTCTCCTGTGCCAATGAGTTCAAGGTTATTCCCTACTTTCTCTTCAATCAAATTTAATGTATCCAGTTTTATGTTGAGGTCTTTGATCCCCTTGGACTTTAATTTTGTGCATGGTTGTAAATACAGATCTATTTGCATTTTTTCTACATGTAGATATCCAATTAGACCAGCACCATTTGTTGAAGATGGTTTTTTGTTTTTTGTTTCCCCCCCCCCATGGTGTGGTTTGGTTTCTTTGTCAAAAAATCAAGTGTTTGTAGGTGTGTGAATTTATTTCTGAGTCTTAGATTTGATTCCATTGATCAACTAGTCTGTTTTTATGACAATACCATGCATTTTTTATTACTGTTTTTTTTGTAGTACAACCTGAAATCAGGAAAGGAGATACCTCCAGAAGATTTTTTATTGTACAGGATGGTTTTAGCAATTTGGGTTTTTTTATTTGATTGTTTGTTTGTTTGTTTGTTTTTCCATATGAAGTTAGGAATTGTTCTTTCAAGATCTGTAAAGAATTGTGTTGGTATTTTGATGGGAATTGCATTGAATCTGTAGATTGCTTTTGGTAGAAAGGCCACTTTCATTATGCTGACCCTACTGATCTATGAGCTTGGGAGATCTTTACATCTTCTGATATCCTCTTCAATTTCTTTCTTAAGAGACTTGAACTTTCTTGTCATACAGGTCTTTCACTTGATTGGTTAGAGTTACACCAACTTATTTTATATTCTTTGGGGCTATTATGAACAGTGTTATTTCCCTGATTTTTTTCTTCAGTCTGTTGTTCAAGTATTATGTTGAACAGATATGGGGTGAGGGAACAGGCTTCATTTGTCTCTGATTTTAGTGGAATTGCTTTAAGTTTCTCTCCATTTATTTTGATGTTGGCTATTAGCTTGCTGAATATTGCTTTAACTTTTTTTATTTTTTTTATTATTATTAATTACACTTAATTAATTTTGTATTACCCCATAAGCCTCTCCCTCCTCCCCTCCTGATCGCACCCTCCCTCCCATTTCTGCATGCATGCCCCTCCCCAAGTCCACTGATAGGGGAGGTTCTCCTCTCCTTTCTGATCTTAGTCTATCAGTTCTCTTCAAAAGTGGCTGCATTGTCCTCTTCTGTGGCCTGGTAGGGCTGCTCCCCCCTTAGGGGGAGGTGATCAAAGAGCAGGCCAATCAGATTATGTCAGAGGCAGTCCCTCTTCCCATTACTATGTAACCCACTTGGACACTGACCTGCCATGGGCTACATCTGTGCAGGGGTTCTGGGTTATCTCCATGAATAGTCCTTGGTTGGAGTATGAGTCTCTGGGAAGTTCCCTGTGTTCAAATTTTCTTGTTCTGTTGCTCTCCTTGTGGAGACCCTGTCCTCTCCAGTTCTTACTATTTCCCAACACTTACATAAAATTCCATTCACTCTGCCCGAGAGTTAGCCATCAGACTCAGCATCTGCTTTGATAGTCTGCAGGGCAGAGGCTTTCAGAGGCCCTCTCTGGTATGTTCTTAGTTTGTTTCCTGATTTCTTCTTCTGACTTTCAGAGGCCCTCTGTAGCAGGTTTCTAGGTTGTTTCCTATTTTCTTCTTCTTCTGATGTCCATCCTCTTTGCCTTTCAGGTGGGGATTGAACATTTTAGTTAGGGTCCTCTCTCTTGCTTGGTTTCCTTAGATGCACAGATTTTAGTGGGTTTGTCCTACGTTATATGTCTATATGAGTGAGTATATATCATGTGTGTCTTTTTGCTTCTGGGACAACTCACTCAGGATGATCCTTTCCAGGTCCCACGATTTCCTTGCAAATTTCATGATTTCCTTATTTTTCATTGCTGAGTAATATTCCATTGTATAGATGTACCATAGTTTCTGCATCCATTCTTCAGTTGAGGGGCATCTGGGTTGTTTCCAGCTTCTGGCTATTACAAATAAAGCTGCTACAAACATGGTTGAGCAAATGTCCTTTTTGTGTACTTGAGCCTCTTTTGGATATATGCCTAGGAGTGGTATGGCTGGATCTTGAGGAAGTGCTATTCCTAGTTGTCTGAGAAAGCACAAGATTGCTTTTCAGAGTGGTTGTACAAGTTTACATTCCCACCAGCAGTGGAGAAGGGTTCCCCTTTCTCCACAACCTCTCCAGCATGTGTTGTCACTTGAGGTTTGATCTTGGCCATTCTGATCGGTGTAAGGTGAAATCTCAGGGTTGTTTTGATTTGCAATTCCCAAATGGCTAATGAGGTTGAGCATTTCTTTAAGTGCTTCTCTGCCATTCAATATTCCTCTACAGAGAATTCTCTGTTTAGCTCTGTTCCCCATTTTTTAAGTGGATTCCTTGGTTTGCCGCTTTTCAGCTTCTTTAGTTCTTTATATATACTGGATATGAGTCCTCTGTCAGATAAAGGGTTGGTGAAGATTCTTTCCCAATCTGTAGGCAGTCGTTTTGTTTTGATGACTGTGTCCTTTGCTTTACAGAAGCTTTTCAGTTTCATGAGGTCCCATTTATTGATTGTTGCTCTTAGAGCCTGTGCTGTTGGTGTTCTGTTCAGGAAGTTTTCTCTGTACCAATGAGTTCTAGGGTATTCCCCACTTTTTTTTCTAGCCGATCTTATCATCTTTGTCAAGGATCAGGTGTCCATAAGTGTGTGGGTTTATTTCTGGGTCCTCTGTTCGGTTCCATTGATCCACCATTCTGTTTCTATGCCAGTACCATGCAGTTTTTAAAACTGTTGCTCTATAGTACTACTTAAGATCAGGGATAGAAATACCTCCAGAAGATCTTTTATTGTAGAGGATTGTTTTAGCAATTCTGGGTTTCTTGTTATTCCATATGAAGTTGAGAATTTTCCTTTCCAGGTCTGTAAAGAATTGTGTTGGTAATTTGATGGGAATTGCATTGAATCTGTAGATTGCTTTTGGTAAGATGGCCATTTTTACTATGTTAATCCTGCCAAGCCATGAGCATGGGAGATCTTTCCATCTTCTCATATCTTCTTCTAATTCTTTCTTCAGAGACTTGAAATTTTTTTCATACAAGTCTTTGACTTCCTTGGTTAGGGTTACTCCGAGGTACCTTATGTCATTTGTGGCTATTGTAAAGGGTGTTGTTTCCCTAATTTCTTTCTCAGCCCTTTTGTCTTTTGTATACAGGAGTGCTACTGATTTTTTGAGTTAATATTGTATCCGGCCACTTTGCTGAAGGTGTTTATCAGCTGTAGGAGTTCCCTGGTGGAGTTTTTGGGGTCATTCATGTATACTATCATATCATCTGCAAATAGTGATAATTTGACTTCTTCTTTTCCAATCTGTATCCCCTTGATCTCCTTCACCTGTCTTATTGCTCTAGCAAGGACTTCCAGCACTATGTTGAAGAGATATGGGGAGAGTGGGCAGCCTTGCCTTGTCCCTGATTTTAGTGGGATTGTTTTAAATTTCTCTCTGTTTAGTTTGATGTTGGCTATAGGCTTGCTGTATATCGCCTTCACTATGTTTAGATATGTGCCTTGTATCCCTGCTCTCTCCAATACTTTAAACATGAATGGATGTTGGATTTTGTCAAATGCTTTTTCAGCATCTAGGGAGATTATCATGTGGTTTTTTTCTTTCAGTTTGTTAATATGGTGGATCACATTGATAGATTTCCATATATTGAACTGCCCCTGCATACCTGGGATGAAGCCTACTTGGTCATGGTGGATAATATCTTTGATGTGTTCTTGTATTCGGTTTGCAAGTATTTTGTTGAGTATTTTTGCATCAATGTTCATAAGGTAGATTGGCCTGAAGTTCTCTTTTTTTGTTGAGTCTTTATGAGGTTTAGGAACCAAGGTGACTGTGGCTTCATAGAATGAGTTTGGTAATGTTGCTTCTGTTTCGATTTTGTGGAATAGTTTGAAGAGAACTGCAGTTAGCTCTTTTTTGAATGTTTGGTAGAATTCTGCGCTGAAACCATCAGGTCCTGGGCTTTTTTTGGATGGGAGACTTTCGATGACTGCTTCTATTTCCTTGGGGGATATACGACTATTTAATTGATTTACCTGGTCCTGATTTAGCTTTGGTAAGTGGAATCAATCAAGAAAATTGTCCATTTCATTTAAATTTTCAAATTTTGTTGCATATAGACTTTTGAAGTAAGTCCTAATGATTGTTTGGATTTCCTCAGTGTCTGTAGTTACGTCCCCCTTTTCATTTCTTCTTTTGTTGATTTGGGTGGTGTCTCTCTGCCTTTTAGTTAGCTTGGCTAAGGGTTTGTGGATCTTGTTGATTTTCTCAAAGAACCAGCTCTTAGTTTCATTCATTCTTTGAATTGTTTTATTTGTTTCCAATTGATTGATTTCAGCCTTGAGTTTGATTATTTCCAGCCATCTACTCCTTCTTGGTGTGTCTGCTTCTTCTTTTTCTAGGGTTTTTAAGTGAGCCATTAAGTTGCTTGAATGATCTGTCTCTAATTTCTTCTTGAAGGCACTTAGTGCTATGAACTTCCCTCTTAGCACTGCTTTCATTGTGTCCCACAAGTTTGGGTATGTTGTGTCTTCATTTTCATTGATTTCTAGAAAGACTTTAATTTCTTTCTTTATTTCTTTCCCTGACCCAGCTGTCATTTAGTAACAAGTTGTTCAGTTTCCATGTGTGTGTAGGCTTTTTGCTATTTCTGTTATTGTTGAGGTCCAGCTTTATTCCATGGTGATCAGACAAGATACAAGGGATTATTTCAATCTTCTTGTATCTGTTGAGGCTTGCTTTGTGACCAACTATGTGGTCTATTTTGGAGAAGGTTCCATGAGGTGCTGAGAAGAAGGTAAATTCTTTTGTGTTTGGGTGTAAGTTCTGTAAATGTCTGTTAGGTCCATTTGATTCATGACCTCTGTCAGAGACATTGTTTCTTTGTTTAATTTCTGTTTTGTTGACCTGTCCTTCGTTGAGAGTGGGGTGTTGATGTCTCCCACTATTAATATGTGGGGATCTATATGTGGTTTAAATTTTATCAATGTTTCTTTAACAAATGTGGGTGCACTTGTATTTGGGGCAAAGATATTCAGGATTGTGATGTCTTCCTGGTGGAATTTTCCTTTGATGAGTATGTAGTGTCCTTCCCCATCTCTTTTTATTAATTTTGGTTGGAAGTCTATTTTATCAGATATTAGAATGGCTACTCCTGCTTGCTTCTTGGGTCCGTTTGCTTGGAAAGTCGTCTTCCAACCCTTTACCCTCAGGTAATGTCTATCTTTGTGTCTTAGGTGTGTTTCTTGTATGCAACAGATTGCTGGGTTTTGTTTACGTATCCATTCTGTTAATCTGTGTCTTTTTATTGGTGAGTTGAGTGCATTAATGTTGAGAGAGATTAATGACCAGTGGCTGGTAGATCCCTTGATTTTGATGTTGGCTGTGGTCATCAGGTTATGTGCTTGGTTGCTTTTCGTTTTACTGTAGTAAGGCTATTTATTTCCTGTGTTTTCTTCAAAGAAGCTATTTTTGGGGGGTTGTATTTTCCCTTCCAGTGTCTTCTGTAATGCTGGATTTGTTTGTAGGTATTGTTGAAATTTGTTTCTGTCATTGAATATCTTGTTTTCTCCATCTATGAGGACTGAGAGTTTTGCGGGGTATAGTAGCCTGGGCTGACATCTGTGTTCTCTTAGGGTCTGCATGATATCCGTCCAGGCCCTTCTGGCTTTCATAGTCTCTGTTGAAAAGTCAGGTGTGATTCTAATGGGTTTGCCATTATATGTTACTTGGCCTTTTTCCCTTGCAGCTTTTAGTATTTTTTCTTTGTTCTGTATACTTACTGTTTTGATTATTATGTGGCGAGAGGATTTTCTTTTCTGGTCAAATTTGCTGGGTGTTCTATAGGCTTCATGTATTCTTATTGGCCTCTCCTTTAAGTTGGGGAAATTTTCTTCAATGATTTTGTTGAAAATATATTCTGGGCCTTGGAGAAGGGAGTCTTCTTTTTCCTCTATACCTATTATTCTTAGGTTTTGTCTTTTCATATTGTCTTGGATTTCTTGGACAGTCTGTCAGGAATTTTTTGGATTTATCATTTTCTTTGACAGATACATTGATTTCTTCCATTGTATCTTCTACACCTGAGATTCTTTCTTCCATCTCTTGTAATCTGTTGGTTATGCTTACCTCTGTAGTTCCTGTTTTCTTCCCTAGATTCTTCCTCTCCATTATTTCCTCCATTTGTGTTTTCTTTAATTTTTCCAATTCTATCTTCAGGCCTTGAGTTGTTTTGTTTACTTCCTTCACCTGTCTGATTGTACTTTCCTGTTTTTCTTTCAGTTCCTTCAACTCTGTTTCTTTTATTTCATTCAGTGCTTTAAGCATTTCCTTTCTAAAGGCCATATACTGTTTGACTGCAGCTTCCTCTATTTCTTTACGGATGGCAATATTCTGTTTCAGTTTATCTTCCTGTATGTCTTTACATATCTTATTTGTTTCTTCTGTTATCATCTTTATGAGCATAGTTGTTAGGTCATCTTCTTGAATTTCAGTTATGCTGGGGTGTCCAGGGCTACTTGCCCCTGGGTAACTGGGTTCTGGAGATGCCATATTGCTCTGTCTTTTGTTGCTTGAGCTTTTACGCTGGCCTCTACCCATTGTGCTATCTTAGGTGTTTGGGGTTATTTTCTGGTGGTTCCTGGGGATCCTATGGTGGAGAGAATCCCCTTTGCAGAAAGCTGGTTTTACCTGAAGGATGTCTTCTCAGATTTTTGGGTATAGTCCCTGGATGGGTGGTGTTTTTTCAGGAGTTGCTGCTGCTCACCTCAGGGATAGAGACCTGAGTGGTAACTGTGTTCTTTGTTAGTCGAGAGGGTTCTCCTCTCACCCAGGGAAGTCCTGAGGACAGCTGCCCTGTTTCTGGGTTTCTTGCTGTAAATTTAATGATCAGCTGCTGTGACCCAGTTGGACATCTGTCGGGCAGCAACTGTTTGTGCCTGTGTCTGGAGCACAGCTGAGTGATGGCGGCTTGGCCCCGCCAGTCTTTGCTAGACTTTTTCCAGGGAAGGATTGGGTGATTTAAGTCAGTACAGTTTCCTTCCCTGTGGATTCTCTGGAGACAGGGACTCTCAGTCTCTCTCTCTCTCTCTTTTTTTTTTTTCCTGGTGCTCACTGCTCACTCTCTGTCAGCTGGCTGGCCGCAAAAACTGCCTGTGTCTGGAGCACAGCTGAGTGATGGCGGCTCAGTCTCCGCCTTTCCGGCCTTTGGGAACCAGGGTGTTTGCCTAAACTGGGTAATTTTCCGGAGACCTTTTCGGGGTGGGGGTGTCGGCTGAGTGCTCTGAGATCAGACCAGCCGTTTCCCTCCCTGTGTGTTTGCACCGGACAGTGAAACTCATTCGCTGGTGCCCTGGTGCCAACAATTCTATCTCAGGCGGAGAATCAGGCGCGCAGGCAGGCAGGGCTCTGTGCCGGAACCTGGGTCTCGGGCTCTGGCTCCGGGCTGGCTCCTGGGGTGCCCGTGGAACCCGAGTCTTTTCCAGGGGATGTCTGGGTGACCTAAGGTCGGTCCCAATCGTTTCCTGAACCGTGGGGTTATCTCTCGACTGAAAATTCCAGTCTCTGATAGTGTAGTGCGCACGGTTCAGTCTGGGACCGTGACCAGAGACACTGGCTTGTGGCTCTGGGCTGGGGCTGGCGGCCGGCAGCCAAGCGTCTGGCGGAACCGGGATCTCATCAGCGGTTTAGCCAGGTGAGTTAAAAACTGATTGAATCCCCCACCGTGGGGTATCCTCTCACTTGGGAAACACAATGACTGTGTTTTATGGCTGTGAGTTCTGATTGCTGATCACTGTGCTGATCCTGCTGCTGCTGCTCAGAATGAGAGTCCTCCCAGTGCCGCCATCTTGCCCCTCCTCCTATCTTTTATTTTTTAGGCGTGTTCTTTATATCCCTGATCTCTCCAAGACTTTTATCATGAAGGAGTGTAGGGCTGTTTTATGAGTTTTTAAACATCTAATGAGATGAATGTAGTTTTTTTCTTTCACTTCGTTTATATAGTGGATGATAATGATAGATTTTCATATGTTGAACCATCCCTGCATACCTGAGATGAAGCCTACTTGATCCTGGTGGAAGATGTTTTTGATGTGTTCTTGGATTTGGTTTGCAAGTTTATATTGAATATTTCTATGTTAATGTTCATAAGGAAAATTGATCTGAGGTTCTCTTTCTTTGTTGGGTCTTTGAGTGGTTTAGGTATCAAGGTGACTGTGGCCTCTTAAAATAAGTTTGGCAATGATCCTTCTATTTCTATTTTGTTGAAGAGTTTGAGGAGTATTGGTATTAGCTCTTCTTTGAAGGTCTGGTAGAATTCTGCACTAAAATCATCTGGTTCTGGCCTTTTTGTTATTGTTAGGAGGCTTTTAATGACTGTTTCTATTTTCTTTGGCTTTATTGGTCTATTTAAAATGTTTATCTGATCTTGATTTAACTTTGGTAAGTAGTATCAACCAAGAAAACTGTCCATTTCATTTAGACTTTTCAAGTTTGTGGAGTACAGGTTTTTGAAGTAAGACCTAATGGTTCTTTGGATTTCCTCAGTGTCTGTTGTTATGTTTCTCTTTTCATTTCTGATTTTGGTAATTTGGATACTGTCTCTCTGCCTTTTAATTAAGTTGGCTAAGGGTTTGTCTAACTTAATGATTTTCTCAAAGAACTAGTTCATGGTTTTATTGATTCTTTGTATTTCACTCCTAATCCCATTTTCAGGTCTTGAACAGTTTTATTCAATTCCTTTCCCTGCTTAATTGTAGTTTACTGTATTTCTTTAAGGGATGTATTCATTTTCTCTTTAAAGGCCTCTGTCATCTTCATAAGATTGGATTTGAGGTTTCTTTGTTGTTTTGTTTTTTGTTTTGTTTTGTGCTTCAGCTATGTTAGGATATCCAGGGCTTGATGTAGCAAGCTCTCCGGGTTCTGATGGTGCCGTGTTGCCTTGGCTCTTGTTGATTGTGTTGTTAAGCTGGCCATTAGCGATCTGTTTGTCCCTGGTGTTGGCAGGCCTCCGGTAATGCAGGCAGAGTTGTGGGACTGAATATGCAGGCAGGGAAGTAGGTGCATTTTACCGGCACCATCAGGCAGGGGTAGGGGGAATGGTTTCACCTAGTTGTCCCTGTTTGCAGCAAGCCTCTAGGAATGCCTCTACCTGGCATTATTATTCTGTCTGAAGGGCATCTTTCGCATTTCTTACAGTATGTCACTGTAAGAAATGTGATGAAATTTTTCAGCTTTTATATGGATAAAAAGTATTTTCTATTTGTATTCAAAAGTTGTTTTCATAATATATACAATCCTTATCTGATAACTTTTCCCTGAGTGATTTCAAGCCATTCTCCTACCATATGCTTGCTTATGCTGTTTCTGTATGCTATAGGCTTTGTCTTTGTTCCTTCCCTTCTTAATACACTTATTTAAAAAATTGAGCTCCTTTAAGGAATTTTTTTCTTAATACGGTTAGAGTATTCAATTTAGATGTGCTTGTGTATCTTCATGTCTCTTGTACCTTGAGTTCATTTTCAAATATTCTGTTTCATCCACTTGATGTTTTCTGTAGATCTGTTTCACATATGTTAACTGAAGTGATCCTGCACAAGAGCAGTTCTCGTTTTCTTTTATGTCTTGTTTTGTTCTCTTTTGCTTTTTTTTATTTTTTCATACTTTCTATTGCTATGTCATCAAGTTTATTAATTATTCCTTTTCCAATGTCTAATGTACTAATCATTGTATCTGATGAACATTTTCATATAATATTTTGGTTTTATCTTCATAAATACAGAGGTTTTATTTATTGAGTGCTGCTTGCACTATTGTCTTTCTCACTTTTTGAGCATCTGGGATATTGTTATAACAACCCTGCATGTCTTCCTCTGCTAATTCCAACATCTGCTACAGCTCTGCATCCGCTACATTTCTAGCCGTATGATAAGTAAAATTTTTGTGCTACTTTGTATACTTTGTGTTTTTTTCTGTGGATGCCAGATGTTAGGGTTTTTCTTATTGGACAAGGGACATTTTCATGTACTCATACACTTCTTGAGCTTTGTTCTCAGATGTAATTAAGCTGTTGAAAAACCTTGATTTCTGACAGGAACTCAATGGCAGGCTCTCTGACCTCTCCATCCCCCAAGGGAGGAACAGTCCTGCTAGGCTACAGAGGAGGACTTTGCAGCCAGTCCTGAAGATACCTGATAAAACGGTCAGATGAAAGGGGAGGAGGTCCTCCCCAATCAGTGGACTTGGAAAGGGGCAGGGAGGAGATGAGGGAGAGAGGGAGGGTTTGGGAGGGAATGAGGGAGTGGGATACAGCTGGGATACAGAGTTAATAAAATGTAACTAATAATAAAAATTTTAAAAATAAAATAAAAAATAACAAAAAAATGAAATATTAATGAACATAAAAAAAGAAAAACCACTTGATTTGTTGGGTCTTGCTTTCCTTATATGTCAGACACGTTCCAGTGCTCCAGGTAAGGATAAACAGTCTTCACTCCTTATGAAAGGATGTCTAGGCCCTATCCAGAACTCCCAAGGTATAATTTTTTATTTTGGCTGGTGACAGTAAGTACTAACCACCACTGTTTGAGCAAGGTTTTTTTGTTTTGTTTGTAGTTTTTTTGTTTTGTTTTGTTTTTCCTTGTTTCAGTTTTCTTGAACTCATATGTAGTCCAGTGTTCTGTGGAAAGCTAAAAGATATCACCAAAAATCTCCAGTGTTCTGTTTGTGCTGCATTATCCTGTTTGGTGTGCTATTCTTAACAATCTAGATTGCCAGCTGTGTCTCTTAATTCAGAAAGGACACTTAGTTAGAATTTTCTTTCCCTGATGTAACCTTGAGATATTCTGTAAGCATAAGCAAGGCCACCCATAGCTCCCAGGGAGACTCTTCCTCACTGGCTTATGTGACATGTCTGGAAAAACAGTGTTTGCTATACTGGTTGCTGTTATGACAATACAATGTTTCTTGTGCCGTCTTGACCAAAGTCAAAGTCTGTAGGATGATAGGTGCTAACTCAATAATTTATGTCGACTATTTCAGGAACCCCTAAGAAGTGGTTTCTGCAGACGCTCTCCCATCAGCTGTGTTCTGTGACTAACATCTAGCCTCACGTGTAGAAATCCTTACCAAAATCCCAGAATTCTTATAGGCACAAGCAAACTGATTCTAAAATGTATTCCGAAAAGCAGAGTAAGAAACCAAAAGAATTTATAGAAGGTAAAGCAGGAGCTAGGTAGATGGCCCACACTGCCCTGTTTGTTGTGCTTGAATAACAAGCACAAGCTAGTTCAGATCCTCAGCACCCATGTCAAAGCAAGGCATAGCAACATGTTCCTGGAATCCCAATGTTGTGAGGGTGACAATGAGAAGACCCTGGAAGTTCACTTGCCAGCCCATCTAGCCAAAACAGCAAATTCCAGTTTCAATGAGAGACCCCATGCCAAAAACAAAATAAAACAAACAAACAAACAAACAAAAAACAACTAAATAAAAACAGATAGCAGTGTGATTCAGGAAGACTTAACTTTAGCTTTTGCATTCCATGTATGCTGCATAAATGCTCATTCCTTCACAGCCACATACACATGTATGTGCATGCATACCACACACATACACACACACAGAGAAGTACAGCAAAGTTCAAGAAAAAACATTGTAACGGTGCTTATTGTAATGAAGTCAAAACTGCCACTAGAACTAGTTGCAACTGGAACTCTAGCATGTCATTAATAAAGCTGTAAAATGACGTGTCCACTTTTCATATCAAGTTTACGGACGTGTGCCAAATGAGCTAGTTATCCCTCTCCTAACTGTGCATTGAAATTCTCGTACAAAGTCTGTCTGGAAGTGCTTACAGCAACCTTCTTCAAAATCTTAAAGAGTGGAACCAGCCCACTTATCCTTCCATGGAGGAATGCGCTGAATGTACTACAGTAATGTAGCACAATATTACTTAGCAAAAGAAGGAAGAAAGGGGTTGAACTGCTGATATTTGCAACAGGATGGATGAATCTCTTCTGCACAGTGACAAAGGTGATTTGTGACTCTTTGCATCTGCCAAAATTTGCAAAGCTATCTGCCAGTGAGCGTGCCCTACCACATGTAAATCAAGAACCAAAATTTGAAACCTATATACTAAATATTGAAACACCTACCCTTTTCTGTGACTCAGCTTCATGAACACAGGCAAGCGGTCATATTCCACAAGGGTAGAGACTGGAGAAATATTCTCTCGAGGTATAAAAATACCCAAAGGAGGGTGAAGAGAGGGTTTGCATACACCGACATTTGAAGAAATTGGTCTTGAACAGTTGGGCTTTGACTCCCAAACTAGCATGGTGCCCATGCTGCCATGTCTTGTGAACACATGTGCATTCCAGTCCCTTAGTTCCAACTAACAATCCATGTACAGTCCATGTAAGAAGCCATGTGCTTTCAAGGAAAAGCCCATTCATGAAGCATGCGGAGCAATACAAGCATCGAAAGGAAAAAATTCAGTAAAAAATGAGAGAATGTAGAAAGTTGAAGAAAAGTTAAAAATATTTATCCAGTACCCTCAAAGTGTTGGGAGAATATATTAATTCTATTTTTAATGCAATAAGAAGAAAACAGGAAGCGATTAAGAATGTCCTGAGATTAAGTACAGCAAAGACAAAATAAAACCTATCAGAAGGGCTGCAAGATAAAGTGAGGCTTGTTTTCTAAAAAGTGGAAGTGAGGACAAAAAGAAAGAAAACTTCTGTAAAGTTGCATAATTAATCCCAAACCCCACATTCAAATCAGGAGTACAACAGAAATAGAAAATGAAAAATCTAGAGATATTTAGACCATAAAAAATACAAAATTATTTTAGAATTGAAATTATGTGCCTAGAAAAAAAAAAACAAATGAGAAAAAGCAACCAATGCATGATTATGGGGACTTAAAATATCAGGAATTGGGCCACCAAGATGGCTCAGTGAAGAAGGAAAATTACTGCATAAACTTGAAGACCTGAGTTCAAACCCTGGAGCGCACAATGAAAGAAAAACCTAGTTCTGTCTGGCAAGTTGTCCTCTGACATTTACACGAACACTGTAGAATGGACACGCACTCACCCACACCCACACCCACACACACCCACACACACATATAAAATACAGCAGGATGGAAGCCATAGCTGTCAAAGAGAAAAGGCTATCTGTATTTAAATAATGAGAATAACATAATATGAAAGACACTAGAAATCATAAGGTGGCAGAACAATGCCTTGAGAACTATGAAGAAGAGTTGGACCCATACCCTGATAATCCATCCAAGCACACATGTACATAAGCATGGTTTTGGGTATCCAGGGTCTCAGAAATGTTACTTGACAATTCTCATTCACTACCTCTCATGGAACCACTGCATGACATCATTCAGGGGAAAGAAACTGGAATTAGCTGGTTACTTGCTGTTTTGCAAGTAGAAAAGAGCGTAAAAAATCCAGCAGGTTTTAGAGTTCTTGTGAAAAGTCTCAGAAGAGTTTGTGATGGGAACATTTTTAAAGGTAGCAAATAAAATTAAAAAAAAAAAAAAACACCAATTCCAAGAAAAAGGTCTCTTTTAAGAAGAAAATTATAGAATACAACTTTGCTCAGCAATGAGTAGCCAAAATCCTACCATTGATCAGTGAGTTTATAAAAAAATAGAAGGATATAAAAAACTGTAATGCTAACTAATAATTTTATTTAAGTTTATAAGTACATTTGGAGGGTGGATGAAGGAGACATTGAGGAGTGGGATGATTTTTAGGGGAATTCCACTGCTCATTTTTCATATCAGAAACTGAGGCACTAACCCAGGGCATTGTTAAAGAGAAGGGAAGAGGTTGCTTCCAAGAGACTCAACGTGGGGATGGGGCTGCTTCTTAGATGTCATAATTAAAGAAGAATACGCCACACATGCTTTACTCTGATAAAAATATAATTAAAAAATTAACTGCATGGGAACTGAAAGTGCCAATTTGAGTAGAAAGAGAAAAATACAAACAACAACAACAATACAAACAAACAAACGAAAACCCTCCTACCTGACTTTCAAATCTGCTGGATAGAGAACTGGCCCTGTTAGATCACAGGAGAGAAAGGATGTCCTGCATGGCTCTGCAGCCCACAGTCACTGCTAACAGCATTCTCCTGAAGAGAAGAAAGGGAATAAAAGTGCATGTATGTTACTGTTTTCTTTAAAAATTTGTATTTTTTTTTTAAAAATACAGCATTTTGTGGCTGTAAGTTTGTTTCTGTAAACAGATGAGTCTCAGCCTGTATCAGGAGGTTGGTTGTGACATTATGAAATTGCGGAGTAAATGTCACCAGAGACAGAGAAATCTGGAACCTGATTTCATCAAAGTCAGCACTTAGATTCCAAAAAATGGTCCAGTCCTCTGAAAAGGTCCCAGAATGGCATCCCATGACCACAGCCGTCTGCAAGGGGGGTGTCACGAAACTCTTGAATCTCATAGGTTCCGGAGCTGAAGATTTTCAAGATCCCTGCAGGCAGCATATTTCTGACTTTCTGACGTCTGGTGTCTCATCCAGGTGTACATTTCCACTGGGTATGTAGATCTACTCACCAACTGTGCAAGACCACTGACATGATTACAATAGCTTAATACAAGTAAATCAGATGAAGAAAGGTGCCATAAACTCTTAGCTGCAAAGGCTATGTAAGTAGATTAAAAACAAAAACAATAACAACAACAACCAAAAAAATAAATAAATAAAGAAACCATGTTGTTGGGCCAGCAAATGGCTCAACAGACAAGGGCACTTCCCACCAATACTGAGGACCCAAGTTCAACTCCCAAAACCCACATGCTAGCAGGGGAGAAAAAGCTTCCACAAGTTCCTCTGGTCTCCGCAGATGCACCATGCACATATTAATTAATGAATAAAAAACTATTTAAAATTATTATTGGCCTATATTTGCAGATATTCATCATGGGGTCATACTTATTCATACATACATATATCTATTTTTATATCTTTCATCCAATTTCTTTTTCTTTCTAATCTTTTGAATTGATATTTGTCTTTCTAGTGTTCTCACCTATGCTGATTTCATAAGATAAATTTCAAAACTGTATTTCTTGTCCTTGGCTAATGACTCATTGTCCTCTACCATGGACTAAAATCTCTAAATACAAGTCAGTGACATGTCAGCCTGCTGCATAGGCTTCCATGGCCTGGCCACTTCTCTCACAGCTCACATACTGCCGTGCCCAGCCTTCCCAGAACAAACTCCTCTCTGCTCTGCTGCTTTACTTATTCTGTTTACCTACATGACTGACAAATGTCAACATGCCTCTCAAAGAAGAACTAGATTATTACCAATTCTGTTCTATTTTTGTATGAATTCTTTCCCTGTTTCATCATATATGTTTCTGTTTTATCCCCTAACATAGCTTTCATCCTGACCTTTATTCTAATCACCTTTCATCTCTATTAAAAATTTTATTTTTAATTATGTGCATGTGAGTGTAGTTGTCTGTGAGAGCAAGAGGCACCAGATCCCCCTGGATCAACAGTTTCAGTACATGTGAGCTGCCTGACTTTGGTGCTCAGAACTGAACTCAGGTTCTTAGTAGGAACAATACATGTTTGTGGTGGTTTGAAAGAGAACAGCCCATAGGTTTGTGTACTTGAATGTTTGGTCCTAGTCAGGCTATTTAGGGAGGATTAGAAGGTGGGACCTTATTGGAGGTGATATGTGCCTGGTAGAGGCTTTGAGGTTTCTAAAAGTTCATACCAATTCCCACTTCTCTCTTTTTCCCTCCCTTCTTCCCTCCCTTTATCCCTCCATCTTCGCTCCGCCCCCTTACTCTGCCTCCTGCCTGAAGTTTAGGCCCACTCCTCTTTTGTTCCCTTCCTCCTTCCCTCCCTCCCTTCTTCTTTCCCTCCGTCCCTCCCCCCCCCCCCCCCGCCTCTGCCTGAAGTTTAGGATGTTCCTCTCAGGCAGTGCTCCAGCACCAGCTTTGCCTACCTGCCACCACACTCCTCACCAAGACGATCATAGACTAACCCTCTGAAACTGTGAGCAAGCCCCCTTTGTTCCTGCTCTGCTCACTCTCACCAACTGTCCTGCTGCATCTTGTTTCCGTGGTGATCGTTAGGCCCTCAGGAGAAAGCTACTAAACTCTGGCTGCTGCTTCAGCTGCTGGTGGCTCCTTGTCTGTCAGCTGTGCTTCTTCAATATGTCAGAGCAGCTACTTCAGCAGCTTGGCCTGTACTACAAAATGGAATTGATGATAGATAGATGATAGATAGATAGATAGATAGATAGATAGAGACAGACAGACAGATAGATAGATAGATAGACAGATAGATGGATAGATAGACAGACAGACATCTAGCTCAAAGAAGCTTTTCACTGGCTCTGAGGTCCATAGAGGGGGGCAGCAGAGGAGGGTATCTCTTAGACAGCTCAGGGCATGAGTTGCACAGCCTGGGTAGGTAACCAGAAAATGGGTTCTTACACAAATTATAGCAAGCCTTCATTTTGTGTTTACACCAGTCCTGGCCCTCTTCCTTTTGTACCTGTCATAATAGTCCCATTGTTAGGTCGCAAAGGGACATGTCCCATCTTGCCTAGGTGGAAGTAGCTGCAGGGAAAAATCAGGTGCAGTCTTCTTAAATCAGTTGTGGCTGGGGCTAGGTCCTCAGGACTAGAACAAACAACTCTGATCATTACATAGCTTCCCCAGGGTGTTCATGCAGTGTTCAAAACAGTGGGTGTTAGTATAAGGATGCTTCTTCTAGCTGCTTGACTGAGAGTCCTCATTTTAAAGGGTATTTTATTTTTTACTATTATGGTGTTTATGTTTGTGTGAGAGAGAATAATATGTGTGTGTAACATGTGTATGTGTGATACGTGTGTGTATAGTATGTGAGTATGCATGCACATATGTAGAGGACAGAGGACATCTTAGTGGGACTGTTTCTCTCCTCCCATCTTTATGTGGGTTTTAGAGATCAAACTTGGGTTGCCAGGCTTGTGCAACCCATGTGTCTTTACCTGCTGAGCCATTTTCACTGAACCTTGGCAGACATTTTGTTTAATACAGCCAGGCTATCAAGAAAATGTCCAAAAGCTTCCAATTAAGGAGTCAAATGGACGAGGAGTGATCTGGGGGATGGGGAGGTTGGGGATACTGGGAGGGATAGAGGGAAACTGCAATAGTGATGTACTTAAAACAGAAAGAGAGAAAGAAAAAGAAAGGAAGAGATCATGAAACGCGCTTCCAACAAGAAATACTAGTGTTGATTTCAGTAGCGTTGGACAGGATTTTTACCAATGCTGAGTTCTTACCCAGTATGCCAGGGAGAGATGAGTCCTCTTCAGAGCTCTTCCTGGAAGAGAGGTATGCGCTACAGCTGATGTAGCCACTAAAAGCAAGAAGTCCCTCAATTGGAACTTGTAGTATGGACCGTGCACACCCGCAGGACTCATGCTTGTCTTCGCTCCTGTAGCTATACCTGATGACAATTGTCTCAGAATGATGGGATGAAATCAAAATAAGTCAGAGCGTGTCAAGTCTAGTACATAAAAAGGACTTGATAAATGTCATCCTATGATGACATCTTTTCTGTGTTTGACTGCTTTGTTCTCACTGTGACCAAATTTCTAGTGAAGACAAACATATATTGTAAAGAGATATGTGGTATGGCTTGTCCGGAGCCTTTACCATCTGACCTGGACCATCCCATCAAGGTCTCTTGTATTCAATATGCAAGCCCAGAACCGATATGTTTAGTGGCAAGATTCTGACAGATCTGAGGATTTTCTGTTTAAACAGAAAGATGGCAACTACTGGCAAACAGAGCAGATCTGAGGCCCAGTCATGGGCAAACACCTGTGACAACATCTGTGGATAAAGAGAAGACATTTGGTATCTGTGTTGGCTTTGTCTTCTGTCAACTTGACACAACCTAGAGTTATAGGAACGAAGGTAACCTCAGGTGAAAAAATGCTTCTGTAAGGTTCATCTGTAAGACCTTTCCTTGATTGCTGATTGATGGGGGAGGGTCCAGCCCATTCTTCATGGTTCCATTCCTGTAGTGGTGGTGGTCCTGAGTTCTATAAGAAATCAGGCTGAACAAGCCATAGGGAGCAAGCCAGTAAGCGGCACTCCTCCATGGCCTCTGCATCAGCGCCTGCCTCGGTTCCTGCTTTGAGTCACTGTCCTAACTTCCTTTGACGGTGAACAGCTGCTGGAAGTGGAAGCTGAAATAAACCTATTCCTCTGCAACTTGCTTTTTGGTCTTGCTGTTTCCTTGCAGCAACAGAACCACAAGGAACACAGCATCTGATGAGGTCAAATGGTAACAAGGAGTACAGGTCTACGTGCAGATCCTGGAGAGGCTGATGTCAACTGAAGGTTTGAATACTTCAGACAGGAGCTTTAGGATTTTCTGTCAGTACTTCCCTGGGGCTTTTATTTTTTTTTTTAATGTGATCAAAGAAAAGAGTGGGATCTAGTATCTCATAAAGGACTCTGTGTCCGTTCTAGATGAAGCCTTTCTTTCTGGATCACATGGTGGTCTTTTCCCTCTAAAGAGAAAGGAGAACACAGAAAGAAGGCTGAAGGATGCACCAAATCTATTATGAGTTGCCTCTGAACCCCTCAGGGAAGCTCCTCAGCTTCCTCTTTTCCTCTGGGGCCAAACCCTCTGGTGTTTAGGTTGATGATACTGTGACTAAGCATTTGACAAGGCATCATGCAACTCACAAACCTTAGAGGAAGACAGGCAAGAGAATGCCACCATTGGCGAGGGTTTTGTTTTGTTTGTTATTGTTTTTTGGAATGAGAGGAGTCTAACTCTGTTACCTCTTCAGTAAATACTTTCTGAATTGGAAACCCATCACTAGATTCTTGAGCTGTTCATTAACTAGGAATAAGTCCCTTCTGGTAGGAAGCCAAGGCAAGGACTATACTTTCTAGTCAAAGCAATGGAAGCAAAATATGATGATAATAGAGCATGACACTGAAGGGGGTGAGAGTTGGAGCTCCCTCTCACACCCAGTCTCACTCTCCACCACATCTAACAGAGAAGGATCAGAGTTTCTCAGGGGGGCAATAAGAACTAAACTTGTTGCTTACTTGAAAACTAGGAAGGATTAGCATAGCCCAAGTGACCCAGGGAGATGGACCTATGATGCAGAATCTTTATTAAGATTAACATACTCGGAGCAGGAAGTAGAATTCCATAGGAAACCATAACCTCTGCTGGCCATGAACTTTTTGGCCAGGAGTATGAACCAAACTTGGTAATGGAAAGCAATTAGTGGGGTTATGGGTTTTAAGTGCTTCTGGTATGGGCATGTAGATTATCAGTTGAAAGTAAAGGTTTGAGATATGAAGACTAAAGCCCACTTTTCATAAGCTTCTGAAAAAGTCTATCCAGAATGCTGACTGGCTATAGGACCAGAGCTATGGAAGGAGTCTGAGCAGCCACTGAACTTTCCTGCTATGTGCCCCTGCCAAGGTGGCTGTCCCAAGTGCCTGAGGGGTCCATAGAAGAATTCTGGGAGGGCCCTCACTGAGGTCTCCTAGGACTCAGTTTTATAGTCTGCGGGGCACTGGGAATGTGTGTGGTATGTATGTATGTTTTATGTTTATTCATGTCGGTGTGTGTGCATACTCCTACCCTAATGCACCTAGAGGTCAGACCATGACATAATGTGTAATCCTCTCTCCCTTGAAGCTTTTTTTCTCTTGACACAGGGTCTTACTAAATCTGAATCTCACTGTGGACTAGGCTAGCTGGGTGGCCATCTCTTGGGATCTGCCTATCTGTGAGTACTCTCTCCTCAGTGTTAAGAGTACGGGCACATGTGGTCACGCCCAACTTTTACCTGGGCGCTGGGAATTTGAACTCATGTTTGCACAGCAAGCACTCTTTGGATTTGGATTTTTCTAGATTGGTTGGTTGGTTTTGTTTCATAGCTGTACAACAAGCCTGAACTGAATCGTGAGATTCTCTTCTTACAAAAGTACATTATCATGAAGGAGGCAAAGATCCTGAGATGTTTGCAGAACTTCCAGAAAGAATGCATTAAGCTGTGGCAACTTGAGATGGTGGTATTTTTCTTTTTTACTTTGAGCCAGCACACCACTGAAAAGCCCCTAAAAGTATGTTGATGCCTAGCTAGACAAGGCTCCTAGGCTCGCATGTGCACAGTCATTCCGCACTCACCAGAACATGGGCAGCTGCAGCCAAGCCTGCCAAGAATTCTTTGTCACTTGGAGGATGAAGGACTCTGCTTGAGTTACAGTGCTGGCAATAGAGGAAATACTCTAAAGGGATTTCTCATTTTAAGGAAGATAATGTGTTTCTAAGCCGTTGAGTGGAAAAAAAGAAACTGATGAGAGACTGAAGAATCTGAAAGTAGAGAAGACAAGTCTAAATTATCCAGTCAGAGTTATATCTTTCATTTCTTGGATTTGAATAGCTCCACAGAAATTTCACTGGGACTTTCTCTGTCCTAGATCAGAATATTTTATATATCAAAAAGACCCAGTTACTAAAATACCCACCTGACAAATTTCCCCACTTACAAGTCATATATCTTAGATTTTTCTGAGCCAATCCCATTTTAAATTTATTCCATTCTACTCTAGGAAGGCACCACACCTGATGATTAATCAAACACAATTTTACATTATTCAATTTAGATATTAGAACATCTACAGCTGGACCATATGCTCTGATTTAAGATTTATAAAATATGTTACTCTGAACCTTCACAAATGTTGCAATGACATCCTGCCATGTTTATAATGCATGAGAATCTGAGCTAATTTAGATTAGAGTCACAGAAGCATTGGAACGTAAAAACATTTGTTAGACAGGATAATTTATCCTCCTCTCTCAAGTAGATGCTCACCCAAGATCCTCCCTAGCTGATGAGAATTTGTTCACTTAGAAAGATGGTCTGTAAAGCAGACCACAAACCTCTTTGAATAGCCATTTTCTGGATGAGAAAAGAAGTCTCAGGTCCAATCATTCCACACCGGAGGATGCTTTACCCCATCTAACTGGTAAGAGGGTTGAAGAGTCCAAAATTGGCTCCCTACTGAAGTCATTCCTAAAGTCACCAAAATGACTGTGTATCCTATGAGTGAACCTGTCAGCATACTGGAAACCTTGGCTGTGTCCCTACTGTGTCTTTTCTCTGACTTGACTCTCCCAAGGCTGTTTTCATTGCTGCATAACTTAGAGATTTCTGAAGCCCTCCAAACCCAGGGAAGAAACTCTATGATGTCATTAATTTTGTCGCAGAATGCCCACTCCATACCCTTCCATTACTCTGAAAAACCTGCCTCTACATTGGTCCTCTCATGGGACACTGAGTATATATACCGCCAGTGTTGTTCAGGGTAAGGGAGCAGAGCTGACATTGTTTCTGAATTCCCTATAAAGCACACTCCTGAGACCTACTCAGATGGCTCTGGACATATGAGCACTTACTGCACAAGCATGAGGATCTGAGTTCAAATCCCCAGCACTCACATTAAGAAGCTGGGCTTGGCTACATGTGTACCTGCTAATACCAGTGCTATGGGAGGGGTGGAGGTCAGGTAGAGAAAAAGAGTTTCTAGTGCTTGCTTGCCACCAGCCTAACTCTAGTTTCATTGAATAAAGCAGGGAATGAAGCAGAGTGAGAGAGAAGAACACCTGGTGGCCTCCTCTGGTATATGTGTATATATATGTACACACACATACATATATACACCCCACCACATATGTACCTGTACCATATACATACACCACACTAAAACACCCACACCAACACACACGTGTTCTTTTTAATGTTTATGCCTTCTTGCTGTAACACCTCCTTCCTCCCTTTGCATTCCCTTTGAAGTCCTCCTAGCTCCTTCTATTCATTAAGAATATCTGGCTTAACCTGCTCCCTTTCCCAAATCTTGCTCTATTGGTCATCATTAATATAGATGGCCCATATAATACCTTATTTCTCCTGACCACATAATGTTGTGTTTTTGTTTGTTTTGCCTGGTCTTTCTCTGGACCTTGAGATCACTATTGTGCATCTGGAGCCTTCAATTCCAGTTTCTCCTCTTGCTCATAATTTACTTTTCTGAGTCTTGGACCACAGCTTACAGGTGGCCTGAACTTCAGCCACAGCAGTCCCCTTTTTGTTTGCACCAGGATTTTGAAGTGACTGCTGGGACACTCCACGCTCAGACTTGGTAAGATCCACCGACTGTGCTTTTATACTCAGACAAAGAAATTTCTAGAGCTGTAGTTTAGCATCTTCAGAGCCATGGACTCTAATCCCAGCTTTGACCTCAGTCTTGGCCATGGAAAATCCTTTCACTAGTCAGTCCCCAGACTGTATTTCAAACAAATCCTGCCCTCCTTTTTACATCTTCCCAGCTCCCCACCTAGCTTTTACTTTCTCTGTTTGGTAGGTAAACCATCAGTTGCTACTTGGCAAAAATTAAATCTGCCTGATGTGACTCTTCTAAAACATCCTTTCCCTTTATAATTGAATACTACTTTCATGCACATCCTGACTGCCTTTTCTTATTAACTCCAGATATGAGCTCCAGCTGTGTTTGTGCCCTTTTCCATGTCACCACAGCACCTTGAGTCATCCACCATTCTGTTATTCTTTGTTTGCCTCAGACAGTCTACACTCCTTACTGTGGCTGATTGCAACTCCACCTCTGCACTGTTATTCACTGTGCTAAGTTCTAACAGGAAGAGACCACATATTCTTGCCACATTTGTAGGTGACAAGGTCATGTAGTGATGTCAAAAGTTTGGGCCCTCCTGTGAGCTTTGTGGACCCATTCCTGCATGAAATTTTAATTTAAAATTATGAAAATGAAAATCCAGTTAGTACTAGCTACTCTTCAGGCTTCTGTAGCCAAGATGTCAGCTGGATTAGATACACAGATATCAAAGCATATCTGTTGACAAGTGGGGTTCCCTTGAGTAACTCTACTCACTTTATGGAGTATCTTATCTCTCTGAAAGTCCAAAGTTTCTCACCTCTCTGGCTTCCAGCACAATTCAATATGATCACTATTTCTATGTCCCAGCATTAACTCTGGCCTCCTATGCATATTACAATGTAGAAATTCATTTCCAGAATCAGTTTTTGAGTTTTGCTACAAGCAAACATGAACGTTCATAACACCAATATTTATCTTTCGTGGTAATCAGTGTACCAGTAAATTGCTGCTGTCATTTTCCTATCTAGGTACAATGGAAGAACATGGAGAGATACAGATGGGGAAATAAAACAATATACCTTCAAGGACAAGTTTTTGCTTCCAACATTCTACTCTTTCCAAGCCCCAGCACAACACAGAGAGCTGTCATTATAGACAGATCAGTTACCTTTCTTTCGATATTGTTATAGATTCCACTTTTGTGTGTTTGAATGTTCATGTATGTGTTCATGTCATGTTTGACACGTTTGGAGATACACAGATATGCATGTGTACACGTGTGAAAGCCAGAGTTCAGGGCAGGTGCTAGGCCTTAAGTGTTGCCCATCCTGTCTGTTGAGACAGACTCTGTCCCCAGTGTGGAGCTTATTAAATCGGCGTGCTCACTGCCGCTAATCCCCAGGGATCTGTTCCTGGCTCTCCAGTGCTGGAATAAGCACACACCACCACACCTGGCGTGTTTCTGGAGGTTCTGGAGGCTGAACTTGGGTCCTGATGCTTGCAAGGCAAGCGCTTTACTCACTGAGCCATCTCCCAGCCCAGATCTTTCAGAGAAACTATAATAAATTTCCTAATTGTCTTTAATGTAATATTTTATTGTACCCAGAGCGTCAGATTATCATGTAGCACAGAAAACACTTGGATGTGTGACCACACATTGTTATTGTTATGTAACAGAGAAATCACAGCAAGAAAACACTTAAAAAGTGGCTATGTTCACTTCTACTCAAGTTTACCCTAGTTAAGCCTTTTGCTGTATGACCTGATTAATTTGTTCAATGTGAACCCTTGGGACACCTGGAATATCACCATGTAAATATAAATATAAATGTTTAGAAAGCATATTCCAAGTCCACGTATCAAGTTCATGGTCACTGCTGATCATTTGGCACACACTTCATTAATGTCAGGACTAGAAGAAGAGAGATTGAAGACTAGCTCTGCATTCACTGCTGCAAGCCTGGGTGCTTTGCTTAGCCCAAGAACCTCTGTCTCTCTAGGGTCTCATCAGATCACCAGAACACATTCTCTCCAGCTGACATAATCAATATTCTCTCCATTTCATGGTAAGAGTAAAGTATTTCTAGTCACAAGTTCCCTGCCTCTACAAAATGACTACACTTTCATATTTTATGCATAGAATTCTGGAGTCTCTGTCACCTAGAATTCAAGGAATAATTCTATAGGGATAGGTCATCTAGAGGAGCAATGCGTAGATATGGGCAATGAAGGAATGCAGGAAGAGCAGGCTGCAGGAAAGAACCCACAAGCACCTTTGAACTCACTAACACCAGCGACATCACCCAGTGTCTTCCTTGGCACTCCCTGTAGTCCTGAACTCACTTCACCACCCACCTTGCCTTTGTATTCAGGCATGTTTCTGACATACCCTTTAAACTGATTACAAATCAAATGTACATTGCAATCAAATGTAATCAATTACAAGCTTACATTCATAAGTGTTACTTTAAAAGCATTTAAGTGAGCTCAGTGGCCCCTCCTAAGAGTTGGACCCCAGGCACAAAATGTCGGTTATACCCCTCAGCTATGTCTTAGATGTTTAAGACAAGCAGATTCAGTGTGAAACTGTTGGCTTTACTATTTTTCCGTATTAGGCTGATCAATGAGTGTGGAAAAGGACACAGTCCAAGGTGGAGAAAGAACATTTTTCTCTTGTAACATGAAACTTTTAATTAGTTTAAATGTGTGACTTGGTGAGCTTGGAAACAGTCCACCTCCAAGTGAAATAAAAATAAATGAAAATTGATGATGGAATGGTTCAATGACTAGAAAACTTAAAGTTATTACAAACTGAGTAAGTCTCTCTAACCTAAGGAGTGCAAATTCTAAGGTTGAGGTGTGTGTGTGTGATCATTATTAATTCTTTGAGGACAAAAAAATAAAGGGCATTTCAGTGTGTGTTACAGGTGGCTGTATTCTTTACAAAAACATTTTATTCAACATGTTTATTTAAGAACTATTAATAGACAAACTACACCTATAAACACTCTATACTTCCAATCCTTCCTCAAAAGAAAGAAAGAAAAGAAAGAAAGAACTGTTTTTTAAAATGAATTAGCAAGGATATGAAAGGAAGTCTATTTTTCAACTCAGTTGGAAACACAGCTTTCTGATGCTTACATTAAGGGGCCTTTCTGTATAGCCTGCCACTTGTCCATAAAGATAAATCATACTGGATATCACGGTATTGGACTATACCACTGTGCCAAAGAAGAGGGAGATCTGACTGGATATCATGGTATTAGACTATACCACTGTGCCAAAGAAGAGGGAAATCTGACAGGGATAACTGAGCAAATACATTATTAAAGGGAAGAGTCTAACCGTTGCCTTAAATTCTTTTCCAGTTGTAATAAAGCACCAGGCAAAAGCAGTCTGGGGAGAACACGCTCACTTCAGCTCAGTGTACAGAGTGCAGTTCAGCACCGTGGTGAAATTAAGGCCGTAGGAGCTTGAAACAGTTGGCCACATGGTACACATCCTAAGGAAGGAAGGATGGAGGAAAGGACAGAGAGATGGAGGGAGGGAAGAGGGAGAGAGGGAGGAAGAGAGAAGGAAGGAGGAAGAGGGGGGAGTGGAAAAAGTAAGTGAGAGAGGGAGGGAGAGAGAGAGAAAGAGAGAGAAACCAGGAAGTGGTGTACTCCTTTAATCCTAGCACTTGAAAGACAGAAGTAGGAGGATCTCTGTGAGTTTGAAACCAACATGGTTTATATGGCAAGTTTTGTGTCAATCAGAACTATATAGTAGGGCCCTGTTTTTCTACCCATAACCCCTAAAAAGGAAGCAGTTTTCTTCATTTCATGGTCCTCCACAGTGCCAAGACTAATTTGCATAACAATTAACCTAATCAATAGAATTCCTTGGGATGGGGACCTGGCTCAGCCATTAAAGGCTGTGCTCATAGCCAAAGGAAAAGAGAAGTCCTCACAGACATTCTCACAGGCTGTCCTTACTCCAGATAATCCCTCACAGGCGTTTCCAGAGGTTTACCTCCTAGGTAATTGCAGATCTCATCAAATTAGCGACTGACACTATCACAGGTGCACATCACTGTAGTAGAAAATATAGACATGTGTACACATGTATGTGTGGGTCTGTATTTTCTCAGCTCATGATCTCAGAGGTCGAATCCATGATCAGCCTGCAAACGTATCACAGCAGGATGTGTTGAGTGAAGGCTTGGATTACCCCAATAACAGAAGTCTGAGCATTTCTTAGCCACTAAATAAGTCAGGCATCATCTGGAACAAACAAAATATTATTGGACCTTCAAGATGTCCTTGTCGTTATTTTCTGCTAAAATTTTAGCATGCAAGTTGAGCATGCTCATGAGGTAAGCATGTCTCCAGATATGTCTGATATCTTTTCTTCTTAAATTGAGTTTATACTGAGCATGGTCACAAGTGTACTTTCTAACTGAGCATGCTCACGAATGGACCACCTTTGTAGAAATATGTCGGCGGTCCCAGAATAAAATCCTCACGCTTTCCTTGGTTCAGCAGAACATTGCTTTGGAACTAACTTCCACATTGTCTCTACCTGCTGCAGGCAATGAATCTACATTCCTTTATGTCTCTATTGTGCTTGTTTAGACTTTCTGTTTTTCTTTTCTTTTTCTTTTTTTGTTGTTGGTACAGTGAGCTTTATTGATGGCATTCAAGAGACGAGGGCTCCCTGGGCCTCTCCTGCTTTTCTGGGGGTCTGAGATGGAAACTGTCAGGGAGCTGATCAATGTCAGGGGCTGAATCAAGACAAGAACTCTGCAGCAGCCAAGGGCTTCTCTCTTGTGTCCTTGCTGGGGTGGGTGCTGAAAGGCTTCTTTCTCCTTGGAGGCCATGAGCTCCACCACCCTGTTGCCGTAGTTGTATTCTTTGTTATACCAGGAAATGAGCTTTACAAAGTTGTCATTGAGGGCAATTTTAGCATCAAAGGTGGAAGAGTGGGAGTCACTATTGAAGTCACAGGAGACAACCTGGTTTTCAGGGTAGTTCAAGATGCCTTTTAGTGGGTTCTCAGATGCCTGCTTCACCATGACAGACATGTTGGGGGTAGGAACAAAGAAGACCATGCCTGTTAGCTTCCCATTCAGCTCTGGGAAGACCTTGCCCATAGCCTTGACAGAACCAGTGGATATGGGGATGATGTTCTGAGCAGATGTACAACATCATGCCATACCTTTCCAGAGGGGCCATCCATAGTCTTCTGGGTGACAGTGATGGCATGGACGATGGTCATGAGTCTTTTCACTATACCAAACTTGTCATGGATGACCTTGGCCAGGGGTGCTAAGCAGTTGGTGATGCAGGAAACATTGCTGACAACCTTGAGTGAGTTGTCATATGTCTCATGGTTCACGTCCATCACAAACATGGGGGCATGGGCAGAAGGGGCAGAGATGATAACCCTTTTGATGGCACCTTTCGAGTGGGCTGCGACCTTCTCAGTGGTGGGGAAGATGCCAGCAGACTCCACCGTATACTCAGCACCAGCATCGCTGTACTTGATGTTTGCGTGATCTCGCTCCTGGAAGATGGCCATTGACTTGCCGTTGATGACACACTTCCCGTTCTCAGTCTTGACTGTCATTGAACTTGTCATGAGTAGAATCATACTGGAACATGTAGACCAGGTAGTTGAGGTCCATGAAGGGGGTCATTGATGGCAACAATATCCACTTTGACAGAGCTGAAGGCAGTCATGGTAACCAGAAGTCCAATATAGCCAAATCCATTTACTCCAATCTTCACTATCATATCTAAGGGACAAGGCTGTCACTGCATGAAAGATGTGGCTGTCTCTGGAACAGGGAGGAGCAGAGAGCCTAGACTTTTTCACTAAGATGTAATTCCCTTGTGCTCAGGTACACAATGGATTATGAATGGAGAGAAAAATTATTTACAAGATTGGTGATATGCAAAGGGAACTATGGTTTCAAAACCTGTTGCAAGAGTAGGATTATGAGAGTACACATTTTTTGCTGTATGTCGGATGCATTTGAATGATTTTCTCTTTTCTTTTTCATTGTTTATATAAGGTGGTAGTTGTTTCTATTATTTAGTTTTAGAGTTACAGGACATAAAGTAAGCTTGTGGCTAGACTAGAAAAAGGAATGAATCTTGCCAGGTATGGACACAGCATATGGGACTTAGGACTTTTCTTTGGGAGAAAGTGGGGATGTTGCATAGCTTAGGTGTGTGTGTGGGAGTGTGGACATTGAGTCCAGGAAAGTGTTCTGCAACAAGTAGATTTACTCTTCCAACCTCCAGTTTTATTTCTCCTTCTGAGAAATATTAAGAAGTTAAAACTCAATTTCCCAAACTCTCTTGCTTCTGGGTGTCTGGACATATGTTTGGTTCTATCAATTAGTTGTATTTGCATGAACTTTTTCTGAAGGTGGAAGGAAGGTACACACCACCCACTGCGATAGGGCTGAGAAATGAGATGTTCTAATGGAGAGGGCGTTTGCAGTGGCCAGGCCTTGCCACACACTGTCCGGCCATCTGGATTAGTGGGATGTTAGCACTAGAAGCTCTAACTGCTCTGCTGAGGCTGTACCAGTCACCTGCTCCTTTGAGCACCTCGAGAGTGGAAATAGAAGCTAAAGTTCCAACAGCACACCCCAGTTTCTACTTCTCCAGTACTTACTTCTGCTTTATCAAAATTTTATTTCTCTATTAAATCCTTAACACTGGGGATGGGTGTATCTCTGACTCCTTTGTCTGCTTTTGAAACTCTTCCCTCCTATTGGGTTGCCTTGTCCAGTCTCGATATGAAGTGTTTTGCCTTGTTTTGTATTGTGCTTTGTTTTGTTTCGCTGTCATTTCTTGGGTTTCTTGGAAGCCTACCTGCTCTTTTCTGAAAAGGAAACAAAGTATGTGTGGGGGGCACAGGTCTGGGAGAAAGGGGATACAGGGAAGCTAGGAAGACTGGAAGGAGGGGAAACTGTGGTTGAGATGTACTGTGTGAGAGAAAGATCTATACTCAATAAAAATATTTTTAAAAGAAAAACATATACACTGAAATAAAGACCAACTGATGTATAACCCAAAGAAACACTTGCCTAAGTAAAAAGAGGCACATAAAATATTGTTTGTAATATATGCATTGAGTTTCATGTCTAAACATAAGAAATCATTGAGTAACTTATGACATATTTATACTATGCTATACATCCATTTAAAAGAATGAAGTCAATTTATATTGCCATTAAAGTCACATAATGGTCAGTCCTTAAAAGGGAAGTTACACAATAATTTGTGCCAAATTCATAGCATTAATAATGTCTTCAGGAGACATTAGGATGATAGCTGATAGTAGAAGACTTCAGTTTTATGTCTAATGATTAAACGTTTACAGTCAGAATAATATCCCATATTACTGGATGACATAAATTACAATGAATTTTAAAATAATTCAATTTGACTATAAAAATAATGCAATTATAAACAGTGAGAAGTGAAAAATAAATGCAGAGAATTTCAAAAACACTGGAGCTACTTAGATGAATATCTAAAGCCTTCATAAACCCAGTTGTAAACTCCCATATTGAGTGTGTAAAGGAGAAGACACAATACATACTGATGTTTATCTTGCAAAGGAGGGACTGATGACATGGAGAACATAATTTTTTTCTTGAAAATGAAACAGAAATTTAAGTTTAAATTGTTTGCTAATATTAGAAAATCATCGATAAAAATAGAAATCTGACCCATACAACAAATCCAAGGAGCAAAATAAATATGGGATAAAGTAAAAAAAGATTTTTCTAGGAGGGTAAATATCAGAATTGACTCAGAAGCCCAATAAATTTGATATGATTAAAAATTATAGCAAGAAATAAACTAAAATACTAATAATAACAGTAATGTCATATATTACCTATGTGATGATAAAAGAACAAAAAATTGAAATGTTCCCCAGTTAATTTAAAATTATTATTTCTCTATTTATATTAGTATGTTTGAATTGAAAACAAGAATTATGCTTGAACAATAAAGGCCAATGCTGTTCATAAACACAGTTGTAAATGCTTATATAAAGTATCCTTATGCTAGCCCAATGTGACATTAATCCAAACTTCAATTATTTCAAGTAATTCAGGACAAAGGAAAATTTACAATTTCACTTATACAATGAACTGTGCTTAGTACGAAAAAGCAAATGTATTGATCACCACAACTTTATCTGATAAAATTCAACATCTTTTGGGACCAAAAAGTATGCTCTTGCTGCAGTAAAGAGGATCTATTAAAAAGCTTGAAAACTAATCTAGCCAGCAAGAAACATTGATGGTAGTCTCCCTAAAATCCCCTACAAAGATTAAAACAAGAGATCAGCCTTTGTGTTACATCATTCTGAAATTACCAAAAATAAGACAAAAAAAAAAAATACAGAAAATACAAAGGAAATAAAAATGCAGAGAACAACAACAACAACAACAACAACAAAAAAATCAGAGGTCAGTTGAGTGCCAGAGACACAAATGAATATATACCCTCCTCCTGGTGGCTTCAGGCACCTGTATACACATGACACAGATTCACACACACACTTTCTCACACACCTCAAGTTACATATACATATATATGGATATGGACTGAAGTAGTTTGAAAACCAGTATGGCATTATAATTAATATATAAATTATGAAGTAGTTAAACAATGATTATTTGGTTAAAAATATTAATTAGCACTCTTAGTTGTGACTTACACAAATATTAAAATATAAAAACCATAAAGTAGTACTGATGACTATTAAAATTCTGTACTCAGAAATGCCTTATTGGCTGTAACAAAAGAAAAAAAAACCCGTTGTGTTTCTAAATTAAACTTCTACAAAATAAAAGGTACTTTTTCATGTGTGAAATGAGTCATTTTGAAGATGTCTTCGGGCTCTGGACCCATTGTTCTCTATATGTTCTATGCTTGCTTGTACTAGAATCCCATTCATGTCTGTGTTCCATCTTTTATATAGCACAAACCCATTTGAAAGCACAGCTTTTATTTCACTTTCATGAGCCTTTTGTATAGTTGTGCAAGTTGTGTTGTGGGTTGCGTTGTGACTCTGTTAGTTGAAGTTCTAACCCTGGGCATTGTGGAATGAGTGAACCTGAGACATGAGAATTAGACCTAAGGAGATAGCTGAGTGAGCAGGAAGTCATCGGAATCAGGTGAGCTTGAGCGCAATGGCACCTGCCCCCCACCTCGGAAGGATGGGTTCACATGGGGATGGGCAGAGACTGGGGTGATGTGGCTCCAGGCCAGGTGGCCAGGTGTCCAGGAAGGCTCTGTCCCCATGCCTGTCAGGGCAACCACAGCACTCGTGGCTGTTTGCATTCTTTTGGCTTTGAGCTATGAGAGAATGAAATTCTGTTATTCCAAACCACACAGCTTCTGGTACTTTATTATAGCAAGCATAGGAAACAAGTACAGTCACCTAAGTAAGTGGTGTGGCTTCACTGTTGCATGTACTAGCATGTACTACATGTAACATATATGGGGTCTAATAATTAGCATACTTCTATTCATCCATTAATATTTTGAGAAATAAAACTCAACCATTCCCTATTTTCAAGAACACTTTCTATAACTTTCAAATATGATAGGTGTAATCTCCCTTCCTTTTAATTACAAAACAATTTCATTATCAGCCTTGTGCCATTTCCCACTGTGTATGGGTGTGTGTGGTTGTGTACATGCATGCATGGAAGCACATGTGGGGACCAGAGGTGGATGTCGGGTGTCTTCCTCCGTCACTATTCATCTTACTAATTGAGACATGGTCTCTCACTGAACCTGGAGCTCACCAGTTTGGCTAGACTGGCTCGCCAGGAGCTTCAGAGATCTGCCTTCTCTGCTCCCTGACTCTGTGGTTAAAGGTGTGCACCATCGTACCCATATTTTACATGGTTTTTGGTGAGCCATGCTCAGCTCCTCTTGTTTGTACAGCAAGTGATCACTTTACCAATTGAGCCACCTCCCTAATTCCTGTTTTTCAAGTTTTTGCCTCATTCTTTAGAAGTCTTTCTCAGAAGCTACAACCTTCACCCAACTGTCTTCTCCTTAGGGTCAGTCCCAGCCTAATGCTGGAATAACTGCCTTCCTCATACCCAATGGCTGCCCTGGAATTGGGGTTTTGCGTATTATTTCATCTTCCCAGATAGCACCAAGGCCTGATTTATTGCACTTGCTCATAGACACCACAGCTACTTTGGAGAAAAGTCTAATCGATGCAGTCCATAAGCCATGAATGAGCTGGGGTCCATTGTGTCCAGGGACCACACTGTTATAGGCGTCTCAAGGTTTGGTCATTGGGTCTGTCTGTTCTCCAAGTGTCTTTCTGTGTGCTATTATGTTAAATATGTTCCTGTATTATTTTTCTGTATTATCATTATTCCACTTTCCAATAAGCTCCTATATATATACATCAAATTTAACACCATTTTTCTCAAAACAAAGACTACCTAAATACTCCACAATAGACTATCAGACAAATAAGTTTCTGTTAATTAAATGTCACCCTTATTGAACTAAAATAAAGGATTGAATTATTATTAGTGTATCAAAGTAGCTACTAACAAAGGTGAAGTAGATAAAAATTCAAATCTGAGGGTCTATTATGCTGACTTAATCCCAGACAAGAGAATAAGGAGAATGCCACAGTCTGCAAAACAGCATGCAAGAGCTAAGGGAACAGACAGAGAAGCTTAGGTCACATACAGTGAACCTTTCAAATGGAATCTGAAATGAGTTTAAGATCTGATGGAAGCCACCCCTTACTTCTGTCTTTTGGAGAAAAATGAAAAAACCTGTCTAGCTGGTTTAGACATATGTTCCTCATGGTAGCAATTGGCTAGAGCTTAGAAGGGGTGGCTCCCCTTAGAACAGGTTCTTTCTTTTCACAGTTCCCACCAGTCCCTACTGTGATCTAATGTACTTCATCGATTCCTTCCCTACAGTCTCCACCATACTCTAGTGTGACCCAGTGTACTTAATTTACTCACACATCTATAGCCACCAGAGTGTAAAACAGTATGGCAGATTGTGCACTTACTTGATGGTCTTCTCTGTAAAGTATCTAAGCCACTATAGTTGCTTAGTTCATTAAAATGTTTCTGTAACCTTGAGGAAGAAAGCAATTGAGAGAAAAGCATTGAGATGCAGTGAGAGACCACACAGCGCTGACTCTTCTCACAAAGAAACCATTTTTCTGTTCTACGTGATAGTGCCTATGAGAGGAAGAGGAAAGACCAGAATTCTCCAGTCTCCTTCCAACTGTGAGGTTACACCATTTGCCTCAGGTACCACAGCTAGCTGTATGGCACTGCTCAGCTGTGGATTGAAGTGATTCTAGCTTCTTTAGCATGATTGGATGGACTAGAGCAAGGAGAATAAACAATCCTCCTACTGACAATCACCTAAACTGTCAATAAAATAAGTGCCATGTTGACAAGGCTAGTTGTGTATGCATGGCCTACAATTCTTACAGCTGAAGAGATTCTTACAAGCAAAGAGAGTGACGCATCAGGGAGACGAGTGGCTCAGTTGCGGATCCGAGACGGCAGTTTGACTTAGGAGATTCAGTTGGCCTTTAGTTGAACTGTGTTTCTTTAGTTTAAGAATATGAAGCACCTTTCTCAGAAAATTAGACCCAGCTATACCACGCCTGGGCATATACTCAAAAGATGCCCCACCATTCAATAAGGACATTTACTCAACTATGTTCATAGCAGCTGTATTTGTAATATCCAGAATCTGAAAACAACCTAGGTGTCCCTCAACGGAGGAATGGATATAGAAATTGCGGTACATTTACACAATGGAATACTACTCAGCAATTAAAAACAAATCATGAAATTTGCAAGCAAATTTGCAGGGAATTAGAAAAGATCATCCTGAGTGAGGTATCCCAGAAGCAGAAAGACACACATGGTATATACTCACGTATAAGTGGATATTGGCCATACACTATAGAATAAACATACTAAAATATGTACACATGAAGAAGCTAAACAACAAGGAGGATCCTAGAGAAGAGGCTGAAACCTTACTCAGAAGGGCACAAAAGATAGGCATCGGAAGTAGGAGAAGACAAGGAACAGGACAGAAACCTTCCACAGAGGGTCTCTGAAAGATTCTACCCACCAGGGAGAAACTGATAGCCAAACCTTTGGGCATAGTGCTGGAAACCTAATGGAAGAAGAGGGAGATAGAAAGACCTGGAGGAGACAAGAACTCCACAAGGAGACCAACAGAGCCAAAACACCTGGGCCCAGGGAGGCCTGCAGAGACAGATACTCCAACCAAGGATGATAAATAGAGAGGACCTAGACCCCTGCTCAGATGTAGCCCACGGGTAGCTCAGTTTCCAAGTGGGTTCCCTAGTAAGGGGAAGAGAAACTGTCTCTGACATAAACTCAATGGCTTGCTCTTTGATCATCTGGGGGTTACAGCCTTGCCAGACCACAGAAGAAGATGATGCAGCCAGTCCTGATGAGACCTGATAGGCTAGGGCCAGATAAAAGGGGAGGACTAGAAGGGGAGGGACATAGGAGGGCATAGGAGGAGAAGAGAGAAGGAGGGTGGGACTAGAAGGCGATGAGGGAGGGGACTAAAGCTGGGATACAAAGTGAATAAATTTAAATAAGTAAATAAATAAATATGAAACACATATAATAGGCATAGCATCTTTATGTCATTGCATGAGCCAGCACTTACCCAACACACAGCTTCTTAATCTCTGTTGCCCACATGGAGCTTAAAGACAGAGCAAAGACTCTGGGTTACTTTGGTGCATACTGGCTGCGGCATCCACACTTTGCCAATCTACATTCTTCTAATTCAGAAGGCTGATGCACATCTCTCATAATACAGGTGGTGATTTTCTGACAGCAAACAAGTACACTGTAGCCTCAGTGTTTATCCTCACTCTACTATTTTCTGAGGTTTACATCAACCCACACCTGGTGTTAACTCTATCCACAAATATCTTGTCAATGTGCCAAACCTTACTGTGAGCACTCATCTCCATTGTCAACTTCATTAGACTTAGCATTGCCTCAGAGATGAGCAAAATACTCCTGTAGAGGTGCATTTCCAGATAATTTAAATCACATAGGCTCTGACCCAGTGAATGGGCTAATCCTTTGGTGGATTCCTAACATGTTATATTATTGGGAGACATTAAAGATAGAAGGCAGGGGTCTTAAGAGGAAGTAGGTCATTGGGGGAGTGTTCTTGGAGGCCATACCTAGCCCTGGTTGTCTTTTGTACCCGCTTCACTGCACTTCATAGCCACCATATGTAACTAATGTGCTTTCTTATTCTCTCCCCACAGTGGTGGACTAAACCCTCTGAAACCATGAGTCAAAATAAACCCCCCCTCTTTAAGATGATCTTCTAGGTACCTTGATCACACTGATGTGAAATTAACTGTTACACATGGTTCTTGTTTCTTTCATTCTCTAAGAGAGCAAAACTGAGCTATGAATACAGCTCAACAAATAAATGGGCATTTAACTTAAAACATTGTCATCTGGAAGAAGATAAGGAGGGAACAGAAACATTTTGAAAGGTTTTAGTCCATGGTGGTGTACTCCTTTAATACCAAGGGCAGAGGTAGGCAGATCTCTATGAACTCAAGGCAAGCTGGGACTATACAGTGTGACCCTAACTCAGGGTGGGGGAGAAGTGTACAAATATGCAACAAACCCTAAAAAGGCAGGGGTAAACAAAATGGTGCGTATCAGAAAGCCTTTGTATGGAGTGCACTCTGCACTTAAAGATAAACATTAGTCTAACAAAGCTTCATTTCATAACATGATCCAGGTATTGGACATAATCCTAGCAGTCAGGAGGCTAAAGCAAGAGGATAAAGAACTCAAGATCAGTCTGGGGTTTTCCTGCCCCTTCCCCCAAAAAAGGAAAAATTAAATAAAAGGAAGGAAGAAAAAGGGAACTAAAACAGGATGAAAAAAGCATTAAAGCAGACCTACAAATAATCTAAAGGGAAGAATTATTCATCAGGTTAACAATCAAAAGAACTATCCCCTTCTTCCTCTATTCCACCATCCTGCTTCCTTCTTTTCAAGGAAAACATCCAACAGAAAGAAATAGAGAGAAGAGAGAGTGAAGATGAATGTGAAGTCCACCTAACATGGAATCTGGGAAAGAGGTCATCAGAACCAGTGTGCTCTTTTTACAACTTTTCTCTAAGTTTGAAACTGCCCTCCTCCTTCAATAAAAAGGGATGGGTCAAAGAAAAAAAATGAGCATTATTACACCAGTGTGAGAAAGAAAACAGCTGTAGGATGAAGGAGTATTGCTTTGAAGGAGTACTTGCATTCAACACATCATGCTGCCAAGCAAAGTGAAAACTGGTGGAACGCTAAGTGTAAATTAACAAACCACCATTGCAGTGGCAGGTTCCAAGGATCTTTCAATCATACAGAGATCTGGCACATGAAAAGCTATGAAGGATAAAAATACCAAAGCACACATTTAGTAAGTTTGGCCTCCTGGACAGTGTGCTACCTGAAACAGTTGCATAATGCATTATAATCTTAAGTATGGACAAATATTAATGCACAAACAGTGATCACACTGATCCACAAACAAATATGCAACTGGACTCGTGCAGTAGATGCTGCATGGACCATGCTTTCTGATCCAATCCAATAAACTCAAAGTCGATAATGGACCAATAGCTAGGAAAACAGGATATCAGACCAGTCACAATTCAGTGTGACACAAAGTCCCCATAAATAACCATAATGATGCTTTCTGAATATTTACAATTGAATGATCATGACCTAATTTAATGAGCTTCATTTATATAGGTCCAGGAACAAACACAGGCTAGCAACCTGTGCTGGTTATTTTTGGTCAACTGAACAGAAACCAGAATAACCAGGGAAGAGGGAACTCATCTAAGGAATTGCCTCTCTCAGATTGGCTTGTGGCATTTTCTTCATTGCTAGTTGATTTTTTTTTTTTTTTTTTTTTTTTTTTTTTTTTTTTTTTAGGAAGGAGGCAGCCTACTGTGGGTGGTTCCATCCTCAGGCAGGTGGGCCTGGACTTCATTAGACAGAACTGAGCAAGCCAGAGAAAGCAAGCCAGTAAGTCAAGTTTCGCCATGGCCTCTACTTCAGTCTCTTACTCCAGGTTTCTCTGTGAAACCTTGGCTGCTCTTGATGAGTAACTTATAAGCTGTGACAATAAGCCTTTCCTCTCTAACCTAGTTTTAGTGTCGTATTAGACGATGAAAAGCAAACTGGGATGCTATGCACTAGCCCTTACTACTGCCACCTCCTCCAGGATAATACCTCATCTTTTAGCCAATATCTCTTCAAATTGTAGAGACACATATCTGTAGTAGATTGATCTTAAATATGTGTTTTCAGGACTTTTAAAGATATGAAAATTTTGTAACAGAATTGAAGAGCATGTATATTACCATGTATTTTTCCATTCTGTTGTTGGGAGTTAAGTTTTGTTTTTTTTTTTCTAATACTAATATGGGCTATTTTTGGACCCATTATGAGAATTATGTATCTTTATCATTACTGTTAGATATATACTTCAGAGTGGAATTGCTGGATCTTGAGGCAAGCCTGATTTTGGCTTGAGGATACACTGCTAACTTTCTCTTGAGTGTTTGTACCATGTTACACTCCCACCAGCCTCATATGAGAGTCCCAGTTGGTTCATGCAGTTACCAAAGTGGGTATTGTCAATCTTGTTAATTTTAGCCATCCTGGTGTGTGTGTGGTGTGTGTGTGTGTGTGTGTCGTTTTCTCATGACTAAGGGCGTACAGCATGTCTTCATAAGTGCATTGTCGTTTATATGTGCTCATTTATAAAGGGCTGTGAAGCCTTTTGCCCCTTTCTTTCTTGAAGCACAGTTTTATTGAGATATAACTCATGCACAGTAAACATCACCCTAAAAAGTGTAAATATGTTGGGTTTTTGTGGATTAGATGGTGCACCTAGGCTATTACCTCACTTTAGAATGTTGCTTTGATCCCCAGAGAAATCATTCCTTATCTCCCTGTACTCACCTGAGCCCCTGGCCACTGCTGGCCACTATCAGTCTGTGGATATTTCAAGTAAGCCATACAAAGCACAGGCTTTAGCAACTAGTGTTCTCACTAATCATAATGCTTCCAAGTTCATCCATATTGCAACATGTACCAGCATTTCATTCCCTTTCATTAGTAAATAATATCCCATTATATATTCTATGCTACGTTCCCCTCTATCCATTATTACAGTCATTTATGTTTTCTCGTTTTCACTTTTCCTACATTTGTACATAAGCTTCTTATAACGTGTTTCCAGTTCCTTTGGCTATTGTGTAGCTAGGAGGAAAATTGTTGGGTTATATGACAACTCTATCTTGTTTCCTTTGCTATAATTTTAGTTATTACTTTAGGAGCTGCTCTGAAGATTACAACTGACACCTTAAAATATAGTTCTTCTTGGTATTAACTTATTTGAAAAGAACAGGGTAACCTACCCAACACAGATCCACTGCCCTCCCCCTTCTTCTCTGTGACAGTCATCAAGCAAATTGCATTTCTCTTTATTTTAAGTTTATCAAACAATTCAGTCAGTGATTTACGTGGTCATCGTTTAAACCTAGAGGAGTAGAAAACAGGCACAAACAGAACTCTGCCCATGTTGACGAATACCCTCCTATATAAATACCTTTATTGGTGTTGCATATTTCTATATGAGTGTGTCTGCCTGTGTTCATTTCAGCTTGAGAACTTCTCTGGTGCAGGTATAGCAGTAACTGATTCTCTTGGGCTTTGTCTATCTGGAAATGTCTCGATTTTGATTTAAATTTTGGGAGATAGCTTTGCTTGCTTTAAAACTGCATGTTGACTTTTTTAAAAAAATATTTGAGTAGGCTGTCCCACTTCTCTCTAGAAGCCATAGTCTGAGGTATGAAATTCGTTGTTAATGTTAATGGGATCCCATTGTATGTACTGGGTCAAGCTTCCTTTTCATGCTTTCAAGATTTTCTCAGAATTTTAACTACTAAATGTATGTTTGTATCTTTGAGGGTTTTTTTTTTTTTACATGCATTGTTGTTTTGCCTGCATGTATGTCTGTGTGAGGGTGTCAGATCCCCTGGGACTGGAACTACAGGCAGCTCTAAGCTGCCATGTAGGTGCTAGGAATTGAACCAGGGTCTTTCAGAAGAGCAGCAAGTGCTCTTAACTCCTGAGCCATCTCTCCAGCCCTAATTTGGAATTTGTTTTTATCCATTTTTTTCTTTAGATATTTTGCAATCCTGTTCTTTTTACTGTCCCTCTGGGGAACTTTTTTTATACTACTCATATGTTGGCATAATGATGGTTTCAATAGAATGAAATCTCAATACCTGTTTATTTGGGTCCACACTGTTCTCTTCTGCTCCTCAGACTGGATAATTTCAATTGATCTGTCTTTAGACTCACTAATTTTCTTTTCGTTCAATGGCTAAGATCTCTCCGCTAAACCAACCCACTGCATTATCTTTTACTTTTCAGTTCTAGAAAATCTATTTTTAGTTATAGCTTCTATCCCTAGTGATCATTTATATAAGGTGTGACATCATTTTCATTCTTTCTTTGAAGTCTTCTCTTTTTTTTTAACTTTTATGCAGAACCAGGGATCTAATTAAAGGGCCTGTCCATGTTTGGCAACATACCACACTTTAGCCCTTGGATTTTAGTTCTGTGATGAAAGACCATTTCTATGTAGCCCAAGCTGTTCTTAGACTCACTCTATAGCCCAGACTAGCCTCAAACTTGCCATCCTCCTGCTTCTGCATATTAATGCTTAGATTGCAGACCTGTGCCAAAATACCTAGTTCCCTGAAACTTTTAGAGACTATTTCCTTTAACTCTTTAAACATATTTGATAGATAACTTTAAATCTTTGCTTATATGTCTAACATCTGCACTTTCTTTGTTACTATCTAGGTTAGGCTTTCTATTATTGTGATAAAACACCATGACTAAAAGCTACTTGGAGAGAAACAGGTTTATTTCACCTTATACTTCCAGTTAACAATCTATTGCTGATAGAAGTTAGGGTAGGAATTCAACAAGAGTCTGAAGGCAGGAACTGAAGCCATGGACAGATGTTAGTAGTTTGCTCCTCAACGACTTGTTCACCCTGCTTTCTTATAACACATAGAACCACCAGCCCAGAGATGGCACATCCCATAGTGAACCAGGTCTTCCCAATCATCAGTCAAGAAAATGCCTACAGGCCAATTCTATGGAGGCATCTTCTTGACTGAGATTCCTTCTTCCCAGATGACCCTCTTATACTCATGTATCTAAACAATACTTGTTTCGGTTTCCATTTGTAGATTTTGCTGAGAACCCAATGCTTAAAATGATAGCATGGAGTTGTTCAGAAAAGCAAATGACCCCTGTCCCACACTTTGCTGTGGTTATTTGCAACTGTTTACTTAGCAGTTCTTCTGGCTTGCCTCTGTGAAGGCCTGCATTTGTTGTCATGCAGCCACTAAAGGCCTGAGTTTCCTAAGGGTGTAATGGGAATCTTCTTAAGTGCTGGGAGCCTACAGGCCTCCCACTCTTCACCATGGGGCTCTGAACACATTGTCACAGTACATCTCCAGTGCTTTGCTAGAATCACTGTGCCTTAAGCCTCACTTCCTACTTGCACAGGACCTCAGTGTAAATCAGAGGTGGTGATGTGAGGTCTTTTCAGGTCTTTACTGGGCATGTGCACAACCATGCTATATGTACATGGACTTCTAGGTTCTCTAGAATATATAAGAACTTTCCAAGCTGCCTTTGAATTTCCTTGAGGTCTTTGAATCAGCCTCCTGTGTGTTCTAATGTGTGTCCCTATGCCAGGGAGTGGCAGTGTTAAACAATTTCAGCTGATCATTGTTGACACACTCCCTTGAGACAAGCTGAATACACAGAGCAGACTCTGAGTCAGGTCAAATAGAGACAAACCCTGAGAATGGAGCTTAGCCATGTGCCATCAGACACATCTTGATGCCCTGGGGACAGAGGTTTGGGAGCTGCTCCAACCTGGTGCTGCCACCCCCGCTTTGGTAGATGCCAGGCTGCTGGTTCTTTGTTACCATGGATACAAGGCTGTTAGTTTTCAATGCTACTGTGGAGCTGGGGTGAAGTGGTGAGGCAAGTTAAAATGTCACAAAGCTCAATGGTATTTTCCAAAATGCAGCTGCTTTTCTTCAAGAGATGTTCCCAGGATCAGCAGAACCCTTTGGTGAATTTCCAGACACTTGTGGAATTCTTATGAGGAGTGGACTTCACAGGTTCTTCTCCATTCAGATGTGCTTATGAAATTTATTTTTTATTATTTAATTTTCTGACATTGATTTGTGAGTTTCTTATTTATCTTCTTGATACACTGCAGAAACAAGTCTGCAGTCTAATTTGTGCTTTGTGAGTGGCTCCAGTGGACTGCATCTGCCATTCCTCTCTGGGACTTCTTGTGCCTCAGTGTTCAGCTGATTAGTTTCGCCACAGAGACTGAAGCTTGAGACTTGGCCTGCCAGGTAATCAGAAATATTTATTGACTAAAGTAGAAGGGTGAGGGTGGCATTTCACGGCCATTTGGGGCCAGTATGTACAACTGAAATGCTCCATTCCATGAGATTTTCTCTTTTAACCACTAGAATAATGTGAACATACACTATTTATAAAAAGTGAAATGAAATACAAGTACATTCAGAAAATATCAGCTTTCATCTTTTCTCTTTTCTTCTTATGACAGCCTCAGATGGCAATACTTGCTGAATCCTGTAAATTCTTCTCTGGGAATTTGCATCCATTCATAGTCACATAGCTATTTACATATGTTTATGTGTGCAAAGACTTACAAATAGAATATTTTAGCTATGGGTTTTGTGGTTCTCTATCATTGCTACTTTAAAGGCTATATAGTATGATACAGTGTGACAAATACTTCCACATTGTGCGCTATGAAATAATGCCAGGATGACTGGCTGAAGTCGTCGACACACTCCAGAGTCACCTGAGGAGGGAATCTCTGTGAGGTCAGATGTCTGGGTCAGATTGGCTCACAGGCCAATCTGGGCATGTCTCTTGGGGACTATCTTGATTTTGTGGACAGATGTGGGAGGACCCAGTCTAAGAGCAGGTGGCACCATTTCCTGGGGTTGCATTCTGAACTGTGTCAGAGCGTAGAAAGCGAGCCAATCCTAGCATGCACGGGCTAACCAATTGTACTCTGCTCTTGACTATAGATGTCATGTGACCAGCTTTTCAGGCTCCTGTGGTGGTGACATCCCTGCTATGATGTTATATTCTTGCAGTGATTATTAAACAAATAAACCCTTTCTCTCTTAAGTTGCCTTTGCAAGGGTATTTTATCACAGCAACAGAAATAGAAACTAAGACAACTGTAGAAGCATCTCTGTGCAGAAGTTGTGAGATGTATGTGTTTCTGAAAATCTGAATCATTCAAACAGAATGCATGGACACAAAGGTAGATAACATTTATAGGCAGGCATGTCTTTTCCATCTACAACAGAAATTTGACATTGATATTCTTTCTAATTTGGATGGTTGAATGATTTTAAAAAATCTATCTTAAAGCTTTAGTCTAGATTTCCCTCATCATTTGTGCAATTGAGAACATTGTCATCTGTCCAACTGTCCATGTTGTTCATTTCCTTCAGTTATTTTCAATTTTATCTTATTGATTTGTATGTTCTTGCTATATGTTCTGAATGTTCATTTTTGCCTATTAAATATATCACAAGCATTCATCGATCTTATTGCTATATCTTAATTTCTCCTGTGTAATCATTTCATATTTTTTAAAAAGGTTACATCAATAGAACTTTGTATTTCTATAATTTCTGTCTCTAGACAGGTCAACCTTAGTATTTTAAAAGTACTTCTGTGCTTCTGGGTTTTCTCATTCAGGATGATATTTTCTAGTTCCATCCATTTGCCTGCAAATTTCATGATTTGTTTTTAATTGCTGAGTAGTATTCCATTGTGTAAATTTAAAACAATTTCTGTACCCATTCCTCAGTTGAGGGGCATCTGGATTGTTTCCAGATCCTGGCTATTACAAATAAAGCTTATTACAAATAAAGTCTTTGTTGTATGCTTGAGCATCTTTTGGATATAGGAGTGCTATAGCTGGATCTTGAAGTAGCGCTATTCCTAATTTTCTGACAAAGTGCCAGACTGATTTTCAAAGTGGTTGTATAAGTTTACATTCCCACCAGCAATGGAGGAGGGTTCCTTTCTCCACATCCTCTCCAGCATGTATTGTCACTTGAGTTTTTTATCTTAGCCAT